>NC_139224.1:1040000-1576329 GCF_055691185.1 Crinia signifera | reverse complement strand
TCTTGGACCGGTCCTGGTTCCAAAAATACGGGGGACAAAAAATCTGGGGGTCCCCCGTATTTTGAAACCAGCACCGGGCTCCAACAGCCCGCGGTGTCATGCCACAGCCGGGGGACACTTTTTATACAAGGTCCCCCGGCCAAAACATGAGCACCGTGGCTGGTCAGCCTTGGACGGGGTACCTGGAGGAGTGGGGACCCCCCCAATAAAGGGGTCCCCCCCCCCAGGCTTCACCCGTCCAGGGCTGAAGCCCGGGGCTGTCACCGGCGTCCGTGGCCAGTGGACGCCGGCCTGATAGGGTTAAATCCATCATACATATCATTACATTGCTTTTTACCGGCGAACTACAAGTGCCAGCAGACATCCCCCGCATGCTGGGACTTGGAGAACCACAAGTCCCAGCATGCGGGGCATTAATGGGCCCGCTGGGACTTGTAGTCCACCTGTAAAAAGAATGTTTATAAAAAACACACACACAGAGAAGTACAAGTTTATTACACACACACCTCAATTTTACACCAGCATACTTACCATTCCTGGATCCAGCGCTGGTCTGGCTGCTTCACAGCCGGCTCCCCCCGCACTGACAGGCAGCGGGGAGAACCGGCTTTCTCCGTTGCTTCTAACAGCTTCTGTAGCGCTGTCCGAGTGCTACAGAGGCTGAGAGCGTGATTGGCTGAGCTACAGTATGCGTCTCCATGGAGACGCATAGCTCAGTCCTGATTGGCTGAGCTATGCGTCTCCATGGAGACGCATACTGTAGCTCAGCCAATCACGCTCTCAGCCTCTGTAGCACTCGGACAGCGCTACAGAAGCTGTTAGAGGCAACGGAGAAAGCCGGTTCTCCCCGCTGCCTGTCAGTTCGGGGGGAGCCGGCTGTGAAGCAGCCAGACCAGCGCTGGATCCAGGAATGGTAAGTATGCTGGTGTAAAATTGAGGTGTGTGTGTGTAATAAACTTGTACTTCTCTGTGTGTGTGTTTTTTATAAACATTCTTTTTACAGGTGGACTACAAGTCCCAGCGGGCCCATTAATGCCCCGCATGCTGGGACTTGTGGTTCTCCAAGTCCCAGCATGCGGGGGAGGTCTGCTGGCACTTGTAGTTCGCCGGTAAAAAGCAATTTTTTTTTTTACTTTTTTTTTTTAGCACAAAATCGCATTTATAAAAATGCGCACATTTTCATGACTGAAAATGCGCACATTTTCATGACTAAAAATCGCGGCAAATCGCGGCAAATCGCATTTTTTGCCGCTAATTCGCATCTCATTACATATGCGAATTCGCGGCAAAAAACGCGATTTTTAAAGGTGCGATTTCTGGCGAGTTTGGAACTCGTCCAAAAATCGCACCCTATTACATTTCGCCCCTAGTTTCATTAATAACCTCTTATAAGGCATATGTCAAAAGCTTTAGCAAAATCAAGCAGTATTACATCAACAGATTTCCAGTCCAGCCTCTACTGACTTCTTCATAGAAGCTACCCCGCAGCATGTGCAGGACTAAATGCAATTATTCCCTGAAGCCATCGATGCAACTGCAATACCCTATCTATACATGTGGGACTTTTGAGAGTCTCCATGTTGCTGCTACTCCAGGGAAGCTCCATTCCCTGTACCAAGATGGCAACTGAGTTCCCCCCATTTTGAGGCTGTGTTAGTCCTGCAGTGGCAGTGGGAGATCTTATTCTTCTAGCTCTTGGAAAACCTACGATTTACCTGCGGATATAACTGCTTTCCCAGCATCCTGTATACCTTGTACCTATATACACTCACTGGACTAAATGTAACCATTATCAGTGTACACTGGCCCCAGCCTTGCCCTTAGTGCGAGAGATCTCACACACCTCAGCTAATCCCGCAGTGTCAACGTCTCAACACCCCACTGCACTGCCACCCTGTCTCACTCCTTCAGCTGCAGATAGAGATGGAGGCGAGCGGCAGACAAATATGAATCACCTGCTGTTGCATATGTTGGGAACCAGAACTTGCGCAGCGAGACAACCCGCCAGATCTGTCCACTAAATGGACTTCGGGGGGACTCTGTATCTGCGGCAGTATCTGGAATTCAATCCTCTCCCCCTGCACCAAAATCTGTGTTTATCAGACCTTGGGTGGTAGTGAAAATGTGGTAATACCCCTGTTCTGTACGCACTAAAACCCCTCCTTCGGGGCACCGCCTATGGGCTTCTCCATTGGCTCCAGGGGTTTATACATGTACATATACGAAACCACCATCAGACACAGGGCCGAATTGGAATGGGCCTGAATCGGCCTCATACTTAGGCAGTGACAACAGGGAGCTGCGTGATTCCAAAGCTCCAAACACCTGACTAGAATGAACAGGCCTCATACCGGCAGCATGAAGACCTATCCCGATACGCCCAGACAATGCCCGGGCTTATAGATGAAACACAAAGGATTAGGACAGAGCTGCTGAGGAGACTCCGGAATCAGCAGCTGTGCAAAGCTCCATATACAGTATATATATATAATATTCTCACAGCAGAGGCCGCAATCAGCCGGATAAGGAATGTAAGGGAGCAATCTGGGCGATATCTTCACCGAGGAATGTAAATGGGGCAGAGAGTGCCGAAGTGAGGGGGTACGTGCCCTGGCGGCTCTCCACCTATGTGGTCACATTACTTTCCTCCAACAATAGCTCTTTGAGGAATTCCTGGCAGGTGTAATTCCCGTATCTGGGTAATCAGGGACTGTGTAACTGTACGCTGCCTGCCTGACGGATCATTGGCATTACAATGGTGGCATTTGCTAGTGCCCTCTCAGGGCTAGCACACAACCATCATTATATTAAGGTGCGCACCCTGCGCCGCTGCACCCTGACAGAGCTATTATTGCTGCAATGTGGAAATAATGGGGCAGTGATGGGAGAGGATTGTGGTGGCAGAGATCAAAGGAAAACAAAAGCAGATGTTTATAATAAATAAATGATGCACCAGGCGGAGGCACATGTCAGGGCGTGCACCCAGCGGAGGCACATGTCAGGGCGTGCACCCGGCGGTGGCACATGTCAGGGTCTGCACCAGGCGGAGGCACACGTCAAGGTCTGCACCAGGCGGAGGCACACGTCAAGGTCTGCACCAGGCGGAGGCACACGTCAAGGTCTGCACCCGACGGAGGCACACGTCAGGGTGTGCACCCGGCGGAGGCACATGTCATGGTCTGCACCCGGCGGAGGCACATGTCATGGTCTGCACCCGGCGGAGGCACATGTCAAGGTCTGCACCAGGTGGAGGCACATGTCAGAGTCTGCACCCGGTGGCGGTATATGACAGGGTCTGCACCAGGCGGAGGCACATGTCAGGGCTGCACCCGGCGGAGGCACATGTCAGGGTCTGCACCCGGTGGCACATGTCAGGGTCTGCACCCAGTGGCGGTATATGTCAGGGTCTGCACCAGGTGGAGGCACATGTCAGGGTCTGCACCCGGTGGCGGTATACTGTATGTCAGGGTCTGCACCCGGTGGAGGCACATGACAGGGTCTGCACCAGGTGGAGGCACATGTCAGTGTCTGCACCCGGCGGAGGCACATGTCAGGGTCTGCACCCGGCGGAGGCACATGTCAGGGTCTGCACCCGGTGGCGGTATATGTCAGGGTCTGCACCAGGCGGAGGCACATGTCAGGATCTGCACCCGGTTGTGGTATATGTCAGGGTCTGCACCCGTCAGAGGCACATGTCAGGGTCTGCACCCGGTGGCGGTATATGTCAGGGTCTGCACCCGGCAGAGGCACATGTCAGGGTCTGCACCCGGCGGAGGCACATGTCAGGGTCTGCACCCGGTGGCGGTATATGTCAGGGTCTGCACCCGGCAGAGGCACATGTCAGGGTCTGCACCCGGTGGCGGTATATGTCAGGGTCTGCACCCGGCAGAGGCACATGTCAGGGTCTGCACCCGGTGGCGGTATATGTCAGGGTCTGCACCCGGCAGAGGCACATGTCAGGGTCTGCACCCGGCAGAGGCACATGTCAGGGTCTGCACCCGGTGGCGGTATATGTCAGGGTCTGCACCCGGCGGAGGCACATGTCAGGGTCTGCACCCGGTGGCGGTATATGTCAGGGTCTGCACCCGGCGGAGGCACATGTCAGGGTCTGCACCCGGCACAGGCACATGTCAGGGTCTGCACCCGGCAGAGGCACATGTCAGGGTCTGCACCCGGCAGAGGCACATGTCAGGGTCTGCACCCGGCAGAGGCACATGTCAGGGTCTGCACCCGGCAGAGGCACATGTCAGGGTCTGCACCCGGTGGCGGTATATGTCAGGGTCTGCACCCGGCGGAGGCACATGTCAGGGTCTGCACCCGGCAGAGGCACATGTCAGGGTCTGCACCCGGTGGCGGTATATGTCAGGGTCTGCACCCGGCAGAGGCACATGTCAGGGTCTGCACCCGGTGGCGGTATATGTCAGGGTCTGCACCCGGCAGAGGCACATGTCAGGGTCTGCACCCGGCAGAGGCACATGTCAGGGTCTGCACCCGGCAGAGGCACATGTCAGGGTCTGCACCCGGTAGAGGCACATGTCAGGGTCTGCACCCGGCGGCGGTATATGTCAGGGTCTGCACCCGGCAGAGGCACATGTCAGGGTCTGCACCCGGCGGAGGCACATGTCAGGGTCTGCACCCGGCAGAGGCACATGTCAGGGTTTGCACCCGGTGGCGGTATATGTCAGGGTCTGCACCCGGCAGAGGCACATGTCAGGGTCTGCACCCGGCGGCGGTATATGTCAGGGTCTGCACCCGGCAGAGGCACATGTCAGGGTCTGCACCCGGCAGAGGCACATGTCAGGGTCTGCACCCGGCAGAGGCACATGTCAGGGTCTGCACCCGGTGGCGGTATATGTCAGGGTCTGCAACCGGCAGAGGCACATGTCAGGGTCTGCACCCGGTGGTGATATATGTCAGGGTCTGCACCCGGCAGAGGCACATGTCAGGGTCTGCACCGGGTAGAGGCACATGTCAGGGTCTGCACCCGGCGGCGGTATATGTCAGGGTCTGCACCCGGCAGAGGCACATGTCAGGGTCTGCACCCGGCGGAGGCACATGTCAGGGTCTGCACCCAGCAGAGGCACATGTCAGGGTTTGCACCCGGTGGCGGTATATGTCAGGGTCTGCACCCGGCAGAGGCACATGTCAGGGTCTGCACCCGGCGGCGGTATATGTCAGGGTCTGCACCCGGCAGAGGCACATGTCAGGGTCTGCACCCGGCAGAGGCACATGTCAGGGTCTGCACCCGGCAGAGGCACATGTCAGGGTCTGCACCCGGTGGCGGTATATGTCAGGGTCTGCAACCGGCAGAGGCACATGTCAGGGTCTGCACCCGGTGGTGATATATGTCAGGGTCTGCACCCGGCAGAGGCACATGTCAGGGTCTGCACCCGGCAGAGGCACATGTCAGGGTCTGCACCCGGCAGAGGCACATGTCAGGGTCTGCACCCGGCGGAGGCACATGTCAGGGTCTGCACCCGGTGGCGGTATATGACAGGGTCTGCACCAGGCGGAGGCACATGTCAGGGTCTGCACCCGGCAGAGGCACATGTCAGGGTCTGCACCAGGCGGAGGCACATGTCAGGGTCTGCACCCGGCGGAGGCACATGTCAGGGTCTGCACCCGGTGGCGGTATATGTCAGGGTCTGCACCAGGCGGAGGCACATGTCAGGGTCTGCACCCGGCGGAGGCACATGTCAGGGTCTGCACCCGGCAGAGGCACATGTCAGGGTCTGCACCAGGCAGAGGCACATGTCAGGGTCTGCACCAGGCAGAGGCACATGTCAGGGTCTGCACCCGGCGGAGGCACATGTCAGGGTCTGCACCCGGCAGAGGCACATGTCAGGGTCTGCACCCGGCAGAGGCACATGTCAGGGTCTGCACCCGGCAGAGGCACATGTCAGGGTCTGCACCCGGTGGCGGTATATGTCAGGGTCTGCACCCGGCAGAGGCACATGTCAGGGTCTGCACCCGGTGGTGATATATGTCAGGGTCTGCACCCGGCAGAGGCACATGTCAGGGTCTGCACCAGGCAGAGGCACATGTCAGGGTCTGCACCAGGCAGAGGCACATGTCAGGGTCTGCACCCGGCGGAGGCACATGTCAGGGTCTGCACCCGGCGGAGGCACATGTCAGGGTCTGCACCAGGTGGCGGTATATGTCAGGGTCTGCACCCGGCAGAGGCACATGTCAGGGTCTGCACCAGGCAGAGGCACATGTCAGGGTCTGCACCAGGCAGAGGCACATGTCAGGGTCTGCACCCGGCGGAGGCACATGTCAGGGTCTGCACCCGGCGGAGGCACATGTCAGGGTCTGCACCAGGTGGCGGTATATGTCAGGGTCTGCACCCGGCAGAGGCACATGTCAGGGTCTGCACCCGGCGGAGGCACATGTCAGGGTCTGCACCCGGCAGAGGCACATGTCAGGGTCTGCACCCAGTGGAAACACATGTGGTGCGGACTCATATTGCGCTGGGCGGCCACCAAGCATACTCGTACCAGCAGTTGTAAATACGCAAATCTACAACTGAAGCTGAATTAGGCCGTAGAGCATCGATGCATCTGGATCACCAGCGCTCGATGTCCATCTCATTAATATCTGCATTCTACTTCTCACTATAGAGACAAAGAGACAGATGCACTTAGCTTCAAAAAGTGATCAACAACCAGCCAATCAGCTCCTACCTGTCATTTTTCAAACCCAGCCTGTAACATGACAGTTAGGAGCTGATTGGCTGGTTGTTTATCACTCTCCATTTTATCACTTGAAGCGCGATACATCTGGCCCAAAATAACATATCAGCAATAACCTCAATGGACAATTATTATATATGAATAAATAAATGAATATATTCCAGGTGATGTACCGGCGTTTGGGGGTCTGTGGGAGAGAGTCCTCGCGCGTTCTCTGCTTCATACGTATAGAAATCCAGAGGCATACAGAAGTATCCCGGCTGCACGTCCCCACATTGCCGACTTATGATGTTGGCGCGACACTCGCACTGCCCGTCTTCCAGGGAGCACCTGCAGCGACAGAGGATGCAGGTAGGTGGCTGTGATACTATGGCTGAGTCACTTACAGAGTAATACCTACCTATTGTTATAGGCTCCTCCAAAATCACAGTCACAAGGGCGGCACCCCGCATTGTCATTACTGAGACCCCAAAACTCTGGCTGTAATTGGGGGGAAAAAGTGAGAATCTTAAATCTGGTTTTATTGCAACACTTCATTCATTGCAACACTTCATTCATTGCAACATTGCAACGACCATGGAATGATGTGGAAGGCACGCGCTAGCTCAGAGCAACCTCAGATGTGTGCCCATTCTGACAGTGGTGTCCGCTACCTGCCCCTGGCGCCCACGTCACTGGGTGATTTCCATGGAAACACCCATGAAACGCTGGGTGAGTCCCCCAGCCCGCCGCCCCATGTCGTCTACCCCCCCCACACACACACCCCCGCCGGCCGCAATGCTGTCCACCGTGGATGCACACACACGGCATATGCGCAGGAATGTCACAAACGTGGCGCTTGCATGTTAATTTCGCATATGGACCTGACTAATCCCCTCTACATTGGGGGCAGTTATACACACGCGAAGCAGGGAGGGGCGTTTTGCTGTAGAGATTGTGGCATGTGGAAGCCTGCTCAGGGTCGGAGGCTAATGTCACATGACGGCAGCGCCCACCCAAATTCTGGCCATATCCGTCATAAATGAAAGTCAGCCTAGAGTGACTTTTATTTGCAAATGAGGAAAAAAAAAATCACTTGATGGTCGGCGACTATAAAGCGATTTATCGCCCGTAGGCATACACATCCAGTCACATGAAACTGCAGGGAGGGCGGTGGGCGGTCACTACCCGGCGGGTAGGATGCAGCGGATATACGCAGTCTAGTGAGCGGGTCTGAATTACCCCTGTGTACTATAAAGCCATACACTGCCCTTGTAAGGAACCTGCTGCTTAAGTATCGGACGCACTCGGAACCTTTCTGGCTCTAAATGTGCAACTTATTTGCAGAAATCATTTAAAAGGAAAAAGGATGCCTTTTAAATGATTGCCGCATTAAGAGAAAGAGTCCCAGATGGAGCAGCATCCCCCTGTGAACGATTTTAGGTGTACAAGGACATATAGGTTTCATATTTGGGATATATAAACCTGTAGCTGCCCCCTGATAAGAACAGTTAGAGGATTATCTTGAACTCATAAAGTGCCGATATATTGTCCAAAGCCGCACGATGAGCGGAACGAGACACATGTTATGGTGAAGTAGCGACAACTTTCCCTGTAGTGTTGTCTGTTCCGGAGCACTCACCAGGCATTCGTTACAGTACCGTCCTGTCACAAAGCGCTTACAGTAGCAGTCACCGCTAATTTGGTCGCACGGTGTGTTTCCGGCCGTGGTACCGCGGGGGTCACACCTGCATGCTGGGGAGGAACAGGAGATGTAGAAGTGAAGACACAGACAGGTATGGAAGATAGAAACACAAGTAGCCATAAGCAGCGACGCAACTAGGGAGGGGCCACCTGCTGTGGGAGCTGGATTTGGCCTGTACCTAGCAGGGAGGGATGAGGGGAAGGGGGTTTCGGACAGATACATTCCGAAAGCAAAACACAAAAAAAAAAATGGATTCATCCCACCCAGATACAAAAAGTTGCAGCTATGAGGCATGAGTCACAGAGATGGGAAGGGTATCTCAGATTTTATGTGGAGTCCTACTAGGCATTCCTTACGTTGACAACCCAGACGGTCATTTTGGCTGAGACCATAGAAGTTTTCCTTGCAGCTGTCGCAGCGTTCCCCCTTTACGTTCTCCTTGCAGCGACACTGTCCGGCAATCATCCCCAAGTTGACGTTCGTGTGGCTGTCACAGACTCCACCGTCCAAAGAACCCACCGGGTCACAGTCACAAGCTGTAGGGGCGAATTCTGTTCTTTAGTACTGATGTACATAATAGTTCTCTGTTTCTCTTGCAGACACAGACGGAGACCAGACTTACAGATGCAGGCCCCCTCCGCCCTGATATCTGACCAGGGGTCCAGGTAGTAGAACGGTCGGCACAGCTCGCAGTTGCGTCCCATCGTGTTGTGCTGGCAGTCGTCACACACACCCCCGCTCACCCGGCCGGTGGCGAGGAACACCGCCATGTCAAAGTGGCACTTTCTGGAGTGGTTGTTACAGTTACATTCTAGAATGATGCAAACACAACACTAATTCATATATAAGCAGTAATTACATATATACGTCATTGCAGTAGCTGCTCTCATGGGTCTATATTCAGCTAAGCTGGAGAGAGCCTCTGGAATATGGCATACCTCCAACATGACCCTCTCCAGGAGGGAGAAAATGCTCTGTTTTGGGACTTTTCCCGGAATGTATGATTGCCAGCACCTGTGCCGAACAGGTAATTGATGAGAAAGGTGTTTCAACACAGGTGATGGCAATCATTCATTCCGAGGGAAGTCCATAAAAAGAGCATTGTGTCCCTACTGGAGAGGGTTATGTTGGGAGGTGTGATATGGGGCACCGATCTCTATGGGATATACCGTCTCTCACCTTTGCAGGAATGTGGGTTGTTGGGCTCGGCTGGTCGCCACGGATGGTCATGGTAGAAATCGCGGCAGTGCTCACAGTTCAGGCCTACTGTGTGGTGCTTGCACACGCATCGTCCGTGTATCTGTAAGTGAACAGACAGTCAATGCAGGTCCTGTGCTGCTTCCTTCCTAGCCATTTATATCAGTTACATGTATGAAGCATCTATTGTCATATATGTGCAGAAACTATACATTGATAGAGGAAAGATGGAGAGAAAAACAAATATATAGAGAGAGAGAGAAAGATTGACACAGACACGTATGAATGTATGCCATGAATGTGTTCGACTATTCTCTGTCCCCAATTGTGCAACCAGTTTTTAATTAATCCAATTACAGATTTTATCTCCTAACCCTTAATTACCTAGTATCATTAATAACCTTTTATGAGGCACCGTGTCAAAAGCTTTAGTGAAATCAAGCAGTTTTACATCAACAAATTTCCCTAAGTCCAGCCCCCTACTGACTTCCTCATATAAGCTAATTAAATTAGTCTGACATGATCTGTTTTTGAAAAACCCATGCTGAGCCTAACTTACCACTTTCTCCTGTTCCTGATCGCATTTTACAATGCAATATTCTGCCCAGATCACATTGAAATACTATCCATGATAAATGGGCATATAGATGTATAGATAGATAGATAGATAGATAGATAGATAGACAGACAGACAGACAGACAGACAGACAGACAGACAGACAGACAGACAGATAGATAGATAGATAGACATACTGTATAGACAGACAGATAGAAAAAATATAATAAATACACACCTATTTATAAAGTACCAGCCAATTAGCTCCTGTTATTTTTCAAACATAGCCTGTAACATGGCAACTAGTAACTGATTGGCTGATTCTTTATTCCCGTTCCCTTTCTCTGTCTCCAAGGCTTAGTACATAGACCCGATAATAATCATTATCCGTATATTACCATCCCTTCCACTCCGCCTTCTATCCCCTCCACCGGGGAGCACTCTGAAGCATGGCCATAGCAGAAGCAGCTCCCGCGCACCACCAGCTCATAGACGGAGTAATAATATTTCTGCAGGACTTCTGGACGCTGGTCCAGGAGGTTATCGCCCAGCGTATGAAGCTTCGTGAAGTTGATCCTTAAGTTTGTGATTTGGAGAAGTTCTGCACAAAAATCATTTATTCAGTACTAGATCCAGTAACTAATACATACGTGAATCTACTGTAATAATCACACGCATATCATTATATATATTATAGATCAGGAAACTAAAATGTATGAGAGAAAGGGAATCACTGAAGTCGCAGACACATGGGAGTAAACATTCAGCCAAATTAAGACCTGCGGGGGCGGTCACCAGCCCGGAGCAGGGGGACGCCCACAGTTTTATGGGTGTCCCTTGGGAAGGCAGGCGGGCTGACGTCACATGAATAGAACAGAATAATGTTTCCACACATTATAGAGGAAGAACATTATAAGCAATGCTGTATTAGGAATCAGGAGAACCCGAGGAAGGGGCACGGAGAGATGTTCGCATAACTGTGGCGGAGACCAACCTTGGATCTCCAGACTGTAGGGATCTTCCACCTTAATAGCTGGGTCAAGGACTTTGAAAATCACCTGTAAGTAGAGAAATTCAATAATTATTATCATTTCTCGCAAGGGTTTATCCTATGGCTTTACCAGATGGCTCTCAGGGGGATACACCGCAGCAAAACTGAAATAATGTGAAAAAAGGTTCAAAATACAGGTAGATATTTAGATATTTTTTTTAATTGGCAATAGAAACATTATTATTTATTTATTGAATTTATCAACCTCTTTTTCTTCTGATATTGCCAGCCTGAGATTCCAGCTGGATAGGTGTATCTAGGGGAACCCCAACTAACCTTATCGCTGGCAGAAGTTACACCTTACGCAGAAAAACAAGACAAAGGGCCGAATTCAGTCCTGGTTGCTGTTATGCCAAAACTGCTACGTTGCTATTCTCATACAACTGCAAATGCGCACCCACCGCAACGCACACGCGTGAGGGCTCAAACTCACGTCTGAGTGATGGCGGGTACAGTGATGCAGTGTTGGGCGGTGACCCAACATTGAGTGGGCACAGTCTTGACAACGGATGTGATGTGACACAGCCACTGTGAGCCAAAACACGGCAGCCCTACCTCTGCCAGGAGGTTACCAAGTTATGTGAGCGATTCGCAACTCTGCAAAGTGTTCACATTTTTGTTATGCGATTGAAAATATTTAGCAATCGCATCGTGGGGAGGGATCGGGCATGCGAGCAAAAGCAAAACTGCAACTGATACTGAATCAGGCCCAAAGTCTTATCCTGACAGAAATAGGTGTCCTCAGTCATTTAAATCAGAAGATAAATCCTTCTGCTAAGCCGAGATCTGCAAATTCACATAACACTGATATCCATGACCTAAGCTGAGTGCTGCTGCTGCTGCTGCTGGTGTGGCTCTAAAATCTCCCCCCCCCCCCCTCTCTCTCTCTCTCTCTCCATCTCTTATATATTTGGCTACATCTGTGTCACTCAAAGTGTGTCTGGAGATATAACCCTGGGTGGAGCCTCTGACTCACATGACTGACTCACATGACAGAGAACCAGCCCAGTGAGCCCACAGACAGTGCCAGACACCCTCTGCCTCTCCATGTTACACAGCAAAGACACAGCTACACACCAGACACACCAGGTGAGCGCCCCACACCTCCATACCTCCTAACATGACCCTCTCCAGGAGGGACAGAATGCTATGTTTGTGGACTTCCATCTTAATTTATGATTGTCATCACCTGTCATTTTAAACAGGGTAATTGATAAGAAAGGTGTTTAAGCACAGGTGATGGTAATCCATAAATTAAGAAGAAAGTCCAGAAACAGAGCAATGTGTCCCTCCTGGAGAGGGTCATATTGGGTATGCACCTCCCCCCCCCATTCACGGCATCCCCAGGATTAAATGGCACATGCAAAACACTGGCACGGCTATGTTCGACAATGAAAAAGGTTGACATGAGTTTTTGAAGATTAATTTTTCTTTTTTTGAATGTTTTCATATTCATTCTCATGTGTCGACATGGACACCGATGAAGTGCCACACTTATGTTAACATTTACATGTGTTGAACTTTCTGTGTTGATTTTTTCTTGTAGCAATTTTTTTCCAGTGACAACTATGAACTATGTGCACGTCAACCTACACATCATCAACCAATTCTTTGTATAATATATAACACCTGTTCTGTTTTACTGTAGGTGTTTTAAGTCAGACCTTTTACTGCTACTATTACTGTTTATGTAAATGCATTCTGAATGACAGCAACATCCTACCATCCTTCTACAAGAATATATAACCAACTAAGTGATTCATCGCGCCCCGTGCCCCCCCCCCCTCCCGCAATTCACGGACCCCCCGCGCACCCCCCTCCCACGATTCGCAAACCCCCCTCGCGCAATTCACGCCCCCTCCCACGCTTTGCGGACCCCCGCCCTCTCCCGCGATTCGCCGACACCTGCGCCCCCTCCCTCCCTTGATTCACGGCACCCCCCGCGCCCCTCCCGCAATTCACGGCACCCCTAAGCCCCTCTTTAGTCCCCCGTATACTCACACACCCCTATCACTACCCAGCTTCCTGCTCTCCTGAACCGTAACTTCCACCACTGGGGAGTCGCTGAGGCTGTTTTGCCCACATGCCCCTATCATGCCTCATAGCCCAGCCTCCTGCTCTCATGCACCCGAACTCCCACCCAGTAGGAGGAGACACTGACTAAGGGCCACCATCCTGTACTCCTGTGCTGCCACGCTGGACCCTCACCCACTGGCAGAAGCAGCACAGTATCTCCCACCCTCCTCTTTAGTCCCCCTTATTCCCACACACCCCTATCACTACCCAGCCTCCTGTTTTCCTGTGTCGTGACCTCCGCCAGTGGGGAGCCGCTGACTCAGAAACACCCTACTATACTATTGCACACACACACCTAAACAACATGCACACACAGCCCCCCCCCCACACCCACAAATGTCACTGTACCATCCACACTATCAATGTACATCTTACTCTGTAACCGCTTTTTAATTAAACAAAACAATACACACCCCCTTCCACATCATATGCTCTCTATTTAACACATTTCACCTATAACTGAAGTTGCAATACAGGCCATCTTTCATACAATTCTAACCATCTTTCTCATATACAAATGTTCACAAATTAAGGGGGCGCAGCCCCTTACGACGGTGTGAAGAGCGCCCGTAGGGCGCGATGAATCACCTAGTATATATATTTATACACACACACAAATTCAGTGGCTGACCTCTCCTTCGGTGGATGGCTCAATGTCCGAGTATCGCTGATCACAAATGATGTCATCAATGTTCTGGAGAGCATGCACTGGGACCCCAGGGAACATTTTGGTGCAGTTGTAGGAGAAATAACGGAACACCTTCCAGGTGCGACCAAAATCTGAGGAGCGCTCTATCAGCATAGCGGCAGGCCGGAACGTCTAGGGAGAAGGTAAGAATGGTTAGGGATGGTAATGATACCTAGGTGCGAGTCTTCAAACAAACATGTTGTAAATACTAGTAAAACATGTCAATGACCGGTACTTGTTTCCTATCTGGGCGACCGCTACGTTAATTGCGCACCATGCTATTCTCCGTATAAAAATCGGATCGCATTGCATTGGATACCACAAATGCACATACACGATATTGAACAATGCGATGCGATCCGATTTCGTTCCCGCTTTTATGGTTGGCCCATAGGATATATAGGAACCCCCCCCCCTGATGGTTTAAAATGCGCCTCCATTGTTAACGCCACCCCAGTATTGACGTCAACCCGAAGCGTGGCGAGCGGCGGCGGTATGCGTCCTCCGACTTTTTCATACCCCCACTATCCACGTCGGCGTGGAGTTGAGAATAGAATAGTGTGGCGAGCGCAGCGAGCCACCGAGCCCGAAGCGTGGCGAGCGCACGCGGATACTTCACAGGTATCCGTGTCCCCTCGCGGGCTTCACAGGTATCCGCTCGCCACGCTTCGGGCTCGGTGGCTCGCTGCGCTCGCCACGCTTCGGGCTCGGTGGCTCGCTGCGCTCGCCACACTATTCTATTCTCAGCTCCACGCCGACGTGGATAGTGGGGGTATGAAAAAGTCGGAGGACGCATACCGCCGCCGCTCGCCACGCTTCGGGTTGACGTCAATACTGAGGTGGCGTTAACAATAGAGGCGCATTTTAAACCATCAGGGGGGGGTTTCCAATACAAATCGTGGGTTTGCGGGGTTATTACATTGAAATCAATGTAAAATCGGGTCTCAGGGACCATTTAACATTGATTCCAATGTAAAAATCGGGGTTGATCGCGTCACCGCATGCGATGCGATCCGATTTAAAATGAAATCGGATCGGATAGCATCGTATGCCATCGTACATCATCGCGTACCGAATCCGATGCGATACGATTTCATTACGGTGCCGTACGTTGAAAACCTGGGCGCCCAGATAGGAAACAAGTACCCAATGACCTATACAGGCCCCTTACAGAACATATAGGAATGATGTATGGAACTATACATATGGTACTTGTGTAGTTTCATGGCGGCAGCCTAAGCTACGTTGTCAGCATAGCCCAATGGTTGCCCTGCGTAGTCAGTGTATTGTCCCCGCGGCAGCCCTGCGTAGTCAGCGTAGTGTCCCCGCGGCAGCCCTGCGTAGTCAGCGTAGTGTCCCCGCGGCAGCCCTGCGTAGTCAGCGTAGTGTCCCCGCGGCAGCCCTGCGTAGTCAGCGTAGTGTCCCCGCGGCAGCCCTGCGTAGTCAGCGTAGTGTCCCCGCGGCAGCCCTGCGTAGTCAGCGTAGTGTCCCCGCGGCAGCCCTGCGTAGTCAGCGTAGTGTCCCCGCGGCAGCCCTGCGTAGTCAGCGTAGTGTCCCCGCGGCAGCCCTGCATAGTCAGCGTAGTGTCCCCGCGGCAGCCCTGCGTAGTCAGCGTAGTGTCCCCGCGGCAGCCCTGCGTAGTCAGCGTAGTGTCCCCGCGGCAGCCCTGCGTAGTCAGCGTAGTGTCCCCACGGCAGCCCTGCGTAGTCAGCGTAGTGTCCCCGCGGCAGCCCTGCGTAGTCAGTGTAGTGTCCCCGCGGCAGCCCTGCGTAGTCAGCGTAGTGTCCCCGCGGCAGCCCTGCGTAGTCAGCGTAGTGTCCCCGCGGCAGCCCTGCGTAGTCAGCGTAGTGTCCCCGCGGGAGGCCTGCGTAGTCAGCGTAGTGTCCCCGCGGCAGCCCTGCGTAGTCAGCGTAGTGTCCCCGCGGCAGCCCTGCATAGTCAGCGTAGTGTCCCCACGGCAGCCCTGTGTAGTCAGCGTAGTGTCCCCGCGGCAGCCCTGCGTAGTCAGCGTAGTGTCCCCGCGGCAGCCCTGCTTAGTCAGCGTAGTGTCCCCGCGGCAGCCCTGCGTAGTCAGCGTAGTGTCCCCGCGGCAGCCCTGCGTAGTCAGCGTAGTGTCCCCGCGGCAGCCCTGCGTAGTCAGCGTAGTGTCCCCGTGGCAGCCCTGCGTAGTTAGTATAGTGTCCCCGTGGCAGCCCTTCGTAGTCAGCGTAGTGTCCCCGCGGCAGCCCTGCGTAGTCAGAGTAGTGTCCCCACGGCAGCCCTGCGTAGTCAGCGTAGTGTCCCCGCGGCAGCCCTGCGTAGTTAGCGTAGTGTCCCCGCGGCAGCCCTGCGTAGTCAGCGTAGTGTCCCCGCGGCAGCCCTGCGTAGTCAGCGTAGTGTCCCCGCGGCAGCCCTGCGTAGTCAGCGTAGTGTCCCCGCGGCAGCCCTGCATAGTCAGCGTAGTGTCCCCGCGGCAGCTCTGCGTAGTCAGCGTAGTGTCCCCGCGGCAGCCCTGCGTAGTCAACGTAGTGTCCCCGTGGCAGCCCTGCATATTCAGAGTAGTGTCCCCGCGGCAGCCCTGCGTAGTCATCGTAGTGTCCCCGTCAGGCAGCCCTGCGTAGTCAGAGTAGTGTCCCTGCGGCAGCCCTGCGTAGTCAGCGTAGTGTCCCCGCGGCAGCCCTGCGTAGTTAGCGTAGTGTCCCCGCGGCAGCCCTGCGTAGTCAGCGTAGTGTCCCCGCGGCAGCCCTGCGTAGTCAGCGTAGTGTCCCCGCGGCAGCCCTGCGTAGTCAGCGTAGTGTCCCCGCGGCAGCCCTGCATAGTCAGCGTAGTGTCCCCGCGGCAGCTCTGCGTAGTCAGCGTAGTGTCCCCGCGGCAGCCCTGCGTAGTCAACGTAGTGTCCCCGTGGCAGCCCTGCATAGTCAGAGTAGTGTCCCCGCGGCAGCCCTGCGTAGTCATCGTAGTGTCCCCGTCAGGCAGCGTAGTCCCCGTACTGTCCCCGCGAGCTGCAGCTATGTTCCTGGCATCCCTGGCAAGTATAGTGAGCGCCTTTCACACAGTGCCGGTAACCGACAGATCCCCTGCGCTGGCGGATGCGGCGATCATGCAGGCGCCGGCTGAGAGACGCTCCATCTGCCTGAGACGCACAAACGTCTCAGACACTTGTGCATCTCAGTAATTCTTGTAGCAGGGTACCGCAACTCAGCCCGTGTCCGCTTCAGGGAGATGGGGTTATGGGTTCCGTAGCACATGCGTCTTGTGCACAAAGTGCGCAAGTGCGGCTCATGCACAACAAAGGACGCATTTGCCAGTGCTCCATGTTACATACTGGCAAATGCCTCCTTTTCAAACCCCCACAATCCACACCTGCCCGAAGCGTGGCGCGCTCCGCGAGGGGACGCATTACGCGTCCTTCTGACCTGTTCATACCCCACTAACCACATGGGCGTGGAGTTGATGTTATGAAGTGTGGCGAGCGCAGCCAGATTACTTGACAAGTATTCCATATATATTTGTGTGTTGTTCGCGCGTCTGAGTATATGGTAGTACCCGGTTCAATATGCGTCTGGATGGTGGACATCAGGATGCTGGCGTCACGGCTGGTCACTGGTGTTACAAAACATTCCCCTGTCTCACGGGATACGCCACTAAAGAGCCACTGCTGAGGCAGGATGCATCCAACCAGTGGCGTAAGTTTGCCCCAGTTGCCCGGAGGCAAGATAAATATTGGTGCCCCCCAAATAGCTCAACCAGTAAGGTGTCTGTCTCCAGTAAGACAGGGTTCTAATACAGGTTTGACGCTTGCAAAAATGATATTAGGAGGGAAGTCAGCCAAGAAGCCATATCAACGGCTTTTAATTAACTGATTCAAACTCGCAGGGGGGGAGAGGTGCCCCCTTGGGAGCAGGAGCCTGGTGGCAGATGACTCCATTGCCTCCCAGAGTTACGCCTCTGCATCCAACAGGATTTTTGCACTAGACAAATAAACTTTCATCCACCGCAACAATTTTGCCAGGTCGTTATAAGGTTGTTAAACAGGTTGTTATAAATCACGGTGTTTTTTTGGATATCATGGTGGTGCTCACAAAATGTAATGCTTGTCAGCTCCTCTGCCCAAGAAAATATGAAGCGCAGAAGGGTCATAAATGTTACATGATATCGGCGAAACCATTGTGCGGCCCGGAGACTGACTTCTTATGTGGCAGCGCCACATCCACTGCTTTACGTTGAGCCTCATAGGATGCCCGTGGACACAGGTCTGTGTCTCTGGCAGCAGGTGGTGGTGTAAAAACTCCACCGACTCCTCCTCTGTCTGCGGCAGGTTAAAGATGGTTAATGCTTCGGCAGCCATAAATGACACAATGTAATAAGTGGTGACAGAATGCTGACTGACTACGCTAACTGCGTAACGCTGACTGACTACGCTAACTGTGTAACGCTGACTGACTACGCTAACTGCGTAACGCTGACTGACTACGCTAACTGCGTAACGCTGACTGACTACGCTAACTGCGTAACGCTGACTGACTACGCTAACTGCGTAACGCTGACTGACTACGCTAACTGCGTAACGCTGACTGACTACGCTAACTACGTAACGCTGACTGACTACGCTAACTGCGCAACGCTGACTGACTACGCTAACTACGTAACGCTGACTGACTACGCTAACTACGTAACGCTGACTGACTACGCTAACTGCGTAACGCTGACGGACCACGCTAACTACGTAATGCTGACTGACCACGCTAACTACGTAATGCTGACTGACCACGCTAACTACGTAACGCTGACTGACTACTCTAACTGCGTAACGCTGACTGACCACGCTAACTACGTAACGCTGACTGACCACGCTAACTACGTAACGCTGACTGACCACGCTAACTACGTAACGCTGACTGACTACGCTAACTGCGTAACGCTGACGGACTACGCTAACTACGTAACGCTGACTGACTACGCTAACTACGCAACGCTGACTGACTACGCTAACTACGTAACGCTGACTGACTACGCTAACTGCGTAACGCTGACTGACTACGCTAACTACGTATAGCTGACTGACTACGCTAACTACGTAAACGCTGACTGACTACGCTAACTGCGTAACGCTAACTGACTACGCTAACTACGTAATGCTGACTGACAACGCTAACTACGCAACGCTGACTGACTACGCTAACTACGTAACGCTGACTGACTACTCTAACTGCGTAACGCTGACTGACTACGCTAACTACGTAACGCTGACTGACTACTCTAACTGCGTAACGCTGACTGACTACGCTAACTGCGTAACGCTGGCTGACTACGCTAACTACGTAACGCTGACTGACTACGCTAACTACGTAATGTTGACTGACTACGCTAACTACGTAAAGCTGACTGACTACGCTAACTACGTAATGCTGACTGACTACTCTAACTGCGTAACGCTGACTGACTACGCTAACTACGTAACGCTGACTGACTACGCTAACTGCGTAACGCTGACTGACTACGCTAACTACGTAACGCTGACTGACTACGCTAACTGCGTAACGCTGACTGACTACGCTAACTACGTAACGCTGACTGACTACGCTAACTGCGTAACGCTGACTGACTACGCTAACTGCGTAACGCTGACTGACTACGCTGACTGACTACGCTAACTACGTAACGCTGACTGACTACGCTAACTACGTAACGCTGACTGACTACGCTAACTACGTAACGCTGACTGACTACGCTAACTACGTAATGCTGACTGACTACATAAGCTCCGGCTAGCTGCGGTACGCTGATTCTGACAGGGACGCTGACTACGGTAACTACGCTGGCCATGAGAACACTACGCTGATTCTGACAGGGACGCTGACTACGCTGGCCACGAGAACACTACGCTGATTCTGACAGGGACGCTGACTACGGTAACTACGCTGGCCGGGGGAACACTACGCTGATTCTGACAGGGACGCTGACTACGCTGGCCACGAAAACACTACGCTGATTCTGACAGGGACGCTAACTACGCTGGCCACGAGAACACTACGCTGATTCTGACAGGGACGCTAACTACGCTGGCCACGAGAACACTACGCTGATTCTGACAGGGACGCTGACTACGGTAACTACGCTGGCCGGGGGAACACTACGCTGATTCTGACAGGGACGCTGACTACGCTAACTACGCTGGCCACGAGAAAACTACGCTGATTCTGACAGGGACGCTAACTACGCTGGCCACGAGAACACTACGCTGATTCTGACAGGGACGCTAACTACGCTGGCCACGAGAACACTACGCTGATTCTGACAGGGACGCTGACTACGGTAACTACGCTGGCCGGGGGAACACTACGCTGATTCTGACAGGGACGCTGACTACGCTAACTACGCTGGCCACAAGAACACTACGCTGATTCTGACAGGGACGCTACGCTGACTACGTAACTGCCGCCGTGAAACTACACAAGTACCATACATATTTTATATGTATATGTGCAGGACATTATCTTCTGTTAGTTGAAGCTTTATATTTGCTTTGTCCCAGAGGGAGGATATGGAATATTAAAAGAATTATTGGTTAACCCTTTGCGTGCCAAGTGAATTTGTCAAAATAGGTGTGAAAATTGCCAAGCAAACATTTTTATTCATCAGAATTTATTAAGAGTTTCTTATATAACGCACACATATTCCGCAGCGTTTCACAGAGATAATGACCTGGAATGTTTACCTCATATAGGAAATATGTTTTTTTTTTACACAACATATTTTATTTGAATTTAACAGGCAAAATTTTCGCGTTCGTATTCTGAATACAAATGCATACGACTGGTATAGCCGTATACAAATTCGTATTCCGGAGGGGAATTTACAAAGCAGTCGTATTTGACTGATTCGTATTTTAGATGTGGTATGGATCCGTATTTAGCAGCCGTATATACGGCCGCTAAATACAAATACGAGTCAGCAGCCTTCACAGATCAGTCAGATCCATCATATCAGTCAGATCCATCATATCAGTCACATCAGTCACATCCATCATATCAGTTAGATCCATCATATCAGTCAGGTTCCATCACATCAGTCAGATCCATCATATCAGTCACATCCATCATATCAGTCAGATCCGTGCAGGCTGCAGTGTAAAAAAAAATCATTTAAAAAAATGGCGTGAGGTCGCCCCCACGGCCGTAACCAGTCCCAGGCTCAAAGAGCCGGTCCTGGTTTAAACAAATCAGGGAACAAACCGTGTAGGAGATCCCTGTATTTTTTTAAACCAGCAACAGGCCCAAGGACCAGTTCTGGTTCCCAAAATACGGTCAACAAAATTAGTAGGGGTCCCCCGTATTTCAAGAACCAGCACAGGGCCCAACCAGCCAGCAGGGTAATGTTTTGGCCGGGGGAGACTTTTTATACAATTCCCCCCGGCCAAAACATTACCCCCTGACCGGTCAGCACGGGCAGGGACCCTGGGGCAGTGGTGACCTCACCAATGAAGGGGTCCACACCTCTAGGATTAACTTTGCCCATGCTGAAGCACGGGGCTGTCCCTGGTACCCCTGGGCTGTGGGTATCAGGCTGATCTTTGAGTCCAAGCAAGCTTCCTCTGCTTACTGGGACTTGGAGAACCACAAGTCCCAGCATGCAGGGCATTAATGGCCATGCTAGGACTTGTAGTTCCACAGCAGAACCAATAGCCAAATAAACACACAGATTCGCAAGAAATGTTTTACACTCACACACACCCCATACATACCGATACTTACATCTCCTTGGCGTGGATCATGACCTTCATACCTCTCGGCTGCCCTGAGTACTTAAAAACCGTACGAGGGCAGCCGAGAGGTATGCTGGGCCCCAGTAAAATTTTGGGGGCGTGGCATAATTGCGGGAGGCGTTGCCACGTTGTGCATTTAGGCCACACCCTTAATTTTGTTAGGGGGGGGTGAAAACACACTTTAAAATCGAGGGAGGAGTGTTATTGTCGCCACCCAGGGCAGGGTCAGCATGAGGTCTTACACTGTCAGTGATACGCTCATGCTGAGTGTGCTGTCAGGGGGGGACCAGGGGGGGGGGGGGGGGGGGCTTGGTTGGACCAAGGCCCCTCCAGCAAGCCCAGGCCGGGGTAATTATTACCCCCCCCCCCTCAGCAGCCCTGAACATACGTGAAAAAAAATCGATCACCAGCACCATCGTTACCAGAGAATGTTCACATCCAGCTCTTCTTGCTCCGAATGGATCTATTGGCCGCCTAGTGGGCAATCAGGAGCCGAGTTTTGGAAACCGGCGCTGAATGCTTCTGATGTTCGTGTTGGTACGGGTGTATGGACAGAAGAGAACGTGTATCAGTATCAGTATGTATGGGGTGTATGAGTGTAATACATTTCTTGTGTGTCTGTGGGTGAAGTGTAATAGGATGAGAGATTCAGACAGTGAGAGATTTGGTAAGAATTCTCCACTTTTTTAAAAGCGGCAATCATCTACACTGCAAAATTAAACTGGTTTCGCAGTGTAAATGATTGCCACTTTCTTTCTTACTGAATCTCTCTTCCTATTACATTTCCCTCTGTGTGTTTAATCAACTATTGGTTCTGCTGTGGAACTACAAGTCCCACCATGGCCATTAATGCCCTGCCCTGGTTTTCATAGTTCCACAGCAGAACCCAATGGTTTATTCTATTTTTTTACACATACATCAACCCGGTACCCACAGCCTAGGGGTACCGGGGACAGCCCCAGGCTTCCGTCTGGGCTGGTAAATTCTGGAGGGGGGGGAGGGGGGACTCCTTCATTGGGGGGGTCCCCACTTCCCCAGGATCCCAGCTCAGACTAACTGGTCAGGGGGTTAATGCTTTGGCCAGGGGGACTTGTATAAAAAGTCGAGAGACCCCATTCGTTTTGTCCCCCGTAATTTGGGAAGCAGGACCTGTCCCTGAGCCTGGTGCTGATTTTAAAAAAATACAGGGGACTCCTATTTAATTTGTTCCTGGATTTTTTTAAAACAAGGACCGCCTCTTTAGCCTGGGACTGGCTATGGCTATTGGGGGGGCACAACGTTTTTTTAAATGATTTATTTATTTCTATATTTTTTTTTACACTGAAGCCTGAACAGATCTGACTGATCTGTGCAGGCTAAACACAAATAAACCTGGAAATTAAGTGTATTTTCCAGGCGTATTTGGCCAGCAATTAGTATCCTGTTAATTACTTAATTACGTATTTTCAATACGGCCACTTAGTAAATTAGGAATCACCATTCTTTTAAACGGTAATTTCGATTTGTATTCTGTCGATGGTGTATGCATTCGTATTCGTAAGTACTACAAATACGAATTGTTGGATACAAATACACCTAAAGTATTCGTATTTACTAATATGAATACAAATATTTCAGCTGTATTTGGCTGTATTGTGACTTTTTTTTGTGGCATATTAAATCTCCTTTAATAACGTTCTGTCTGTGTGTTCTAAAATAATGCATTGTTAGATCGGCTTTTTTCATTCTATATTTACGGAGGGAGTTCATGTAGCCGGGTTGTTTCTATATTTATGGTTACATCAGGGATTAACTGAAAACTTCCAAAGATTGTCAACTTGTCACGGTACAAAGCGCATCGCTTGTAGTTCACATCACACCATGTGCTGCCGATCGCATCTAGTTGAATTTGCTCGCTGTTGTAGTGTGTCGCATGCGATTTGAACTAGATGTCATGTGATCTAGCACAACATTTACCACGTGCAAGCACCATAATTCAGACCTTTTAGCAACACTGCAATTTTTGCAAGTGGACAAAGGCCCTTATTCTGATTCGGACGGTACGGCCCGCGTGCGGCCGTACCGCCGATGTTTTTATTCTGCACATGCGCAGAGGTCAATCTGCGCATGTGCAGCCCCCTTCGCCGCAGACGTATTTCGTCCGCCGCAAAGGGGGCGTATAGGGGCGTGAGGGGCTTCATACCCTCATTTCCCTATGTGTACGCCCCGCGTTTCATGGGCGTTCCCATGCAAACGCGGGGCGTATGCATGGTAATGAGGGTATGACGCAACTCATGGGGGCGGAAAGCTGACGTCGCCGGATGTCAGCTCTCAGCCCCCATACAAGCTATCACACGGACGATTGTCCGTGTGGTCTCAGCTTGCGGGAGCTGCTGGGGCGTGCGGACCTGCCTTCGATGGTCGACGACCATCGAATGCAGGGGGCAGCTCCCACCATGGTGGAGGCGTACGCCTCCACCATTTTTATGCGGATCGCCAGCCGTCCGTGTACGGACGGCCGTGGCGATCCGTCTCGTGGGCGGGGATTGGTTTGTGCGGCCGGAGCACCGTGTGCGGCTCCGGCCGCACCAACCAGAATAAGGGCCAAAACCATGTTGCACGTGAGTCAAAATAAACTCGGTGCGATTTGAATTAGACGCGATTTGAACAGATTCACATCGCACAGTGGGACCCATTCTGGTTCATTCACAATGAACCAAAATCAGCCCCGGCCCCGATGGTCGGGGTTTGTGCATGCGCGAACCCCGACTGCGACCAGCCTCTGCGATTTACAATGTCGCTGGGCCGTTTGCAGTGGGGAAGGAGGGAGATGGCGGGACAGGGGCGGCTGCTGCGATGGGACATGGGAACGCGCAGCAATTCATTGGCGTCCCCATGGAAATGTTGGTGGGACAAAGTGTGCTGGGGGCAGGCGGGTGACGGAACATGACGTCAGCCACCCACCCAGCTTCAACCCAGCGCCCGCAAATATAGGTCAGTCTCCACTGATTTATATTAGCCCAGGAGAAATCATTTGATGGTGGCCGCGATCTTCGCAGCTTAGCGAGCCAGCCAGAATGAGGCCCAGTGTGTGGGCACCTATAGTAGTGTCAGGACCACACTGATTGATTGAAATGAGTGGTAAAGTGATGAGAGGTAGGACTTAAGGTGTCCACACACTAGAAAGATCTGCGATCGTAAGATATGCGCATAAATTATCCTTGATATCTTTTTTCCGTCCTGGACAGAAGATTTCAGGCAAGCGCACATCTTTACCAAAGATTTTTCTTACGATCCCATGTGCGTTCCTATGGATCTTTTGTTAACTCTTCTGGTCTTTCATGCAGCACGTAAGATCAGAAGATTCAGCAAAAGATCCACGGGAGCGCGAATCAGACCGATATCAGCCGATTATCGGTAAACATCGGACGATATATCAGCCGATTTATCGGAAATCGGCCAAAAAAACGTTCTAGTGTGTGGGCACCTTTACACCTTCTCCCTGGAACCATGACGCCCGTCCTAGGGGTTAGGCAGACCCCAGACCAACCCCCACAAAGACATTAAATTGCATTACCTTAAATGTCATAATAAGATGAGTAAAATGGAATTCCGCCTCCAGATCCAGTCGTACACTCACTGTCTCCGCACCTTGGGACATGGATACAGAATAATCAGCCAGAGACATGCAGCACCGCCTCATGCACAGCTGCTATTGGTAATGTGATGGGGTCATTTATTGCAAGCATCGCTCTGTAGACATGCTGATTCGTGGATTCCTACACAAGTGCAGGGCCAATGAGGAGTTCCCTTCATGTCCTGTAAGGACCCAATAAAGTTCTATGCCAGGACATAAGGGGTGGCGCCATCTGTCTTTACGGAATGAACTTGCTCATTTCCATTTTACTTCCTAATACTTCATAAACAAACATTCTCATTTCCTTTTTTTCTTTATTAATTCTAATGATCGACACAAAGATATTTTGGCTGAATATTCTCAGATCCCATCTCTCTTGTCCAGGTTCCATTGAGTGACACAGCGTGTATAGACGTGGCTATAAGCCAGGGGACAGCTAGCCGCCTGCCCAGCGGGAGCCATTTATCCCTCTGTCCCTTTTGTGTTTGTTGTGCTTCTGTGCTGGCTACTGTTTAACTAGTAAATATGTAAATATATGCAAATGAGGCTTTAATAGGGAGATTTAGTGCAATTAATGGTACAAGTAAGCGGGTGCTGTCTGTGTCACACTGGCGGGTTACAGCAAGGAGAATGGAAAGTGCAGGAAGTCTTCCTTTGTTTTTACAGCTATTACAGAACTACAAGTCCCAGCATACCCTGTCTGACTTGTATTTCAGTAAGCTGGTTGGCAACTCATCAAATCATGGGGAAATTTAATAGGATGAGAGATTCAGAAAGTGAGAGATTTGGGAAGAAATCTCCAGTTTTTTAAAGCGCCAATCATTTACACTGCAAAACCAGTTTGATGCTGCAGTGTAAGTGATTGCCGCTTTAAAAAACTGGATATTTCTTACCAAATCTCTCATCCTATTACATTTCACCTCATATATTAAAAATACCTTCATGCATTGCCTCTGGGAGCAACAGATAGACCCAGGAGGCCCTTCTAAAAAGTGATCTTACATTGATGGTTTACCCAATGATTTCAGTGACCTACAATCACTGGCAGCTCCAGAGGTGGGGCTGCAGCGCAGTCTAATAATCAAAGAGGGGAGCCACCAACTGCCACCTCAAATGCTACCACCCATCCTCATATCCACTTCAGGAGCCAAACGCCCATGCAACCCACATGTTCCCCACCACCGATCGGCCCATTATCAGGTGAGTAATAGAGCAGGCATGGATATCAGGATTGCTGACTTTAGGGCAGCCAGCTCCACGAGATAGGGGCGGGGAGCCACAAAATGGGGCAGAGCTACCCAAAGATCCATATGAGGGGTGTGACCATTGTGAATGCATCGTCGATGCCACGCCCATCCCAGTGTAATCCCAGCATGACAGGCAATGACACTGCAGCTGCCCAATTATGGGGTAAATTTACTAATGTTTCTTAAAATTAAAATAGGTAACATAGTAACATAATAATTAAGGCTGAAAAAAGACATTAGTCCATCGAGTTCATCCTATCTGACCTGTAACTACTGACTGGAGTAAGTCATATCTATAGGATTCCCTTAGTGGCCAGTTTTGATGTATATTCAGTAACAGTAGTTGCTGTAATCACCCCACCGGCAATGAGTTCCAGAATGTTACTGCTCTAATGGTGAAGAATCCTCTTCTTAATTCAGTATGGAATTTCTTCACCTCGAGCCTCAGTACATGCCCGCGTGTCCTAAGTATAGGCCTGTTAGTGACCAATCATCTCCCAGTTCCATATGATTCCCAATCCTGTATTTGTACATACTAATCATATCACCTCTCAGCCTCCGTTTCTCCAGTGAGAACATATTCAGCCTGGTAACCTATCTTTGTATTCTAGTGATTCCAGACCTATTACTAGCTTAGTCGCCCTTGTCTGCTCCTGTTCCAATTCATTTATGTCCTTTATAAGGTGCGGTGCCCAGAACTGAACACAATATTTCAAGTGTGGTCTCACCAATGCCTTGTACAGAGGCACTATCACATTGGCATCCCTTGAATCCATACCTATTTTAATGCATGCCAGTGTCCGGTTTGCTTTTGCTGCTGCATTTGAGCAGTGCGCACTATTACCCACATCCCCATCTATGATGACCCCCAAGTCCTTCTCTACAGCAGAATTCCCTATAATAACTCCATTTAGCCTATAAGCAGCTTGTTCCCATAATGAATTACTTTACATTTTTCAATGTTAAACCGTATTTTCCACCTTTCACTTTGTAGTGTTTCCACATCCTCTCCTGAGTTAATTTCCTTACAAAATTTTGTGTCATCCGCAAATATTGCAATTTACTCACTATGGGCCAGTTTCTCTAAGCTTCAAAAGTGATAAAATTGAGAGTGGTAAACAGCCAGCCAGTCAGCTCCTACGTGCCATGTCACAGACTGTGTTTGAAAAATGTCAGGCAGGAGCTGATTGGCTGGCTGTTTATCACTCTCCATTTGATCACTTTTGCAGCTTAGAGAATCTGGCCCTATGTCACTCCAATATCATTAATAACCTTTTATGAGGCACAGTGTCAAAAGAATCAGCGAAATCAAGCAGTATTACATCAGCAGATTTCTCTAAATCCAGCCCCCTACTGACTTCCTCATAGAAGCTAATTCAATTACGATACCCTTCCCGGTGAAATCGGTGCGGCCGGGTTTTAGTACATATGAATGCGGTAAAACGGGGGGTTTACCGCATTTTCATTTTAATACATCTCGCCCTTTATCTCTCTATTATAAATAACCCATACATACCTCCCAGCTGTCCCGGTTACTGCAGGAACGTCCCGGTATATGGGGATGTTCCTGCGGCCAGCCTTGGGTTGGCAGTGTCCCGTGGCGGGGGGAAGTTGGGAGTCCCCCCCTGTCGCTTGTAAATAGATGCTGCATCTATTCATGCCCCACAGCAGTGAAAATGGGGACAGGGCCTCGCGGGAGCGTGGCGTGACGCCCCTTTAATTAGGCCACACACCCAAATTGTTGGCGTGCCTTAGGCGCACGGCCCAGCGTCCCCACTCCGGCTGCCTCAAAGTTGGGAGCTGTGAATAACCAGATCTCTTGGCCAGGTGCAGCATGAATGGGTTTTCTACAACGTGTGTATATACAGTATATACGCAATACGACGAACATAACGCAATCTACAACGTGTGTATATACAGTATATACGCAATACGACGAACATAACGCAATCTACAACGTGTGTATATACAGTATATACGCAATACGACGAACATAACGCAATCTACAACGTGTGTATATACAGTATATACGCAATACGACGAATCCCACAATCACTAGGCATGAATCTCATTATTTACCATTCTCTGACTGCCACCAGGTCTTTTCTCCGTCCGGACCGGTCAGGTCGATGACATTTTGAATTCTGTGGCTTCCTCTTATGTAGGGGACACGTGAGTCACAGATAAAACATTTCTCTGACTCCTGTAATGGAAAATTAATAATAACAACAATATATAATACAGTAACGGTCCAGCTGTGGTCAGCAATGTGTGATGTCACCGTGGTCAGGTGATGTCATGTAACGGGTCTGTATGACATGCTATAAATGGTTCTAGGGCTGTGGGGCGCATAGGACACAGTGAGGTGTGAGGGGAGGCGTTTCTGGCTGAGAGTTGGGGAATGAAATTCAGCTTTGCAAGTGTGTGAGAATTCCTGGGCACATTTCCAAATCAAGGAATCATCACAGGTAAGAAAAGTCGGGTGTATCGTTATACTGGGACGTAGCTAGACACCGCCAGGAAACTTAACTCATTCACTGACATTTCCAGTGTATGTGCAATATACCATCTTTATTACTAATAATAACATAGACTATCCTAATATATCACAGACACCAGAGATCTGCCATCATTTCATGTCCCAGGTAACAGCAGCAGCAGCATCGACAAAGCGGCATTGTTAGGGTGGGAATGTGGAGACTCAGATAACGGCTTGGCCAGGTTCCTCCTCTCCAGCCTGGCATATCTGTTATCTCACCGATTAGACCCGACCGAGAATGTGTCTCCAAGGACAAGACTGTAATAATGTCTGTGAGTTTATGCTGAGATAGCGGGCAGAAGCCTTGAGAATGAGACAAAGGGCCTGATTCAGATCCAGTTCCCGGTGCTATTGTGACTTTCACTGCCTATAGCGGGTGGAGTTCTGCTGGTGGTTCTTCTAAACATGTCACCCTCAGTGCACCATGGACACTTGCAGCAGCCTATGGCAGGTTCAGTCACGGCTGGATTTTCCACAAGGCAACCTAGGCACCTGCATAGGGCCCAGCAGGCCCCAAGGGGCCCCATAAAGATAAACTGGACATCCAAAACATTCCCAGTGCGACATCCGAAACGGTTCCATTGTGCGACCACCGCATGATGTTATGACATCACATGGACCCGCCAACACTCCCAAAGGCCCTCTGTGGTTCTTTGATTGGATAAAAATAGTTTGGACAATGAATGGTCTCATGCGCTGTACGCGGACAGGTCACTTTACATGTGACACAGGGACTAAGCCTACTACAGTCTGATTGTCATATGTACGCAATGCGCCAAAGTACCCAATCGCTGCCGCCTGCAATCAGCACCAACAATATAGTGCTAAGGATGTTTGAGGAGGCCCCAAACCAGTATCTTGCCTAGGGCCCCATGAGGTCTTAATCTGCCTCTGATTGCTTCTGAACTCCGGCTAAGCCTCTGTGGCTGCGGTACTGTGCCTGAGAACGTGGCTGACTGCCGTGGCACATCATAACCCAGTCATCACCCGGGAACGCCCATGGTTTGTTTTCCTATGGCAGGTAAAATGGCAACACCACATGGTTGACGTGCACTAGGTCAACAGGTACAGTATGTCGCCACTATTAGTCGGAACATGTGTTCCCGTGGGCCGCGCCACTCGCCATGCTTTGGGCACTGAACTACTTTGCAGGGGTGTGGTTTATATAGTAAGGGGTGTGGTTTATATAGTAAGGGGTGTGGTTTATATAGTAAGGGATGTGGTTTATATAGTAAGGGGTGTGGTTTATATAGTAAGGGTGTGGTTTATATAGTAAGGGTGTGGTTTATATAGTAAGGGGTGTGGTTTATATAGTAAGGGTGCGGTTTATATAGTAAGGGTGTGGTTTATATAGTAAGGGGTGTGGTTTATATAGAAGGGTGTGGTTTATATAGTAAGATGTGTGTTTTATATAGTAAGGGTGTGGTTTATATAGTAAGGGTGTGGTTTATATAGTACGGGTGTGGTTTATATAGTAAGATGTGTGGTTTATATAGAAGGGTGTGGTTTATATAGTAAGATGTGTGTTTTATATAGTAAGGGTGTGGTTTATATAGTAAGGGTGTGGTTTATATAGTAAGATGTGTGGTTTATATAGTAAGGGTGTGGTTTATATAGTAAGGGTGTGGTTTATATAGTAAGGGTGTGGTTTATATAGTAAGATGTGTGGTTTATATAGTAAGGGTGTGGTTTATATAGTAAGGGTGTGGTTTATATAGTAAGGGGTGTGGTTTATATAGTAAGGGTGTGGTTTATATAGTAAGGGTGTGGTTTATATAGTAAGATGTGTGGTTTATATAGTAAGGGTGTGGTTTATATAGTAAGATGTGTGTTTTATATAGTAAGGGTGTGGTTTATATAGTAAGGAGTGTGGTTTATATAGTAAGGGTGTGGTTTATATAGTAAGAGTGTGGTTTATATAGTAAGGGGTGTGGTTTATATAGTAAGGGTGTGGTTTATATAGTAAGGAGTGTGGTTTATATAGTAAGGGTGTGGTTTATATAGTAAGGAGTGTGGTTTATATAGTAAGGGGTGTGGTTTATATAGTAAGGGTGATGTTTATATAGTAAGGGGTGTGGTTTATCAAGCCTCCTGAAGAGTGGAGATGTGGACAAGATGACATAACAACCAAATATCTTCTACCTATCAGGTTATAGAATGTACTTGATAAATGATAGCTACAAGTGGATTGGTTGCTACGAGCAATTCCTTCACTCTGTAAAAGGTTTGATACATCTCTGCTGCAATATTTGGATGGAGAGACAGAATGTCTGTCGCGCCCATGGAACGTCTCTGATTATTACCGTACCGAGAGGTGACTGACGATGCAATACTCCTGACTGGTCTCCATCCCGCAGGTGGAGGTGGTACTGAGACTTTGGGAGCGCCCAATCAGGAGGTTTCCTGTAGCTGGGTAGCATCCTCCATCTGTGCATCCATGGTGAACAAGGTCCGGTTCTTCAGCAACAAACCCGGGAACTGTAAGAAGATACAAGAGTACTACATATTAATGGTTATGTATATAGCGCACACACATACCGCAGCAGCGCTTTACAGACAATGGCCCTTATTCAGATCTGACCGCAGTACAAATTTGTTCTCAAAATGGGCAAAACCCTGTGCACTGCAGGTGGGGCAGATGTAACATGTATAGCGAGAGTCAGATTTGTTTCTGTGCAGGGAAAATACTGGCTGCTTTATTTTTACACTGCAATTTAGATTTCAGTTTCAACACACCCCACCCAAATGTAACTCTCTCTGCACATGTTACATCTGCCCCACCTGCAGTGCACATGGTTTTGCCCATTATGAGAACAAATTTGTACTGCGAACAGATCTGAATAAGGGTTAATATGTCAGTCACTCCAATCAGTCCCTGCCTCAGCAGAGCTTACACTCTATATTCTGTACCACATGTACACATATAAGCACTAAGGTTCAAAATAACCATTAATCTCTATGTTTTGTGTGGAAGAAACTGGAGTGACTGAAGAAATCCAACACAAGCACAGAGAGAATGTGCAAACTCTACACAGATGGAGCTTTGTTGGACTCACAACCTCAGTACCGGTAACCACTACAGTACGCCAACCGTTCTGGAAGGTTTATGATGGAGAAAGAGTCCATGATTATTTATTGGTAATGGAGGAAAACGGGAGCATACAGTGGAGACTGGGCAGTGCTGAGCTTCTGTAAATGCTGGTTCCGGGGCACTGCTTATCACTCAGGGCCCTGGACGCAGTATAAAAACAGCTATCACTGCAATGTAGGGGTACATTTATTACAGCTTCTAAAAATGAAAATAGGGGATGTTGCCCATTCTGTCTATCAGATTCTAGGATGCAATAATAGAGAAATGATGGACAGAATTTGTTAGGTTGCTATCGGCAACATCACCTCTTTTCCATTATTTCAGAAGCCTTAGTGAATTTCCCCCAATTGATGCACAGCTAAGCTAACGATGCCGCCCCAGTGCCCAATGTATCAGGATTGCCACCGCACGTTGGGACAGAAAGGAAAGATTTGGGTAGAAACTAAATAATAAAAAATAAATAAACTGTCATCTAAAAATAATACAAAATACAATAAATACAAAAATATATGCAATTTGTATTCCAGAGGGGAATTTACAGAGCAGTCAAATACGACGTGTTTTCCGATGGCGTATGAATTGGTATTTAGTGACCGTATATATGTATGGGGCTGTCTTCAGTGCCTCTGGGCGGTGGGCACTGGGCTGATAAATGCAGGGACGGATTAAGCCTTCGGGGAGCCCGGGGTCACTTTAGACAGGGTGGCCCACTCCCACTTGTCATTACTGGCTGCAAACTGCACAGGACAATATTACACTGTGAAAACACAAAGGCAGTATAAACTTGGTCAATGGGTAACTGCAGGGGGCGATTTATATATATATATATATATATATATATATATATATATATATATATATATATATATATATAAAATACCACATGAAAAGCCTGTGTTTGTCCCTCTTTACCTTACTCTGTAGGAGCCCTGAGAAACATATGATGAGTTCCACCAATCAGAGCTCAGCACAAGCCTCTCAGCCTCTGATCTCTTGTGCAAAGTCTCATGGGACTTAGGGCCAGATGTATCAAGCTTCAAAAGTGATAAAGCAGAGAGTGATGGACAACCAGCCAATCAGCTCCTACCTGACATGTTACAGACTGGGTTTGAAAAATAACAGGTAGGAGCTGATTGGCTGGTTGTTTATCACTCTCCAATTTATCACTTTTGAAGCTTAGTACATCTGGCCCTTAGTGAACTCCCAGTAATGCACTGCACTCTTGTGCAGTCAGTGTGCCTTGTCTTCCGATGCTCAGCACCATTAATCATTGTCACATTAGCAGACAGGCGAAGCTGCAGCATTACCCCACTCCCATGCACAAAACCTTTAGCTAAAAACAAAATAAATAAATAAATATATTCCAACCAAGGGGGCCCCTAGATAGAGGGGGCCCAGGGGTACTGACACTTACAAGGCTCCTCCAGAGTAGATTCATTCCATGTAGCATCCACGGTCTTGGCAAAAAAAAAATGCTGTACCCGGCACCAGAACGGACTTTGGAGGAGATGCAGGATGTGTGTTTACATCCTGCGGCTCCTCCTCCCGAATGCCGCTATTGGCCGCCTAGCGGCTCCCGATTGGCCGCTAGGTGCCACTAGTCGGCCAATAGTGGCATTCGGGAGGAGGAGCCGCAGGATGTAAACACACAGCATTCTTTTGTTTTGCCAAGACCGTGGATGCCTGTTTATTTTTACACACTGCAGCCTGCACGGATCTGACTGATACTGTATGTATGACTGATCTGACTGATATGATGGATCTGACTGATTCGTGCATGCTTCTGCCAAATACGCCAGGAAAATGAAGTGTACTTTCCTGGTGTATTTTGCGGCTAGTGGTCGTATCCAGTTGGCCGTATATAACATACGGCGGCTTAGTAAATTAGGAATCACCATTCTTTTGAATGGTGATTCCTATTCATATTTTGTCGATGGCGTATACATTCAGATTTGTAAATACAAATACGAATGTGCAATGAATACGAATATGAATTTACGTATTTTTGGGATAGTAAATCCCGAAAAAACGAATTCGTAAAAAATAGGTGTATTTTTTTACGAATTTAGCTTAGTACATTTTCCCCAATATGTAAACCTTTTGCCTCTAAAAGAACAGGTATAACAGTAGTAGAAGCAGTACCACTGTAATACAGGTCCTGCCTCCAGGGGGGCTTCTGTCAGTGACTGCAGATGACCCACCTACAGGCGGCAATATGATTACAAGTCCTATGCTCTTCGTCCATTGGTGATTATGCGGCTTGTTCTATAACCCTAGGGGTACTATCCCATAGGACATAAGTGAATTAATCATTTTTTTGTTTTAGATGTAATATCAACAGCTAGAAATAGTTTCCATATAGGCAATGTCAGAGAATCAGTTCCCCAGTAGCTGCACGCCTCAGGAAGGAACGCAGAATGTGATCATATTTATTGTAAGAGAGGTTCAGGTGCAGTGTGCTGGCACAGGACAGAGGCGGTAGGGGCACAGGACAGAGGAGGTAGGGGCACAGGACAGAGGAGGTAGGGGCAAAGGACAGAGGAGGTAGGGGCAAAGGACAGAGGAGGTAGGGGCACAGGACAGAGGCGGTAGGGGCACAGGACTGAGGCGGTAGGGGCACAGGACAGAGGAGGTAGGGGCACAGGACAGAGGTGGTAGGGGCACAGGACAGAGGCGGTAGGGGCACAGGACAGAGGCGGTAGGGGCACAGGACAGAGGCGGTAGGGGCAAAGGACAGAGGCGGTAGGGGCAAAGGACAGAGGCGGTAGGGGCAAAGGACAGAGGAGGTAGGGGCACAGGACAGAGGCGGTAGGGGCACAGGACAGAGGCGGTAGGGGCACACCTTTGTCTATTATGGGGAGAAGGTTGTAAAAGTTACTTCTAACATTCACTTAGAATACTGTAGATTAAAGATAATTGTTGGTGCCCTCCAATAGCTCCATCAGTAAGGTGTCTGTCTGCAGTAAGACAGGTCATGGGTTCTAATACAGGGTGACACTTGCAAAGATGATGCTAGTCAACTACAGAAGAGATACCGACGGCTTTTTATGAACTGATTCAAACTCGCAGGGTATAAGTGGTGCCCCCTTGGAAGCAGGAGCCCGGCAGCAGATTACTTCATTGCCTCCCAAAGTTACACCTTTGCACCTGGGGCATACCTCCCAACAGTCCCGAAAACCCCGGGAATGTCCTGGTTTTCGGGGACATTCCCGCGTCCCTCCCGCGGCCGGCAGTGTCCCGCGCCGAGGGGAGGGGGCTGTTGGGAGTCCCCCCTGTCGGCTGGTGAGCAGCGGGGAATAAACGGTGTGCGCAGCATCTATTCCCGCAGCCAGGGGGCTGGGGGCATGGCTAGAGGCTCACAGAGCCTCTGGGTCATGCCCCCATAGCGGCAAAACGGGGGCGTGGCCTTGCGGGTGAGCAGCGAGTATAGGCCACGCCCCCCGAAATTTTCCAGCGCGCAGTCCCCTGTCCCTCCTCCGGCTCCCAAGAAGTTGGGAGGTATGCCTGGGGGATGGACAGCGGGACAGTCTCCAAATGACGGGACTGTCCCGCTGCAATTGGGACAGTTGGGAGGTATGGAATGTACTTGATAAATGATTACTGGTTACAACGTCTCTTCCCCAAAGTTCTCTACACAACAGGCAGCTTTATACGTTGCTTTGTATGGAATATTGGGGCAGATGTATTAAGACTGGAGTGGAGATAAAGTGGAAGGTGATAACGCACCAGCCAATCAACTCCTAACTGTCATTTTTCAAACATAGCTGATTGGCTGGTACGTTATAACCTGCTATTTTATCTCCACTTTATCTCTTCACCAGGCTTAATACATCTGCCCCAATGTGCGCTCATGTCAGTCACACACTAATGCCGTGTACACCATTCCCTGTTCGCAAAGCGATTTGATTGAAATAAAATACAGTATATAAACTGGCTATAGCGCTGGTTTGTGCCCTGAGCGGTAATATCTGTGTCACTTGCTGATAAAGGCCGTACAGCGGCTATTCGTCACTGAGCAACCTGCCCGGTACAGACAATAATAGTAGTTTAAATGTAATATTTGTCATTTTGAATATAGACACATTTTCTAAGCGTCAGTTGTGCAGGAGCCGAGTGTTTGAATTCTGATATCTTTATTTACAGTCCTATTGTACAGACATCACTGAATGACCGTGTCAGCTTCTCTCACAACTGCTGTATAACCCAGCGCAGCCAATAGGATTTCAGCCTTTATTCACCTGTAATTAGCCGATGGGTGTCAGATCAGGTCACAGTGCGATGGATGGAACTCAGCCAGGTTATACAGCGATTCAGGTTTCCACAGATAAGAGGTTCTATAGCCAGAAAGCTGGAAGGATTTCCATTACCACATCCTCAGCTACACGCTAATATACTGTATGTATAAACAGGCGTGGCCGCGTGGGTCATAGAGTCAATGGTGTTTAGGTCGACACCAAAAGGTCAACATTCACAAGGTTACCATGAAAAGAAGCTGTACACAAGCAAGAGGTCGACATGGAAATGGACGAAACATGAAAAGTTTTGTTTTAAGTTTTTCAAGTTTTTTATTCAGTCTGGAGGGGAACGCCCAGTGTTTTATTGGCATCCCCATGACAACGATGGGCGGTCCCCTGGTAACACGGATGGGCAGATGCCTGCTGGGAGCGGGAAGACGAAGGAAATAAAAGTCATCAGACTGACACATGCTCCTGTATCTCCCCACACGTGTACCGCCCCCACACGTGTACCCCCCCACACGTGTACCCTCCCCGCACATGCGCCTCCCCGCACATGCACGTCTCCCCGCACATGCACGTCTCCCCGCACATGCACCTCCCCGCACATGCACCTCCCCGCACATGCACCTCCCCGCACATGCGCCGCCTCCCCGCACATGCACCTCCCCGCACATGCACCTCCCCGCACATGCACCTCCCCGCACATGCGCCGCCTCCCCGCACATGCACCTCCCCGCACATGTAGAACATGAAGATATGTACAAATAAACCACAGTGAGTAAATTCATCGCACCCCGTTACTGTGCTTGGTAGATTAGGCTGGAGGCATCCAGAGTAATTCAGCATTACATAGCAGATACATCATGGTGTCTTTGTACAAGCGACTGACTCTATTGTTCTCTATACAAATCCTCTCTACAATACGTCTGTCCTGTGATTCTCCCCTTTCATGCAGTGTAATCCTACTTCCGTGATCAAAGGCTGGGAGCTCTGTCCCACAGTCATATAGGAGGAGGTCTGCTGGTTCCCGTCTGCTCATTCATATTGCAAAGAGCAGGAATGAAGAATTGGGAATGTCACTGTGTGCGCTCCATGTAATACAGGCCACGGTCCTCATACTGTATCAGTACGTGGTAATAACTATATACAGGCCACGGTCCTCATACTGTATCAGTACGTGGTAATAACTATATACAGGCCACGGTCCTCATACTGTATCAGTAAGTGGTAATAACTATGTACAGGCCACGGTCCTCATACTGTATCAGTACGTGGTAATAACTATGTACAGGCCACGGTCCTCATACTGTATCAGTACGTGGTAATAACTATATACAGGCCACGGTCCTCATACTGTATCAGTACGTGGTAATAACTATATACAGGCCACGGTCCTCATACTGTATCAGTACGTGGTAATAACTATATACAGGCCACGGTCCTCATACTGTATCAGTACGTGGTAATAATTATATACAGGCCACAGTCCTCATACTGTATCAGTACGTGGTAATAATTATATACAGGGCACGGTCCTCATACTGTATCAGTACGTGGTAATAACTATATACAGGGCACGGTCCTCATACTGTATCAGTACGTGGTAATAACTATATACAGGCCACGGTCCTCATACTGTATCAGTACGTGGTAATAATTATATACAGGCCACGGTCCTCATACTGTATCAGTACGTGGTAATAATTATATACAGGGCACGGTCCTCATACTGTATCAGTACGTGGTAATAACTATATACAGGCCACGGTCCTCATACTGTATCAGTAAGTGGTAATAACTATGTACAGGCCATGGTCCTCATACTGTATCAGTACGTGGTAATAACTATGTACAGGCCACGGTCCTCATACTGTATCAGTACGTGGTAATAACTATATACAGGCCACGGTCCTCATACTGTATCAGTACGTGGTAATAACTATATACAGGCCACGGTCCTCATACTGTATCAGTACGTGGTAATAACTATATACAGGCCACGGTCCTCATACTGTATCAGTACGTGGTAATAATTATATACAGGCCACGGTCCTCATACTGTATCAGTACGTGGTAATAATTATATACAGGGCACGGTCCTCATACTGTATCAGTACGTGGTAATAACTATATACAGGGCACGGTCCTCATACTGTATCAGTACGTGGTAATAACTATATACAGGCCACGGTCCTCATACTGTATCAGTACGTGGTAATAACTATATACAGGCCACGGTCCTCATACTGTATCAGTACGTGATAATAACTATATACAGGCCACGGTCCTCATACTGTATCAGTACGTGGTAACAACTATATACAGGCCACGGTCCTCATACTGTATCAGTACGTGATAATAACTATATACAGGCCACGGTCCTCATACTGTATCAGTACGTGGTAATAACTACTGTATATACAGGCCACGGTCCTCATACTGTATCAGTACGTGGTAATAATTATATACAGGGCACGGTCCTCATACTGTATCAGTACGTGGTAATAACTATATACAGGGCACGGTCCTCATACTGTATCAGTACGTGGTAATAACTATATACAGGCCACGGTCCTCATACTGTATCAGTACGTGGTAATAACTATATACAGGCCACGGTCCTCATACTGTATCAGTACGTGATAATAACTATATACAGGCCACGGTCCTCATACTGTATCAATACGTGGTAATAACTATATACAGGCCACGGTCCTCATACTGTATCAGTACGTGGTAATAACTATATACAGGCCACGGTCCTCATACTGTATCAGTACGTGGTAATAACTATATACAGGCCACGGTCCTCATACTGTATCAGTACGTGGTAACAATTATATACTTTATCAGTAAGTGGTAATAACTATACACAGGCCACGGTCCTCATACTTTATCAGTAAGTGGTAATAATTATATACAGGCCACGGTTGTCATACTTTATCAGTAAGTGGTAATAATTATATACAGGCCACGGTCGTCACACTGTATCAGTAAGTGGTAATAACTATATACAGGCCACGGTCCTCATACTTTATCAGTAAGTGGTAATAACTATGTACAGGCCATGGTCCTCATACTTTATCAGTAAGTGGTAATAACTATATACAGGCCACGGTCCTCATACTGTATCAGTAAGTGGTAATAACTATATACAGGCCACGGTCATCACACTGTATCAGTAAGTAGTAATAACTATATAAAGGCCACGGTCCTCATACTTTATCAGTAAGTGGTAATAACTATGTACAGGCCACGGTCCTCATACTGTATCAGTAAGTGGTAATAACTATATACAGGCCACGGTGCTCATACTGTATCAGTACGTGGTAATAACTATATACAGGCCACGGTCCTCATACTGTATCAGTAAGTGGTAATAACTATATACAGACCACGGTCATCACACTGTATCAGTAAGTGGTAATAACTATATACAGGCCACGGTCCTCATACTGTATCAGTAAGTGGTAATAACTATATACCGGCCACGGTCCTCATACTTTATCAGTAAGTGGTAATAACTATATACAAGCCACTGTCCTCATACTTTATCAGTAAGTGGTAATAACTATATACAGGCCACGGTCCTCATACTTTATCAGTAAGTGGTAATAACTATATACAGGCCACGGTCCTCATACTTTATCAGTAAGTGGTAATAACTATGTACAGGCCACGGTCCTCATACTTTATCAGTAAGTGGTAATAACTATATACAGGCCACGGTCCTCATACTTTATCAGTAAGTGGTAATAACTATATACAGGCCTCGGTCGTCACACTGTATCAGTAAGTGGTAACAATTATATACTTTATCAGTAAGTGGTAATAACTATACACAGGCCACGGTCCTCATACTTTATCAGTAAGTGGTAATAATTATATACAGGCCACGGTTGTCATACTTTATCAGTAAGTGGTAATAATTATATACAGGCCACGGTCGTCACACTGTATCAGTAAGTGGTAATAACTATATACAGGCCACGGTCCTCATACTTTATCAGTAAGTGGTAATAACTATGTACAGGCCATGGTCCTCATACTTTATCAGTAAGTGGTAATAACTATATACAGGCCACGGTCCTCATATTGTATCAGTAAGTGGTAATAACTATATACAGGCCACGGTCATCACACTGTATCAGTAAGTAGTAATAACTATATAAAGGCCACGGTCCTCATACTTTATCAGTAAGTGGTAATAACTATGTACAGGCCACGGTCCTCATACTGTATCAGTAAGTGGTAATAACTATATACAGGCCACGGTGCTCATACTGTATCAGTACGTGGTAATAACTATATACAGGCCACGGTCCTCATACTGTATCAGTAAGTGGTAATAACTATATACAGACCACGGTCATCACACTGTATCAGTAAGTGGTAATAACTATATACAGGCCACGGTCCTCATACTGTATCAGTAAGTGGTAATAACTATATACCGGCCACGGTCCTCATACTTTATCAGTAAGTGGTAATAACTATATACAAGCCACTGTCCTCATACTTTATCAGTAAGTGGTAATAACTATATACAGGCCACGGTCCTCATACTTTATCAGTAAGTGGTAATAACTATATACAGGCCACGGTCCTCATACTTTATCAGTAAGTGGTAATAACTATGTACAGGCCACGGTCCTCATACTTTATCAGTAAGTGGTAATAACTATATACAGGCCACGGTCGTCACACTGTATCAGTAAGTGGTAACAATTATATACTTTATCAGTAAGTGGTAATAACTATACACAGGCCACGGTCCTCATACTTTATCAGTAAGTGGTAATAATTATATACAGGCCACGGTCGTTACACTGTATCAGTAAGTGGTAATAACTATATACCGGCCACGGTCCTCATACTGTATCAGTAAGTGGTAATAACTATATACCGGCCACGGTCCTCATACTTTATCAGTAAGTGGTAATAACTATATACAAGCCACTGTCCTCATACTTTATCAGTAAGTGGTAATAACTATATACAGGCCACGGTCCTCATACTTTATCAGTAAGTGGTAATAACTATATACAGGCCACGGTCCTCATACTTTATCAGTAAGTGGTAATAACTATGTACAGGCCACGGTCCTCATTCTTTATCAGTACGTGGTAATAATTATATACAGGCCACGGTCCTCATACTGTATCAGTACGTGGTAATAACTATATACAGGCCACGGTCCTCATACTGTATCAGTACGTGATAATAACTATATACAGGCCACGGTCCTCATACTGTATCAATACGTGGTAATAACTATATACAGGCCACGGTCCTCATACTGTATCAGTACGTGGTAATAACTATATACAGGCCACGGTCCTCATACTGTATCAGTACGTGGTAATAACTATATACAGGCCACGGTCCTCATACTGTATCAGTACGTGGTAACAATTATATACTTTATCAGTAAGTGGTAATAACTATACACAGGCCACGGTCCTCATACTTTATCAGTAAGTGGTAATAATTATATACAGGCCACGGTTGTCATACTTTATCAGTAAGTGGTAATAATTATATACAGGCCACGGTCGTCACACTGTATCAGTAAGTGGTAATAACTATATACAGGCCACGGTCCTCATACTTTATCAGTAAGTGGTAATAACTATGTACAGGCCATGGTCCTCATACTTTATCAGTAAGTGGTAATAACTATATACAGGCCACGGTCCTCATACTGTATCAGTAAGTGGTAATAACTATATACAGGCCACGGTCATCACACTGTATCAGTAAGTAGTAATAACTATATAAAGGCCACGGTCCTCATACTTTATCAGTAAGTGGTAATAACTATGTACAGGCCACGGTCCTCATACTGTATCAGTAAGTGGTAATAACTATATACAGGCCACGGTGCTCATACTGTATCAGTACGTGGTAATAACTATATACAGGCCACGGTCCTCATACTGTATCAGTAAGTGGTAATAACTATATACAGACCACGGTCATCACACTGTATCAGTAAGTGGTAATAACTATATACAGGCCACGGTCCTCATACTGTATCAGTAAGTGGTAATAACTATATACCGGCCACGGTCCTCATACTTTATCAGTAAGTGGTAATAACTATATACAAGCCACTGTCCTCATACTTTATCAGTAAGTGGTAATAACTATATACAGGCCACGGTCCTCATACTTTATCAGTAAGTGGTAATAACTATATACAGGCCACGGTCCTCATACTTTATCAGTAAGTGGTAATAACTATGTACAGGCCACGGTCCTCATACTTTATCAGTAAGTGGTAATAACTATATACAGGCCACGGTCCTCATACTTTATCAGTAAGTGGTAATAACTATATACAGGCCTCGGTCGTCACACTGTATCAGTAAGTGGTAACAATTATATACTTTATCAGTAAGTGGTAATAACTATACACAGGCCACGGTCCTCATACTTTATCAGTAAGTGGTAATAATTATATACAGGCCACGGTCGTTACACTGTATCAGTAAGTGGTAATAACTATATACCGGCCACGGTCCTCATACTGTATCAGTAAGTGGTAATAACTATATACCGGCCACGGTCCTCATACTTTATCAGTAAGTGGTAATAACTATATACAAGCCACTGTCCTCATACTTTATCAGTAAGTGGTAATAACTATATACAGGCCACGGTCCTCATACTTTATCAGTAAGTGGTAATAACTATATACAGGCCACGGTCCTCATACTTTATCAGTAAGTGGTAATAACTATGTACAGGCCACGGTCCTCATTCTTTATCAGTAAGTGGTAATAACTATATACAGGCCTCGGTCGTCACACTGTATCAGTAAGTGGTAACAATTATATACTTTATCAGTAAGTGGTAATAACTATACACAGGCCACGGTCCTCATACTTTATCAGTAAGTGGTAATAATTATATACAGGCCACGGTCGTTACACTGTATCAGTAAGTGGTAATAACTATATACAGGCCACAGTCCTCATACTGTATCAGTACGTGGTAATAACTATATACAGGCCACGGTCCTCATACTGTATCAGTACGTGGTAATAACTATATACAGGCCACGGTGCTCATACTTTATCAGTAAGTGGTAATAACTATATACAGGCCACGGTCCTCATACTTTATCAGTAAGTGGTAATAACTATATACAGGCCACGGTCCTCATACTTTATCAGTAAGTGGTAATAACTATATACAGGCCACGGTCCTCATACTTTATCAGTAAGTGGTAATAACTATGTACAGGCCACGGTCCTCATACTTTATCAGTAAGTGGTAATAACTATATACAGGCCACGGTCCTCATACTTTATCAGTAAGTGGTAATAACTATATACAGGCCTCGGTCGTCACACTGTATCAGTAAGTGGTAACAATTATATACTTTATCAGTAAGTGGTAATAACTATACACAGGCCACGGTCCTCATACTTTATCAGTAAGTGGTAATAACTATATACAGGCCTCGGTCGTCACACTGTATCAGTAAGTGGTAACAATTATATACTTTATCAGTAAGTGGTAATAACTATACACAGGCCACGGTCCTCATACTTTATCAGTAAGTGGTAATAATTATATACAGGCCACGGTCGTTACACTGTATCAGTAAGTGGTAATAACTATATACCGGCCACGGTCCTCATACTGTATCAGTAAGTGGTAATAACTATATACCGGCCACGGTCCTCATACTTTATCAGTAAGTGGTAATAACTATATACAAGCCACTGTCCTCATACTTTATCAGTAAGTGGTAATAACTATATACAGGCCACGGTCCTCATACTTTATCAGTAAGTGGTAATAACTATATACAGGCCACGGTCATCACACTTTATCAGTAAGTGGTAATAACTATGTACAGGCCACGGTCCTCATACTTTATCAGTAAGTGGTAATAACTATATACAGGCCACGGTCCTCATACTTTATCAGTAAGTGGTAATAACTATATACAGGCCTCGGTCGTCACACTGTATCAGTAAGTGGTAACAATTATATACTTTATCAGTAAGTGGTAATAACTATACACAGGCCACGGTCCTCATACTTTATCAGTAAGTGGTAATAATTATATACAGGCCACGGTAGTTACACTGTATCAGTAAGTGGTAATAACTATATACAGGCCACAGTCCTCATACTGTATCAGTACGTGGTAATAACTATATACAGGCCACGGTCCTCATACTATATCAGTACGTGGTAATAACTATATACAGGCCACAGTCCTCATACTGTATCAGTACGTGGTAATAACTATATACAGGCCACGGTGCTCATACTTTATCAGTAAGTGGTAATAACTATATACAGGCCACGGTGCTCATACTTTATCAGTAAGTGGTAATAACTATATACAGGCCACGGTCCTCATACTTTATCAGTAAGTGGTAATAACTATATACAGGCCACGGTGCTCATACTTTATCAGTAAGTGGTAATAACTATATACAAGCCACAGTCCTCATACTGTATCAGTAAGTGGTAATAACTATATACAGGCCACGGTGCTCATACTTTATCAGTAAGTGGTAAGAACTATATACAGGCCACGGTCGTCACACTGTATCAGTAAGTGGTAATAACTATATACAGGCCACGGTCCTCATACTGTATCAGTAAGTGGTAATAACTATATACAGGCCACGGTCCTCATACTATATCAGTACGTGGTAATAACTATATACAGGCCACAGTCCTCATACTGTATCAGTACGTGGTAATAACTATATACAGGCCACGGTGCTCATTCTTTATCAGTAAGTGGTAATAACTATATACAGGCCACGGTGCTCATACTTTATCAGTAAGTGGTAATAACTATATACAGGCCACGGTCCTCATACTTTATCAGTAAGTGGTAATAACTATATACAGGCCACGGTGCTCATACTTTCAGTAAGTGGTAATAACTATATACAAGCCACAGTCCTCATACTGTATCAGTAAGTGGTAATAACTATATACAGGCCACGGTGCTCATACTTTATCAGTAAGTGGTAAGAACTATATACAGGCCACGGTCGTCACACTGTATCAGTAAGTGGTAATAACTATATACAGGCCACGGTCCTCATACTGTATCAGTAAGTGGTAATAACTATATACAGGCCACGGTCCTCATACTGTATCAGTAAGTGGTAATAACTATATACAGGCCACGGTCATCATACTGTATCAGTACGTGGTAATAACTATATACAGGCCACGGTCATCATACTGTATCAGTACGTGGTAATAACTATATACAGGCCACGGTGCTCATACTGTATCAGTAAGTGGTAATAACTATGTACAGGCCACGGTCATCATACTGTATCAGTAAGTGGTAATAACTATATACAGGCCACGGTCCTCATACTTTATCAGTAAGTGGTAATAACTATATACAGGCCACGGTCATCACACTTTATCAGTAAGTGGTAATAACTATATACAGGCCAAGGTCATCACACTTTATCAGTAAGTGGTAATAACTATATACAGGCCACGGTCATCATACTGTATCAGTAAGTGGTAATAACTATATACAGGCCATGGTCGTCACACTGTATCAGTAAGTGGTAATAACTATATACAGGCCACGGTCCTCATACTGTATCAGTAAGTGGTAATAACTATATACAGGCCACGGTCCTCATACTGTATCAGTAAGGGGTAATAACTACATACAGGCCACGGTGCCAATACTTTATCAGTAAGTGGTAATAACTATATACAGGCCACGGTCCTCATACTGTTTCAGTACGTGGTAATAATTATATACAGGCCACGGTCCTCATACTTTATCAGTAAGTGGTAATAACTATATACAGGCCACGGTCCTCATACTGTATCAGTAAGTGGTAATAACTATATACAGGCCACTGTCCTCATACTGTATCAGTAAGTGGTAATAACTATATACAGGCCACGGTCCTCATACTTTATCAGTAAGTGGTAATAACTATATACAGGCCACGGTCCTCATACTGTATCAGTACGTGGTAATAATTATATACAGGCCACGGTCCTCATACTTTATCAGTAAGGGGTAATAACTACATACAGGCCACGGTGCTCATACTTTATCAGTAAGTGGTAATAACTATATACAGGCCACAGTCGTCACACTGTATCAGTAAGTGGTAATAACTATATACAGGCCACGGTCCTCATACTTTATCAGTAAGTGGTAATAACTATATACAGGCCTTGGTCCTCATACTGTATCAGTAAGTGGTAATAACTATATACAGGCCACGGTCCTCATACTGTATCAGTAAGTGGTAATAACTATATACAGGCCACGGTCCTCATACTGTATCAGTAAGTGGTAATAACTGGGGGGGTGGGGGGGGGAGAGGGTTCCAACACCTCTCAAGGGCTTTGGAAACAGTGATAAAACAAACTGGATAGTTGTAAACAGTCACAACGGTAGGAGGGCCCTGCTCTATATTTAATCTATAGAACATTAGCAGCCCATTCGCACTCTTTGCCCAACAATTCCCGCCTTCAGAATATGATTGGCTCGTGGACCAATCATTGAAAAATAGTGCTGACAATCGAATGATGAAACTATTGATGGTATTCCATATCATAGTTTGTTAACATTGATGGTCACCAACAGGTTCACCATCGATAGAGAGCGCGCCAATGGCCATCCCTACTCCTCACCGATGCTGACTGTGCTGAGCTGGCTGGGACATCCCCGGACTACAACCATGCTTCCGTTCAGCATCAGTGGGGGGGGGGGGGGGAGGCAGAGCCAGTCAGCACTACAGATATGCCGCCCTCTGCAGCTGTATCGGGATGATAGGTCGAGAGTCAATGGGTGTAATTAATAGGGTGAGACATACAGAAAGTGAGAGACTTGGCAAGAAAACTCCAGGTTTTTTTAAAGCGGCAATCATTTACACTGCAAAATCAAACTGGTGTCGCCGTGTAAATGATTGCCGCTTTAAAAAAAAATGGATATTTCTTATCAAATCTCTCACTTTCTGAATCTCTCATCCTATTACATTTCCCCCTATATGTCAAACACATATGGTCAACGTGCACGGCCAACATTGTCCATACCGCAATAGCAAGAGCCATAGGAGGACATCCAACAGTGCTTGTACCTCATGCTTTGTCAGCTATAAACCACAATAGGTATCACCTGCCTGGAAGCGTTGCTACTCTCAAGCACATAACGCCATCTCTGGATGGCGTTATGTCTCCTGGCACCAGACATTCTGGGGAAGCTGGCATTGGGGGGGGGGGGGGGGGGGGGGGGGAGCCCTACATCATCAAGCCCCACCCTCATTGAAAAAATGTGGTGTACGTGGAGGGGGTGAGGTGGGTCTAAAATGACGTAAATTTTTTAGCCCCTTTGCGTACACTCGGGAATCATGGGATTTGCGGGTGGCTTGCCCACGCTTCCGGGGGGCTTAGAGGGGGACTCGATTTTCGGGAGCCTCCCGGCCATTCCACATAATCTGATTGGTTGCTACGAGCAACATCACCTCTTAATTTTTAGAGGTTTTAGTAAATTTAGTATATTCTACAAAACTGATGTACAGACACAGATTTTATTTTTGAAGGGGTTAATCTGACAATACCATGATTACAGTTACATCCATGGAGGGGTTAATCGGAATACCTTCCTACCTGTACAGAGAGCAGCTATGGAATGAGAGGAATGCAACAGGTTTACAAGCAAAGAGCATTAACCGGGCTAAACATTAGCTTGTACAAGGAGTGGTCCAATGACTGGCAAACAGCAGCCGTAAGAGGAACCACGGGACTACCTAACAAATGAGCCTTTATTACGGAGTTGGAGCTCATTTGTTCCTCTTTCCAGGGATATATAACCTTTTGTTGCGGGATAATGTCTCATCTGTTGTTGTAATGAGAAGCCTGGGTACCGGAGCATCTCATCTGTGCAGTGACCTTGACCTGTCCTTGAGCCACAAGCCTCACCAGTATCTGTGTGCCACAATGACCTTGACCTGACAAAGGCAGCAGAAATGAGCTTCAGCTCTTCCCTGGTAAATGTGTGACATGGTAAGGAACGTGTAACATAACGTGTGGAATTTAATAGGATGAGAGATTCAGAAAGTGCCAGATCTGGTAAGAAATCTCCAATTGGCAATCATTTCCATTTCAATCTCAAACTGGTTTTGCAGTGTAAATGATTGCCGCTTTAAAAAAAACTAGACATTTTGGTACTTGTTTCCGAGCACGGCGGCCAATTTCTGTACGTACTGAAATCGCATCGCATGCCGCGTTACAGTGACATGCAATGCGTGCGATGCGATTTCAGTACCACTCCCGCTCCCTGGCTCACTGTTAATCCCGCCCCCTGTCACATCCTCACAGAAATCACTCTGAGGTGATTTTCTGAGAGGAGTGGAAGTGTATTTGTGAGCTGGTGATTTATAGTTGGAGAATGTCATATTTTGTGAAATGGCTGCTTCGCTGAATTTGTTTTCATTGCCGCAGACGGAGGCGGATGTAATTGATTTTTTTCAGCGCCATCATCTACTACCGGTGGCGGCGAATTGCGCTAATGGACACATTATGCGCCTAAGTGTGAAGGAAGGTATGTGGCGATGCCATGTCAAGGTTTGTCCCAGGGTGCCGCTTACCCTTCCTCACCTTGGTGAGGTTCATATACTCATGGGCGCAGGAGCTGACATCGATAGAGTACAAAAAAACAGCTGTACTCTACAATTATTGGATGCGGGAGGCTTGCTTGATGGACATCATGGCGCAGCCACAGCGCCGTGTCGTGGACCAGATCGCATCGTGGAGGTGGATGAAAGCTTATTTGTGAGGAGAAAAAGCAATGTAGGCCGGATGTTACCCCAGCAGTGGGTTTTGGGGGGAATATGCAGGGAAACAGGGCAGTGTATCACATCTTAACATAAAATATAGGATGGGCAGAAATTATATAAGGGGGGGGGGGGGGGGGTGTATTTAAAGTGTATAAGTGGTGAAGTGTGATGGGCATAATATATAGATGGAGTGAGGAGGGTGTAAATGGGCACAAATTTAGGGGGTGGTGATGATGTAAATGCATAAAGGTTGGGGGTAATAAAATATGAAAGGGATCTACACAAAATACTAACAAATGTATAAGGGAAGGGGTGTAAGGGGCACAAAATTAATATTAAATTATTTTAAGTATATATACACATGAGGGATACATACAGTATCCCAGCGATCAGTTTGCGGTTTGCTGCTTAGTCATACCTCCCAACTGTCACGATTCCGTCGGGACAGTCCCGATTTTCGGGTCCTGTCCCGACGTCCCACCCGCGGCAGGCATTGTCCCGCTGCGGGGGGTGGCAGTTGGGAGACCCCCCAATCTAGTAGAATAGACGCTGTGCGCATGCGCACAGCGTCTATTCTCGTATGAAAATGAGGTTGCGGCTAATTAGCATAAGCCGTGCCCTCATTTGCATGCGCCCCGCCCCCTTTTCGGGCGCTCCTATTTCATCCAGACACAAGTTGGGAGGTATGGCTTAGTGTCACCCCCAGTAAGGAAACTGCTGGTATCCAAAACCCAGCACATTGCAGTAAGATTGGCTGCTGGGCCTTGGCCCCCCCCCCCCCTTTAAGCATCAGGACCCATAGCAGATGCATCCCCTGCACCTCTGATAGTTACTCCACTGGGGTGAGGGATGGGGCAGGACTAGGGGGCACCGGCAAAAAAATTTGCCTAGGGCATAAGTTTGGTTAGGGCCAGGTCTGCTTTGGAGTCCATTTATTAAGGATCGCCTGGGTGGAATATTACCGTCCTATCGCGGGAATGTATTACCCTGCACACACAGGGACAGGGTTCCGTGGTCAGCGCTGACAACCCCCTACACCAGGAGGTGCAGGACGGATCGCAGCAGGTCCTGATGCATTCAAAAGATACTTAATATTTGCGCCTAAACTGTTTAGCCGCAAATATTAAATGATAAATGAGCCCCTTTGTCACTAGGCCATGCCCTGTATTATGTCATCTCCATAAGATTAACAACAGGAAAATAAGGGGAAAGAAGGGATTATGGAGTCAAACAATGGCTGCTATAAATATAACAAACACAAAGGGTTATGTACCCTTTACAATGACGCTGACACAAGACATGGCCGGTGTGAATGTATATCACGCATTGAGAATTCAGACTGATGCTTAGAAGAACACTGTGTTCTTGTAAGAATGCAGGCAATGGACCAAGCGTGCATTCCTTTCCTATCCACTGCACCTCACAAGAATCACAAGACCTATATTCCATGCTTCAGAGATTGCAGCCCAACTATTATGTGATAGTTCTAACCCAGAGGAGAAATGACATCAGCTGAGTCCTCCAGAGTCATTGCTCACACCATGCAAAGGAGCAGATTTATTTACACCAACAAGTGCTCCTGCTTCAGAGCTAATACTCCTTTCCTGACCACAAATATGCACTTGTAGGTCACCTCAGGTGGGAAGACTATGGCAGTCTCTTGTCTCCTACTTCAGTCAAGAGCTTGCATTTCCAATAGCGATTATGGACTTACAATTGCCCTCTGTTAGTAATAGCAGAAGATCTGGTGATGGGAGGTCAGGAAACCGCTAGCGAAAACCCTGATACGAATGTTATTTGCTATCAAGGTTGATGAACATGGCATAACTGGTGTGTGAATATTCCATTTAGTGATCACTACACGATACGGGTATAGAGAACAGGGCACCTGATTAGACCAGTTCCTGTCCAGTCTCATGGTGTGAAAGTTTTGTCACAATAACAGCTATGAAGGACAGGTGGCAAGTGCACCACATGAGTGACAGTGTATGAGGATCCACCGCAATACTAGCCACGGACGATAGGTTGCAGTGCAACACCATCACTGACACCACTGTGTGAGTATCCACCGAAATAACAGCAATAGATGACCGGTGGCAGTGCACCAGAATTACTGACACCATGTGAAGATCCAAAAAATACTAGCTGAAGATGATAATCGATATTGACAGTGGCACAAGCAGATCTTCTGATAAACGTCAAATAAATCAGGACTAGCAGGCTTCATCCATCTCAATGGAGCCACAGAAGGCCGACTGTCTTACCAAGCAATTCAGAAGCTCAGATTAAATTGGTATTCCTCAATTGGTACTTGACAGATTTTTGTTGTATGTGCTTGTTCATTGAGCTATTATCCTCATAATTATACCTTCTTCAACCCATGGACTTCAGCAATGCTTCTCATTATTGTACCTTCTCCAACCCATGGACTTCAGCTATACTCCTCAATATTGTACCTTCTCCAACCCATGGACTTCAGCTATGCTCCTCATTATTGTACCTTCTCCAACCCATGGACTTCAGCTATACTCCTCATTATTGTACCTTCTCCAACCCATGGACTTCAGCTATGCTTCTCATTATTGTACCTTCTCCAACCCATGGACTTCAGCTATACTCCTCAATATTGTACCTTCTCCAACCCATGGACTTCAGCTATGCTCCTCATTATTGTACCTTCTCCAACCCATGGACTTCAGCTATGCTTCTCATTATTGTACCTTCTCCAACCCATGGACTTCAGCTATGCTTCTCATTATTGTACCTTCTCCAACCCATGGACTTCAGCTATACTCCTCATTATTGTACCTTCTCCAACCCATGGACTTCAGCTATGCTTCTCATTATTGTACCTTCTCCAACCCATGGACTTCAGCAATGCTTCTCATTATTGTACCTTCTCCAACCCATGGACTTCAGCAATGCTTCTCATTATTGTACCTTCTCCAACCCATGGACTTCAGCTATGCTTCTCATTATTGTACCTTCTCCAACCATGGACTTCAGCTATGCTCCTCATTATTGTACCTTCTCCAACCCATGAACTTCACCAATGCTTCTCATTATTGTACCTTCTCCAACCCATGGACTTCAGCTATACTCCTCATTATTGTACCTTCTCCAACCCATGGACTTCAGCTATGCTTCTCATTATTGTACCTTCTCCAACCCATGGACTTCAGCTATACTCCTCAATATTGTACCTTCTCCAACCCATGGACTTCAGCTATGCTCCTCATTATTGTACCTTCTCCAACCCATGGACTTCAGCTATACTCCTCATTATTGTACCTTCTCCAACCCATGGACTTCAGCTATGCTTCTCATTATTGTACCTTCTCCAACCCATGGACTTCAGCTATACTCCTCATTATTGTACCTTCTCCAACCCATGGACTTCAGCTATGCTTCTCATTATTGTACCTTCTCCAACCCATGGACTTCAGCAATGCTTCTCATTATTGTACCTTCTCCAACCCATGGACTTCAGCTATGCTTCTCATTATTGTACCTTCTCCAACCATGGACTTCAGCTATGCTTCTCATTATTGTACCTTCTCCAACCTATGGATTTTAGCTATGCTCCTCATTATTGTACCTTCTCCAACCCATGGACTTCAGCTATACTCCTCAATATTGTACCTTCTCCAACCCATGGACTTCAGCTATGCTCCTCATTATTGTACCTTCTCCAACCCATGGACTTCAGCTATACTCCTCATTATTGTACCTTCTCCAACCCATGGACTTCAGCTATGCTTCTCATTATTGTACCTTCTCCAACCCATGGACTTCAGCTATACTCCTCATTATTGTACCTTCTCCAACCCATGGACTTCAGCTATGCTTCTCATTATTGTACCTTCTCCAACCCATGGACTTCAGCAATGCTTCTCATTATTGTACCTTCTCCAACCCATGGACTTCAGCTATGCTTCTCATTATTGTACCTACTCCAACCATGGACTTCAGCTATGCTTCTCATTATTGTACCTTCTCCAACCTATGGATTTTAGCTATGCTTCTCATTATTGTACCTTCTCCAATCCATGGACTTCAGCTATGCTTCTCATTATTGTACCTTCTCCAACCCATGGACTTCAGCTATGCTTCTCATTATTGTACCTTCTCCAACCATGGACTTCAGCTATGCTTCTCATTATTGTACCTTCTCCAACCTATGGATTTAAGCTATGCTCCTCATTATTGTACCTTCTCCAACCTATGGATTTTAGCTATGCTCCTCATTATTGTACCATCTCCAAACCATGGACTTCTACCCACCAACTTCATCCCTCATGATCCTAAAATCTCTAACTCATTGACTTCAACACTTTCCCTCACAACCATCCCTTTGACCAGCTAAGTAGTCCTCTTGAAAGCAGACAACACCATGACCCCTGGCATAAAACCTGACCATCTCTCATCCTAACCTACTGTTTATGCCCACTTCTTTCCCTTCTGTGTCACCCCGTCTGTCTAACCCTCCCCTTTTAGAATGTAAGCTCTCACGGGCAGGGCCCTCTCTCCTCTTGTGCCTTTCTTAGAATATATAAACCTCTGCCACCCTGATGATTGCTTCAGTGTCCTGTCCCCTGATGCAACTATCCATATTTACCATGTACTTGTCCTAAACTGTCTGTACTGTAATTTGATATGTGTTTTTGTTCCTAATTATGCTTTGTAAAGCGCTGCGGAATATGTATGCGCTATATAAGAACCTGTTAATAAATAAATAAAATAAATAAATGTATGCACATACCTTCCATCCATTGCACAGTTGATGGTATTAATGGCTTTGGAGGTGAAAACGTTGTTCTTTGACAGAGGTAAGTGGGTCTAAATACAATGTTTGGGGTAACACGACTTGCTATATTGCTACTCAGTTACCCCTGAAGTGCCTCTATCGAAAGGATACTACAATATTATACAATCTGTCTGATGAAAGAAACAAATGTATTATGCAGGAGAGGTAAGGAATAAGCAAGAGACTCACCAAACAGCAGGATACACACAAATATCTCTGTCTCCATATTGTCTTCCCAAGAGTCATCTGCACATGGGATGTCCACAAGTTCCCGTCAGCTTCCAATCTAAAAAGAAAACAAAATAATTTTATATATATATATATATACCCCAGATATAGGAGTGGTGATTGCAGTGATTGAATGCCCTATAGATAGCCTCCTTGTTCCTGAATGGCTGAAGGTACATTTCTCATGGTCTTGTGTAGACCCTGAAACTTTCCCTTCCTTACATAATTGTAGCTTTGGGGAAATCACATAAATATTACATTACTTGCAGGATAAAGCGTTGAATGAATGACTTTGCCACCCACCAAGACAACATGTCCCATTCAGTATACAGTCTCGCCCTAATCCGCCCCCCAGCTCATATATGGATCCACCCTCCCAGCATGCTCTGGTCATGGATGGGTCAGTAGCAATAGGTCTGCTGATTACAGAGTACATTCATGGGCGCATCAGTTGCTGTGACTCCTAGACTGGTACAAAATCACTTCCAGCTTCATATGCTGCACAGCAAACACAGGGAAGGGACTGATTAGGGTGGCAAATCCTGGGATCGAAGTCCCGGGATTTCGGTATTAGACTGCGCATGCGGAGTCTAATGCTGGGCAGTGTCTGAGCAATTGCTCAAATGCTGTCCGGCTGTTCCCAACACACCACCAACCTCTGCACAGCGTGAGGTGGTGTTAAAGGTCACACTGCGCAGGGCGCACTCAATCACCACCTGCCCTGCTGCCGCTGGCCGGCTGCTCAGTGCGGCACCCCTGCACTCCCTACCCCGCTCACCAGCTGCAGCGCCTGTCCCTCTCCCAGCTCAGTGCTTGTGCTGGGCTGTAGAGAGAGGCTGCTGCAGCTGTCCCTCTCCCCAGCTCAGTGCGTGTGCTGGGCTGTAGAGAGAGGCTGCTGCAGCTGTCCCTCTCCCCAGCTCAGTGCGTGTGCTGGGCTGTAGAGAGAGGCTGCTGCAGCTGTCCCTCTCCCCAGCTCAGTGCGTGTGCTGGGCTGTAGAGAGAGGCTGCTGCAGCTGACCCTCTCCCAGCTCAGTGCGTGTGCTGGGCTGTAGAGAGAGGCTGCTGCAGCTGTCCCTCTCCCCAGCTCAGTGCGTGTGCTGGGCTGTAGAGAGAGGCTGCTGCAGCTGTCCCTCTCCCCAGCTCAGTGCGTGTGCTGGGCTGTAGAAAGGCTGCTGCAGCTGTCCCTCTCCCCAGCTCAGTGCGTGTGCTGGGCTGTAGAGAGAGGCTGCTGCAGCTGTCCCTCTCCCCAGCTCAGTGCGTGTGCTGGGCTGTAGAGAGAGGCTGCTGCAGCTGTCCCTCTCCCCAGCTCAGTGCGTGTGCTGGGCTGTAGAGAGAGGCTGCTGCAGCTGTCCCTCTCCCCAGCTCAGTGCTTGTGCTGGGCTGTAGAGAGAGGCTGCTGCAGCTGTCCCACTCCCCAGCTCAGTGCTTGTGCTGGGCTGTAGAGAGAGGCTGCTGCAGCTGTCCCTCTCCCCAGCTCAGTGCGTGTGCTGGGCTGTAGAGAGAGGCTGCTGCAGCTGTCCCTCTCCCCAGCTCAGTGCGTGTGCTGGGCTGTAGAGAGAGGCTGCTGCAGCTGTCCCTCTCCCCAGCTCAGTGCGTGTGCTGGGCTGTAGAGAGAGGCTGCTGCAGCTGTCCCTCTCCCCAGCTCAGTGCGTGTGCTGGGCTGTAGAGAGAGGCTGCTGCAGCTGTCCCTCTCCCCAGCTCAGTGCGTGTGCTGGGCTGTAGAGAGAGGCTGCTGCAGCTGTCCCTCTCCCCAGCTCAGTGCGTGTGCTGGGCTGTAGAGAGAGGCTGCTGCAGCTGTCCCTCTCCCCAGCTCAGTGTGTGTGCTGGGCTGTAGAGAGAGGCTGCTGCAGCTGTCCCTCTCCCCAGCTCAGTGCGTGTGCTGGGCTGTAGAGAGAGGCTGCTGCAGCTGTCCCTCTCCCCAGCTCAGTGCGTGTGCTGGGCTGTAGAGAGAGGCTGCTGCAGCTGTCCCTCTCCCCAGCTCAGTGCGTGTGCTGGGCTGTAGAGAGAGGCTGCTGCAGCTGTCCCTCTCCCCAGCTCAGAGCGTGTTCTGGGCTGTAGAGAGAGGCTGCTGCAGCTGTCCCTCTCCCCAGCTCAGTGCGTGTGCTGGGCTGTAGAGAGAGGCTGCTGCAGCTGTCCCTCTCCCCAGCTCAGTGCGTGTGCTGGGCTGTAGAGAGAGGCTGCTGCAGCTGTCCCTCTCCCCAGCTCAGAGCGTGTGCTGGGCTGTAGAGAGAGGCTGCTGCAGCTGTCCCTCTCCCCAGCTCAGTGCGTGTGCTGGGCTGTAGAGAGAGGCTGCTGCAGCTGTCCCTCTCCCCAGCTCAGTGCTTGTGCTGGGCTGTAGAGAGAGGCTGCTGCAGCTGTCCCTCTCCCCAGCTCAGTGCGTGTGCTGGGCTGTAGAGAGAGGCTGCTGCAGCTGTCCCTCTCCCCAGCTCAGTGCGTGTGCTGGGCTGTAGAGAGAGGCTGCTGCAGCTGTCCCTCTCCCCAGCTCAGAGCGTGTTCTGGGCTGTAGAGAGAGGCTGCTGCAGCTGTCCCTCTCCCCAGCTCAGTGCGTGTGCTGGGCTGTAGAGAGAGGCTGCTGCAGCTGTCCCTCTCCCCAGCTCAGTGCGTGTGCTGGGCTGTAGAGAGAGGCTGCTGCAGCTGTCCCTCTCCCCAGCTCAGAGCGTGTGCTGGGCTGTAGAGAGAGGCTGCTGCAGCTGTCCCTCTCCCCAGCTCAGTGCGTGTGCTGGGCTGTAGAGAGAGGCTGCTGCAGCTGTCCCTCTCCCCAGCTCAGTGCTTGTGCTGGGCTGTAGAGAGAGGCTGCTGCAGCTGACCCTCTCCCCAGCTCAGTGCGTGTGCTGGGCTGTAGAGAGAGGTTGCTGCAGCTGTCCCTCTCCCCAGCTCAGTGCGTGTGCTGGGCTGTAGAGAGAGGCTGCTGCAGCTGTCCCTCTCCCCAGCTCAGTGCGTGTGCTGGGCTGTAGAGAGAGGCTGCTGCAGCTGTCCCTCTCCCCAGCTCAGTGCGTGTGCTGGGCTGTAGAGAGAGGCTGCTGCAGCTGTCCCTCTCCCCAGCTCAGTGCGTGTGCTGGGCTGTAGAGAGAGGCTGCTGCAGCTGTCCCTCTCCCCAGCTCAGTGCTTGTGCTGGGCTGTAGAGAGAGGCTGCTGCAGCTGACCCTCTCCCCAGCTCAGTGCGTGTGCTGGGCTGTAGAAAGGCGCTCTCTCTCTCTCTCTCTCTCTCTCTCTCTCTGCAGCAGGGGAGCAGGACTAACAGTTGTTATTATGGGGTATTTTGTGTCGAATTTTGAGGGAAAAAATCTATTTATTCCATTTTGGAATACGGTTGTAACATAACAAAATGCAGAAAAAGTGAAGATATGTGAATACTTTCCGGATGCACTGTACATCACATATAATAAGGGGGAAGGGGGCATGCTTTTCGGTTGTAGTACACTAAGCACCGTGGTGATATTACACACGCACTGTAGTGTGGAATAATATTAATGGAGACAATGTAATATGGCATAACTTGAAATGGAGGGCATTTGAATGTGGCACAGTATGAATAAGGGGCACTGTAATGAAGAATAATGTGAACTGGGGATACTGTATGTCATAATGTGAATTGGGCGTACTGTAATGAAGAATAATATGAACTGGGGATACTGTATGTCATAATGTGAATTGGGGGTACTGTAATGAAGAATAATGTGAACTGGGGATACTGTATCTCATAATGTGAATTAGGGGTACTGTAATGAAGAATAATATGAACTGGGGATACTGTATGTCATAATGTGAATTGGGGGTACTGTTTGGCATAATATATACTGACTGCTTTACAATGTGACATAATTTAAACTAGGGAACTAACACGGCTCAGAAAATAAGAAATTTAGGGCACTGTCATGTGAAATCAAATGAATAACTGGTGCACAAAGGTGCCTCTCAGGAATCATTGGGACAGGGGACGCCTCTCAGGAATCGTTGGGACAGGGGACCCTTAAATGTCTTGCTATGAGGTCCAAAGAGGTCCGGTTACACCCCTGATTATAAAGCCTTTTCCATTCTTCCAGAAAAGCAATCTGTCTCTGGGGAATTTCATTATTAATGTAATTCAATTAGCGCAAGGGTTCTCAAACTCGGTTCTTCGGACCCCATACAGTTCACCTTTTCCTGGTCACCGCACAGGTGCACTCATTACTCACTGACACATTTTAAAAGATCCACAGATGGAGCTAATTATTTCACTTGTTATTCTGTGAGGAGACCTGCAAAACACACACACAGGTCCTGGGGACCGATTTTGAGAACTTGTGCATTAACAGAAGGACATGCCAAAATGATGCAAGATAACCATAGGTAGATAAAACCCATGAAAAGTCATCTCTGAACTGTATTCAGTTAAATATAAAGAAAAATTGTCCCCAAATGCCGCTAAACGGAAGACGCCTGCCTATATACACTAACAACGTCTTATATTATCCAGGAAGCTGTTACATCCTGGCTGTTATATACAGGGAACCTGTTGTGTAAAACACAGAATCCTCCAACAAAAGTTTCCAAGCAGAATGTTTAGGATCCCGGGTTCTGTGTCGTCTATGAGACATCTCATTAACCTCCCTTTGCAATTATTATTACTTATTATTATTGCGGATTGCAGTGACCTAATTCAATTCCTAAACAAAGTACAAGTTTAAATCTATTACCTTAGGGGGGCACGTCACTTCACAGACTTCTGTCTTCTACAGCCTGGGGGCAACGACAGAACTCAGGATCCTATCTCTCAGCCTTACGCTGAGTCTGATGGGGTCCAGCCTCCCAATGCATGGGGAGAGGGGGGGTGTGTTATACCAACTTACAGCGTGAGAACGCAGGCGATGGGAAAACAAACAAGCAATGATGGTGCGAGCGGGCGCATATAACGGGGCGGCCTCTCCCCCTCCCTCCAACCTGATCCTAAATGGAGTGATTCTTATTCAAATTGGTACTGTCACTGGTGAGCGGAGGTCTGAAAGGGGAGCGCACGGTTTCCAAGATACAGGAATGCAGAGGCTGATTCTTTCTGCTCCGGAGGTCATACACTAAGCCTCTGGCCTCCATCGCTTTTTATTCGCTACCGTACGTAGACCCCTTGCACAGGCCCTGGTTGCAGGTTTTACAGGACGGGAGGCAGCTGCCTCACCAACAAGCTGCAGAAATAATACCGGCCTCTCATTATAAATGTAATCTCAGTCGGACATTTATAAGGGAAGTGTGCCGGGCTTATTATCTGCGGTATAAGGCAGCCATAGGTTCTATTGCTGTTACCAGTTATTTATATAGCATACACATATTCCGCAGCACAGAGTATTTCAGTCACTCCCATTAGTCGCTGCCCCGATGGAGTTTCTAATATAACAACTTATATTGTCTATCGACAACCGACAATAAACCCGCTGTATGTCCACCCTGTGTTTGAATACACTTGCAAAGTTCAAATACAGGGAGGACATACAAACTCCACACTAATGCTTCATGATTGGGAACTGAACTGCGGTGAGGCAAAAATGCTAAGCACTGCGCTTCCGTTACATGAGCTGATATTGCCCACTTCTTCCTGGGCACAGCTAGAGGTGGATTTAGGAGTGAGGGTGCCTAGCTACACCCATAATGACCAGCCCCCACTCCCCCTTGCCTTATTTTAGTCAATAACTCACTGATTGGTGTGAGTTATTTTGTTTCTGTGCAGGGCAAATACTGGCTGCATTATTTTTACACTGCAATTAAGATTTCAGTTTCAACACACCCCACCCAAATGTGACTCTCTCTGCACATGTTACATCTGCCTCACCTGCAGTGCAGCATGGTTTTGCCCATTTTGAGAACAAATTTGTACTGTGATCAGATCTGTATAAGGGCCTATTTGTAATGCAATTGCTGGGAGGGAGCCGGCATGTGGTGAAGCCACCTGCTTGCAAGTGACCACCTGGGGCCACAGCCTAGCAAACCGGCCTGAATCAGACCCGAAGTTCCTCCTACCATAACATGGCCACGCCTGCATCCACAAGGTTACGCCCAGCGTTTCTATGCCCGCTCACACCCAAAAAATGCTGTACGCCCCCGTGGCCGACTCCTGCCCACCCAATACAAAACATATTTCCTGCAATAAAGGCGTTGACAGGGTAAGGGGGCGGAGCCTCTTACGGCGGTGTGAAGAGCGCCCGTCAGCATGACAGAACAACATAATAAGAATGTCAACACCAACGAACAGTGCAACACAAGAAATATAGGAAATACCCAAAAATAGGGGTCTCTTAACGTGATACAGATTTCAGTACACCCTCCAGTGCGACCGGCACTATCTCTTTCTTGTGTGTCAACACAAGAATTGGTCCGTTGGGCGCCATCTAGTGGCTACTGACATGCACAGCACTTGAATCCCCCCCCACGCCTAATACTCCTATTATATGGTTAGGTCTAAATTCAAGTGGGACCTTGTGACGTGACAGAGGAGGAGAGGGGGGCGGAGAGGAAGAGAAGAGGAGCAAGATTGGAACAAGAGACCCAAATGGACCCTTGCAGGCTCACTTCACTCACCCACGCTTTGGGCACAGTGGCTCCCGGTCTTGCTCCTCCCCCTGGGCGTGGAAGGTCCTTTAGGCCACTAGAGTTTAGCAGTACCTTTAGGATATATCTGTAGCAATATTTGTAATATGTTTTCTATGTAGCACAGCCTATAAAGTTGCACATTTTCTGTGTAACTACCCTACAGCAGCTATCTCAGTTGATAGAATGACCTTGGCTGATCCTTTTACTACAAATGTGCAAAAAGACATATTACCACATTTGTCATGTCTGGAGGCCACTAATTACTTAGGAAGGATTCCAGTGTGTCTGGGAGCCCTGGGGGCTGTTTACTTACCACTTTATCATTAGACAGGGTCTTCCTGGTTCTGAAGAAACATTGGGTGACATTTAATAGAATGAGAGTTTTTCGCACTTTTTAAAATCGCACCATATCGCCGCAAATCGCACTTTTTTCCCCGCAGTTTTCATGTGTAAATCGCATATTTAATGGAATGCGCATAAGCAGATAAAAAGTGCCATATGGTGCGATTTGTGGCGATTTTAAGTCATGGAAATGTGCACATTTCAAAACTTGCGATTTCTGGTAAAAAAAGAAAAAAAAAAACGGCGTGAGGTCCCCCCCTCCTGAGCATAACCAGCCCCGTGCTCAAAGAGCCGGTCCTGGTTTCATAAAATCACGGGGCAAAACAAATAGGGTTCCCCTTGATTTTATAAAACCCCGGTCCTGGTTCCTAAAATACAGGGGACAAAATGACTAGGGGTCCCCCGTATTTCAAGAACCAGCACCGGGCCCAACCAGCAACCAGGGTAATGCCAAAGCCGGGGGGAGACTTTTTATACAAGTCCCCCCCGGCCAAAGCATTCATCCCCAGTGGCGTAACTATAGCACCGCAGCCCCCGCGGTCGTGGGGGGGCGCTGCGCATGTGGGGGCGCCGGGGGGGCTGCTATAGTAATGCCCCTGCCCCCCATCCCCGCAGGCTTACCTGTCTGCGCGTCCCGGCTCCCCTCCTGGCTTCAATCAATTCTATGGAGACGGACCACGATAAAATGGCCGCCCCGTAAAGCAGACAGTTCTCTGAAACTGTCTGTGGTATGGGGGGGCCATTTTATTGTGGCCGGTCTGCATAGAATTATTAATTGAAGCCAGGAGGGGAGCCGGGACGTGCAGACAGGTAAGCCTGCGGCGATGGGGGGGGGGGGCACCAGGCACCGGCGGGGAGCGCCCCCCATTAACGGCGGGGGGGGGGGGGGGGGCATCGAGCTGATAAATGGTGTAAAAAAAAGATGAAAAACTATTATCTTATACCGTGGAACTATGAGTCCCAGCAAGCCTGCCCCGCAAGCTGGGACTTGGAGAACCACAAGTCCCAGCATGTGGGGCATTAAATGGGCCGCTGGCACTTGTAGTTCCACAGTAAAAGAAATAGTTAAATAAACACACTGACACCCATTTAAAATAAAACTTTAATACATACAAAGCCCACACATACTGATACTTACCTATCTTGAGCCCGTAGGTAGGTGCCTGGGTCCGGTCCGGTGGCTTGGTTCCGGGGCTGGTCCGGGTCCGGGGCTCCAGGGCCGAAGAGTCCGGGGTCCTGGATCCGAAGAAATCCATGGGGGACCTGTGGAAGGAAATCCTACTCACCCAGGTCCTCTGGCGAACATCCCGACATCTTCTCCGTCTCCGCCGCCTGTACACAATTGGAATGAGAGGCGCCTCCTGATTGGCCGCTAGGCGGCCAATAGAATCATTTTGATGAGAGGCGCGGAAGATGAAACATCTCTGCGCCTCTCATTCCAATTGTGTACCGGCGGCGGAGACGGAGAAGATGGAGAAGAAGTTGGGATGTTCACCAGAGGACCTGGGTGAGTAGGATTTCCTTCCACAGGTCCCCCATGGATTTCTTCAGCCCTGGAGCCCTGGACCAGCCCCGGAACCAAGCCACTGGACCGGACCCAGGGACCTACTGACGGGCTCAAGCAGGGCCGTTTCTAGAGGTGGACAAGCCGTACAGAAGCCCGGGGCGCCGCACGGCTTGTCCGCCTCTGATTAACAGGTGGGGCACACAGCAGCTACCACAGCGCTGCCGCCGCCTCCCTTCCTCTCCTTCTCCGCTCTCCCTGTCCGCTGCCATGGTGCCACAGGGCCAGGCACAGCTGAACTGATTAATCCCAGGGGAGGGGAGGGGAGCGCATCGCGCGTCTCTCCTTCCCCCTCGCTCACTGGGCTGTCAGCCAATTAGAGCTCGCGGGCCGGCAGCCAATCAGGAGCCAGCCCGCGAGATATGGCTGACAGCTCAGCTCCCCTCCCCTCACCCCGTCTGAGGGAGAGATGTGCGGTGGCCAGCCCTGGCGAACGTGAGGGGGATCTCCTCAACATCTTCACAGCGGACCGTCCGGAGCCTGCCATTAACTTGTCAGCACAGCAGATGATCCAGTACAGTGCAGCAAGTAGGTGGCTCAGCCAGGCTGCACTTTGTCTAAATCACTTCAGTCTTCTCTTGTCTATCCAGCACCTGTTTGCCTGCAGCTCATGTCCATACCTCCCAACTGTCACGATTTTAGAGGGACAGTCCCGATTTTCGGGTCCTGTCCCGCTGTCCCACCCGCGGCAGGCATTGTCCCGCTGCGGGGGGTGACAGTTGGGAGACCCCCAATCTAGTAGAATAGACGCTGTGCGCATGCGCACAGCGTCTATTCTCGTATGAAAATGAGGTTGCGGCTAATTAGCATAAGCAGCGCCCTCATTTGCATACGCCCCGCCCCCTTTTCGGACACTCGCGCGGCTAATTAGCTAATTAGCCGCGACCTCATTTTCATACGAGATTATTTCATACGGACAGAAGTTGGGAGGTATGCATGTCACATGGTGGCTTGTGGGCTGCTGGCATATTAAATAAGTATATTAATATACATCTTTAATATGCCAGCAGCCCACCAAGCCACCATGTGACATGAGCTCAGCTGCTGGGCCGGGGGGTAGGGTGCTCAGCCAGGCTGCACGATTTTACCATTGAAAGTTTAGGAAAGGAGGCTTTGCCATGCCCCCTTTCCCAGTGGTTATGCCCCCTTTCCTATTGTGTACCGAATTCTTCCCCTCAGATGTTGGAGGGTATGTGGGCGCATTTTGATTTCTTCGCCCAGGCACCTACCTATGGGCTCAAGATAGGTAAGTATCAGTATGTGTGGGCTTTGTATGTATTAAAGTTTTATTTTTAATGGGTGTCAGTGTGTTTATTTAACTATTTATTTTATTGTGGAACTACAAGTGCCAGCGGGCCCTTTAATGCCCTGCATGCTGGGACTTGTGGTTCTCCAAGTCCCAGCATGCGGGGGAGGCTTGCTGGGACTCATAGTTACACGGTATAAGATAATAGTTTTTCATCTATTTTTTTACACCATTTATCAGCTCGATGCCCAGGGGCATCGAGGACAGCCCCAGGCTTCAGCATGGGCAGGTAAGTTCTGGGGGGGCTTGTATAAAAAGTCCCCCCCCCGGCTGTGGCATTACCCTGCTGGCTGGTTGGGCCCGGTGCTGGTTCTTGAAATACGGGGGACCCCTTGTCATTTTGTCCCCCGTATTCTGGGAACCAGGACCGGCCCTTGAGCCTGGTGCTGGTTTTATAAAATCCAGGGGAACCCTATTTTGTTTTTCCCCGTGATTTTATGAAACCAGGACCGGCTCTTTGAGCTGGTTTATGCTCAGTAGGGAGAACCTCAGGCCGTTTTCTTTTTTTGTTTACTCTATTTTTACACCAGAAACATGCACAGATCACAATGATCTGTGCATGTCTCTTACCAATTCGCACATCAGACCCTGGTCTAAAAAAAGTGCGAATTATATAGACCAAAAAAAATGCGATTTCCGTCTGCGCATGCTATTAAATAAGCGATTTGTATACTTTTCTGTGCGAAAACATCTGGATGTGAATTAAGTGCGATATTTTAACGCACTTTTAGAAAGTGCGATTTATCGCCAAAAAAATGCGGAAAAACGGGCCGTTGCGCACCCTATTAAATGTGCGATTTGGCCAAAGAATGCGAAATCGACGTTTTTAAATATCGCAAACCCCCCCCCCAGAAATCGACTCCTATTAAATGTCACCCATTGACTGCAGCCCCTATATACATTGTGCCCTGGGCAGCTGCCTCTACGTGCTTCATAGTTGGGCGGCCATTTTGTAGAGCAGGCTGAACCAATATCCAGCCATTTAGTTCAGTGACTGACATAACTAAGGCATAAGGTACATAGGACAAACACGCATCACGTACACGCGGGTGGAACATGTACACATATCTCCCAACTTCAGATGCATGGTCTAAAAAACGCAATACTCCCATGAGGCCACGCCCCAATTTACAGCTGTGGGACATGGCCAGTGGCTCTGTGAGCTGCTGGCCATGCCCCCAGCCCCTCTTCCTATGGGAATACGCTGCGTCTATTTACCGCAGTTCTGCTGAGCGGAGCAACGGGTGAAAGGGGGAATTCCCGACTGCCCCCCTTCCTGCCGCGATCCTGCTGCTTCCGGGCGGGATGTGGGACCATCCCAAAAATATGTTACTGTCCCGATAAAATCGCGTTGGGAGATATGTCTGCACTAGGCATTAAGTCGGCCTTATATAGTGGACATGCATTAGGTCGACAGTGGGTAAGATTGACAGGTGCAAAAGGTCGACAAGGTCAAAAGGTCAACAGGACAATGTTCGACACTCAAGAATGTCGACACCAGTTATCGTTTTTTTGCCACGCCGGGCAAGGTTACTATTCCCAATTATAGGACACATTCATAGGAAAAACATGAAAAGAAAAACCCCAAAGGGTCGACCATGTGTGTGTCAACCTTTGTCATGACAACCGTTTGACCATGCTGTACTATTGTACCTGTCGACCTTAAGCACCGTCTACCTTTTACCTGTCGACCTTTTGACCATTTCAACATTGTGTAACCATTGGCCTAATGCATGTCGACCATATTGAGCCTACCCAGACATTGTTGACCCATTTATTCGAACTTCCTGTAAAGTGCCTCATACCTCAGTGCCTCAAAATGGCACCCTCCAGTGTGAGTCGGCAACGCAGAGTAGGCGGTACACAATTGTGGCTACACAGTGTAACCTGCTCGCTGTGTGTCAGGATTCGATATAAGCCAATTAGATGTCTGTCTCTGTGATGGGGCCCCTCCCCCAGGGGTCTGTCTCTGTGATGGGGCCCCTCCCCCAGGGGTTTATGGGTACATTGTTCGCTGTACGATTGCATTTGAAAAGACTGAATGAACCCTGATGGCAGTTTGCTTACTGTGTGATTGACCTGTGACCCAGATCGGATGTAATAGTACATCGCACAAACCCTCAGACATCACTGCAGTGATTAGGTAGAGACGTGCGGAGCCAGCGCCGGGATCAAGCCTTGTACAGACTGCGATAATACCACAAATATTACAAAAACCTTATTTTTTCTTAAATAATTCATTAAGATGGGACTTATTAAATGCAAATCTATGTATGTGGAGTTTGTATGTTCTCCCTTCATTTGCATTAGCTTCCTCTTGTGTTAATTGGCTTTTACCAAAACTAACCATTGTCCTGCTTCCTGGCTGTCCTACGGGAGGGGGGTTCAGCCAGGTTTGTACAGAAGGGGGTATGGGGCAGAGAGGCGGGATCACATCATTGTGAAGCTGGAGCCAGGAGCCATGTCTGTCCGTGTAGGGGCCCAGAGCGCCACCAAAGCTTAGAGAGAGACATAAGCATACCTCCCAACTGTCCCAAATACTGCGGGAACGTCCCAGTTTCGGAACCAGGCAGTGTCCTGTGGGCGGGCAGTGGGGAGTCCCCCCCGAGTTGATGACCAGTGCTAAATAGATGCTGTGCGCATGCGTCTATTCCCGCTGCCAGAGGGGCTGTGGCCATGCCCCCACAGCGTCAAAAAGGGGCGTGGTCTTGTGGGACGCCATGACAATATGCCACACCCCCTCTCAGCAAGCCACTCCTCCTCATTTTCGGGTGGGCGCCTGCGGCACGCACCTTTGTCCCTTCTTGCAAGACCAAAAAGCTCGGAGGTATGCATAAGAAGTTTATATACTTAGCCTTGGGGAGAGATAACATATCACTCCCACTAGCTCCTAACTGTCATTTTTCAAACAGTGTAACATGGCAGTTGATTGGCTGATACTTCATCTCTGTCTACTTCATCGCTCTCCAAGGCTGAGTACATAGACCCCAAAGTTCCAATCAGTGTCTCACTTTAAATTTAATAAAATGACAGTTAGGAGCTGATTGGCTGGTACTTAATCTCCAGCTGCTTTATCTTTTTCAGATTCCTTTATCTCTTTCCACTTTATCACAGTCCAGGACTGTAAAACTTTCTAAAGAGGACAAATGGAGGCATTACCCATAGCAACCAACCAAAGTGTAGCTTCTATTTATATCGTACAGTGTAGTAAATGATAGGTGTATTCTGATTGGTTTGCTGCACCTGTCCTCGATAGGTTTGATGTCTCCCACCTACAGTAGGTCCCAGACAGGTGACCAGGGGGCACCTCAGCAGTTTAATAGCCAACATAAGGGGGGAATCTAGACTGACAGTCAATAAGTCTACCCCCAAAAGGTCGACATACACTAGGTCAACAGGTCGATATGAAAAAGGTAGACACATGATATGGTCGACATGAGTTTTTCATGATTTTTTTAAAAACCGGCTTGCCAGAGATAGGGGCTCTGTAGCAGCAGCGGTGCCGCCTCTAAGGGTGTCAGCACCACTGGCACATCCATCCTACAGCTCTGTCAACCAGCTGCTTCATTACCGGATCCTCTCTGCCGATAGACCCTGCTTACAAAAGGTCTTTCCGTATGCACCTGCCAGAGATCGGGTCTCCTAGTAGCCCTCTAGCAGGGGATCATTACTAAGGGCACATAGGTCAGTGTAAGGCAAGGTGACTAATGCAGATGACCCCGCTGACCCCGCGTGCAGATGACCCCGCTGACCCCGTGTGCAGATGACCCCGCGTGCAGATGACCCCGCTGACCCCGCGTGCAGATGACCCCGCTGACCCCGCGTGCAGATGTTTAGTAAGAGAACACTGGAGATACTGACTGTACAAGGGTTGGAATACTGGAGATAATGACTGTACAGGGGTTGGAATACTGGAGATAATGACTGTACAGGGGTAGAACACTGGAGATAATGACTGTACAGGGGTAGAACACTGGAGATAATGACTGTACAGGGGTAGAACACTGGAGATAATGACTGTACAGGGGTAGAACACTGGAGATAATGTCTGTACAGGGGTAGAACACTGGAGATAATGTCTGTACAGGGGTAGAACACTGGATATAATGAATGTACAGGGGTATAACACTGGAGATAATGACTGTACAGGGGTAGAACAGTGGAGATAATGACTGTACAGGGGTAGAACAGTGGAGATAATGACTGTACAGGGGTAGAACAGTGGAGATAATGACTGTACAGGGGTAGAACAGTGGAGATAATGACTGTACAGGGGTAGAACAGTGGAGATAATGACTGTACAGGGGTAGAACAGTGGAGATAATGACTGTACAGGGGTAGAACAGTGGAGATAATGTCTGTACAGGGGTAGAACACTGGAGATAATGTCTGTACAGGGGAAGAACACTGGAGATAATGACTGTACAGGGGTAGAACACTGGAGATAATGACTGTACAGGGGTAGAACACTGGAGATAATGACTGTACAGGGGTAGAACACTGGGGATAATGACTGTACAGGGGTAGAACACTGGGGATAATGACTGTACAGGGGTAGAACACTGGGGATAATGACTGTACAGGGGTAGAACACTGGAGATAATGACTGTACAGGGGTAGAACACTGGAGATAATGACTGTACAGGGGTAGAACACTGGGGATAATGACTGTACAGGGGTGGAATACTGGAGATAATGACTGTACAGGGGTGGAATACTGGAAATAATGACTGTACATGGGGGTAGAACACTGGAGATAATGTCTGTACAGGGGTAGAACACTGGAGATAATGTCTGTACAGGGGAAGAACACTGGAGATAATGACTGTACAGGGGAAGAACACTGGAGATAATGACTGTACAGGGGTGGAACACTGGAGATAATGACTGTACAGGGGTAGAACACTGGAGATAATGACTGTACAGGGGTAGAACACTGGAGATAATGTCTGTACAGTGGTAGAACACTGGGGATAATGACTGTACAGGGGTGGAATACTGGAAATAATGACTGTACTGGGGGTAGAACACTGGAGATAATGTCTGTACAGGGGTAGAACACTGGAGATAATGTCTGTACAGGGGAAGAACACTGGAGATAATGACTGTACAGGGGTAGAACACTGGAGATAATGTCTGTACAGGGGTAGAACACTGGAGATAATGTCTGTAAAGGGGTAGAACACTGGAGATAATGTCTGTACAGGGGTAGAACACTGGGGATAATGACTGTACAGGGGTGGAATACTGGAGATAATGACTGTACAGGGGGTAGAACACTAGAGATAATGTCTGTACAGGGGTAGAACACTGGAGATAATGTCTGTACAGGGGTAGAACAGTGGAGATAATGACTGTACAGGGGTAGATTAGTGGAGATAATGACTGTACAGGGGTAGAACACTGGAGATAATGTCTGTACAGGGGTAGAACACTGGGGATAATGACTGTACAGGGGTGGAATACTGGAGATAATGACTGTACAGGGGGTAGAACACTAGAGATAATGTCTGTACAGGGGTAGAACACTGGGGATAATGACTGTACAGGGGTAGAACACTGGAGATAATGTCTGTACAGGGGTAGAACACTGGAGATAATGACTGTACAGGGGGTAGAACACTAGAGATAATGTCTGTACAGGGGTAGAACACTGGGGATAATGACTGTACAGGGGTAGAACACTGGAGATAATGTCTGTACAGGGGAAGAACACTGGAGATAATGACTGTACAGGGGTAGAACACTGGAGATAATGTCTGTACAGGGGAAGAACACTGGAGATAATGACTGTACAGAGGTAGAACACTGGAGATAATGTCTGTACAGGGGTAGAACACTGGAGATAATGACTGTACAGGGGGTAGAACACTAGAGATAATGTCTGTACAGGGGTAGAACACTGGAGATAATGACTGTACAGAGGTAGAACACTGGAGATAATGGGCCAGATTCTCTAAGCTTCAAAAGTGATAAAATGGAGATTGATAAACAGCCAGCCAGTCAAGCCCTGCCTATAACATACATACATACATACATACATAAATTTGTCCATAAACTGTTTACCACATACATACTGTACATATGCCCACCCATCCATATATACATCTATATACTGGCTGCACATTATAGACACCCCTGTGCCAAGAAACACGAAGATACTGTATCACTTCAGGGAGCCACTACTCCTGGCACCACTACAAAGGGCAGCTAACCCCTGGTGCTGCTGCCATCTTTCGCTCCCTGCTTCTGGTCCTCTCTCTTGCTGACAGCTCAGCGCTTCTCCTGGTTGGGGACGCCTGCTGCTGAAAGTGCTGAGTGTTGGGCATCGCGCTGCTGCTCGCAGGGGATGGCTGACTCCACTTGCCAGCATGCTCCCCTCCTAGTGTCACTGGACTGGAGCAGTGGCCGGGAAGTGTCTCCCCGGAGCTGCCGCAACACAGAGCCGCGGCCGGAAGTGTATGCACATAGATGCGGCCAGGAAGTGTGTCCCCGGAGCCGCCGCAACACAGAGCCGCGGCCGGAAGTGTCTGCCCGTAACCGCGGCTGCTTAGTGTCCCCATATTCATGGCCGTGTTAGTGTCCCCAGTCCCGCGTCAAGTGGTGCAGGGGGTAGCTTGCTGGGCCTGTGAGCCCCCCAATCCGCCAGGCCCCATAGCAACTGCACCCCCTGCACCCACTATAGTTACGCCACTGGTGGCAAGCGCAGCTAGCCACCGAGCCCGAAGCGTGGCGAGGGGACGTGTATTACTTTACATGTATTCCGCGTCCCCTCGCCACACTTCGGGCTCGGTGGATCGCTGCTCTCGCCACACTATATAAAATCAACTCCACGCCACCCCATTAGTGGGGTAATGAAAAAGTCGGAGGACGCGTTCCACCGCCGCTCGCCACGCTTCCCAAACCTATTTTAGGGACATACAATCATATTATTGTATACCTAATGTCATGGCATAGCACCCCAGAAAATCGCATGCGATTTTGTCTGAGGTGCGATGCCATGCGATGAAATGGCACTGGGGACATAACAGTGAATAAATTAACTTAAAAATTGCATCGCATCGCATGCGGTTGCATGCGATTTTTCGGGAGGTGTGATGCGATGAGATGGCCTGGTGACATGAAAGCAGTGAATAAATTAACTTTAAAAATCGCATTGCATCGCATGCGACTAAAATCGCATGCGATGCGATGTGATTTTTTTATGCAATTTACATAGTGGGCGCCGTGCTAGGAAACAAGTACTGAGAAATAAATATAAACATAACAGTAATCAGAGAAAGCCATATACATCAGTACTCATCAAGCATAATACTGTACGCCAGATATATTCACATATAAATGTTACTAACATATTGCTACAGGGCAGCCGGACATTCCGCAGAGTACAGCGGGGAGAAGATGTATTACGCTGGGTGCACACTACACAATTCTGTCTCTTCCCGACCCATGGACGCATCTGGATATCTGATTATTGGGGGGATTCTCACCTGTTCCCGGTAAACGCCCAGCCGCAGATCGCTGAAAAAAGTGGGTGGGCATTGATGTCATGTGATGCCAACCACACGCTTGCGTGTGCAGTGGAATGCCCAGCGTTTTTATGGGGACGCCCATGGGCATTCCCCTGCCCGCCACCCTCCTGGAGCAAACTGCTCAGCGAGTGGGAAGCGTGATATTCACGATTCTGCGCATGTACGCCAATCATAGCGACACACTCACCTATATACTCTTACTGGTTGCTATAGCAACAGTGCAAGCACCATTCCTGTCTGCCTGTTCTACTGTATCTCTCTCCAAGCTTTGATAAACCTTCCCCTAGTGCAATAATGCAGGTTTTACCCCATTTCTCATATGTACTTAGGGCCTGATTCGATACATTGGTTCACTAGACTGGTAAACACCGCTCCGTCGAACACCCCATTCACAGAGACTTTTATCCTGGCCGGAGATAGCCGAATGCAGGGCAGGTGAAAATGACAGTTAGGAGCTGATTGACTGGTGCATTATCACCTTCCACTTTATCTCTTCTATCGCTTCACCAGGCTTAATACATCTGCCCCACAGTCTGCAAGGAACATGCCTACAAGTGATCTGTGGCTAATTATATTATACATACTGTAGGTTTCTGGGATACTCAGTACTAATATACAGTGCCCCAATGACAGACTCCCACACACCGGAACACAGTCGTATACCCTGTCTCATACCAGCCCAACCCAAACACAGGATATGGGAGACCGTGTCAGTGCCACCCCTGGATGTGACAGTGTGACCTGTCTTACGCTGCAGAACAGGGCAAAGTCTCCTTATCCTAGAAAGAGGGAGAGATCAGGTCACCGGGACTCACCTGAGCCTTAGGAGCCTGATTCTGGGACCGCCAGGAGGACCGAAGTTGGGACAAGCCTCTGCTCTCTCTCTCTCTCTCTCTCTCTCTCTCGCACTGCTCCGGAGTATTATCTCCTTTGTGGCAAGCTTTTTTTCATAGCTGTGGGGTGTATCCTGCACGCTGCTGCTGTTACCCTGCCAGAGATCTGTCACGGTGTCAGCGTGTGGCTGAGCCCTGCGTCCTGTATCTACCTGATCACAGGTTGTACCTCTCTCTGTGTTACCGCGCTCTCTCTCTGTCTCTCTGTGACGCACCCTGCTGTGTCTCTCCCTGACCCTCTCAGAGAGTCTGCCAGGCTCTGGGAGGGACCAGGTGCATTGTACTTACTCTGTCAAGGTGTGGAGACAAATACAGGTATATCGTTTCACATTGTGGTTGGTTATAACCTTTGATATACCTGCCATTGTTCTGCAGTTCATATTTCGCTGTGCTTTTGCAGGTTACCTCATTGCTAGCAGGAATGTGCAGACCTGGGTGCATACACAGAGTCATTTGCCAACATACTGTATTAAGGGCCAGATGCACTAAAGCTTCAAACATGATAAAATGGAGAGTGATAAACAACCAGCCAATCAGCTCCCACCTGCCATGTTACAGGCTGGATTTGAAAAAAGTCAGGTAGGAGCTGATTGGTTGGTTGTTTATCACTCTCCATTTTATCAAGTTTGAAGCTTAGCGCATCTGGTCTTTAGTGACTGGAGCTGGCTTTTGGTAGCGTCTGTCCTTTGCCAGCCTCCACAACCACAATATATAATCAGATAAATTCCAGTTGACCTGTAAATCTAGCAGTTGGGTGTCCGTGTGGTTATTTGTCTAAGTATAAGGTAAAATGTTATCACAATAAAATAATGGGTGATTTATATTAGGATGACCAACGTTTTTACAATGAAAATGAGGAGACAAATAAAAGAAAATAAATATCATAAATAAAAGGAGAAAACCTAAATAGACTAACAGGGTGGGCAGTGGTGGGACTGGCAGGGTGGGCAGTGGTGGGAATGGCAGGGTGGGCAGTGGTGGGACTGGCAGGGTGGGCAGTGGTGGGAATGGCAGGGTGGGCAGTGGTGGGAATGGCAGGGTGGGCAGTGGTGGGACTGGCAGGGTGGGCAGTGGTGGGACTGGCAGGGTGGGCAGTGGTGGGAATGGCAGGGTGGGCAGTGGTGGGAATGGCAGGGTGGGCAGTGGTGGGACTGGAAGGGTCGGCAGTGGTAGGAATGGCAGGGTGGGCAGTGGTGGGACTGGCAGGGTGGGCAGTGGTGGGACTGGCAGGGTGGGCAGTGGTGGGAATAGCAGGATGGGCAGTGGTGGGACTGGCAGGGTGGGCAGTGGTGGGAATAGCAGGGAGGGCATAGCAGGGTGGGCAGTGGTGGGAATGGCAGGGTTGGCAGTGGTGGGAATGGCAGGGTGGGCAGTGGTGGGACTGGAAGGGTGGGCAGTGGTGGGACTGGAAAGGTGGGCAGTGGTGGGACTGGCAGGGTGGGCAGTGGTGGGACTGGCAGGGTGGGCAGTGATGGGACTGGCAGGGTGGGCAGTGATGGGACTGGCAGGGTGGGCAGTGGTGGGACTGGCAGGGTGGGCAGTGGTGGGAATAGCAGGGTGGGCATAGCAGGGTGGGCAGTGGTGGGACTGGAAGGCTCGGCAGTGGTAGGAATAGCGGGGTGGGCAGTGGTGGGACTGGCGGGGTGGGCAGTGGTGGGAATGGCAGGGTAGGCAGTGATGGGAATAGCAGGGTGGGCAGTGGTGGGAATAGCAGGGTGGGCAGTGGTGGGACTGGCTGGGTGGGCAGTGGTGGGAAAGGCTGGGTGGGTAGTGGTGGGACTGGCTGGGTGGGCAGTGGTGGGACTGGCGGGGTGGGCAGTGCTGGGAATGGCGGGGTGGGCAGTGGTGGGAATAGCAGGGTGGGCAGTGGTGGGACTGGCTGGGTGGGCAGTGGTGGGACTGGCTGGGTGGGCAGTGGTGGGACTGGCTGGGTGGGCAGTGGTGGGACTGGCGGGGTGGGCAGTGGTGGGACTGGCAGGGTGGGCAGTGGTGGGACTGGCAGGGTGGGCAGTGGTGGGAATGGCAGGGTGGGCAGTGGTGGGACTGGAAGGGTCGGCAGTGGTGGGACTGGCAGGGTGGGCAGTGGTGGGACTGGCAGGGTGGGCAGTGGTGGGAATAGCAGGATGGGCAGTGGTGGGACTGGCAGGGTGGGCAGTGGTGGGAATAGCAGGGAGGGCATAGCAGGGTGGGCAGTGGTGGGAATGGCAGGGTTGGCAGTGGTGGGAATGGCAGGGTGGGCAGTGGTGGGACTGGAAGGGTGGGCAGTGGTGGGACTGGAAAGGTGGGCAGTGGTGGGACTGGCAGGGTGGGCAGGGGTGGGACTGGCAGGGTGGGCAGTGGTGGGAATGGCAGGGTTGGCAGTGGTGGGAATGGCAGGGTGGGCAGTGGTGGGACTGGAAGGGTGGGCAGTGGTGGGACTGGAAAGGTGGGCAGTGGTGGGACTGGCAGGGTGGGCAGGGGTGGGACTGGCAGGGTGGGCAGTGGTGGGACTGGCAGGGTGGGCAGTGATGGGACTGGCAGGGTGGGCAGTGGTGGGACTGGCAGGGTGGGCAGTGGTGGGAATAGCAGGGTGGGCATAGCAGGGTGGGCAGTGGTGGGATTAGAAGGCTCGGCAGTGGTAGGAATAGCGGGGTGGGCAGTGGTGGGACTGGCGGGGTGGGCAGTGGTGGGAATGGCAGGGTGGGCAGTGATGGGAATAGCAGGGTGGGCAGTGGTGGGAATAGCGGGGTGGGCAGTGGAGGGACTGGCTGGGTGGGCAGTGGTGGGAAAGGCTGGGTGGGTAGTGGTGGGAAAGGCTGGGTGGGCAGTGGTGGGACTGGCTGGGTGGGCAGTGCTGGGAATGGCGGGGTGGGCAGTGGTGGGAATAGCAGGGTGGGCAGTGGTGGGAATAGCAGGGTGGGCAGTGGTGGGACTGGCTGGGTGGGCAGTGGTGGGACTGGCTGGGTGGGCAGTGGTGGGACTGGCGGGGTGGGCAGTGGTGGGACTGGCGGGGTGGGCAGTGGTGGGACTGGCAGGGTGGGCAGTGGTAGGAATAGCAGGGTGGGCATAGCAGGGTGGGCAGTGGTGGGACTGGAAGGGTCGGCAGTGGTAGGAATGGCAGGGTGGGCAGTGGTGGGAATGGCAGGGTGGGCAGTGGTGGGAATGGCAGGGTGGGCAGTGGTGGGACTGGCAGGGTGGGCAGTGGTGGGACTGGAAGGGTCGGCAGTGGTGGGAATGGCAGTGGTGGGAATGGCAGGGTGGGCAGTGTGGGACTGGCAGGGTGGGTAGTGGTGGGAATGGCAGGGTGGGCAGTGGTTGGAATGGCAGGGTGGGCAGTGGTGGGACTGACGGGGTGGGCAGTGGTGGGACTGACGGGGTGGGCAGTGGTGGGAATAGCAGGGTGGGCAGTGGTGGGACTGGCAGGGTGGGCAGTGGTGGGAATGGCAGGGTGGGCAGTGGTGGGAATGGCAGGGTGGGCAGTGGTGGGACTGGCAGGGTGGGCAGTGGTGGGAATAGCGGGGTGGGCAGTGGTGGGACTGGCGGGGTGGGCAGTGGTGGGACTGGCGGGGTGGGCAGTGATGGGAATAGCAGCGTGGGCAGTGGTGGGACTGGAAGGGTGGGTAGTGGTGGGACTGGAAAGGTGGGCAGTGGTGGGACTGGCAGGGTGGGCAGGGGTGGGACTGGCAGGGTGGGCAGTGGTGGGACTGGCAGGGTGGGCAGTGGTGGGACTGGCAGGGTGGGCAGTGGTGGGAATAGCAGGGAGGGCATAGCAGGGTGGGCAGTGGTGGGAATGGCAGGGTTGGCAGTGGTGGGAATGGCAGGGTGGGCAGTGGTGGGACTGGAAGGGTGGGCAGTGGTGGGACTGGAAAGGTGGGCAGTGGTGGGACTGGCAGGGTGGGCAGGGGTGGGACTGGCAGGGTGGGCAGTGGTGGGAATGGCAGGGTTGGCAGTGGTGGGAATGGCAGGGTGGGCAGTGGTGGGAATGGCAGGGTGGGCAGTGGTGGGACTGGAAGGGTGGGCAGTGGTGGGACTGGAAAGGTGGGCAGGGGTGGGACTGGAAAGGTGGGCAGGGGTGGGACTGGCAGGGTGGGCAGGGGTGGGACTGGCAGGGTGGGCAGTTATGGGACTGGCAGGGTGGGCAGTGATGGGACTGGCAGGGTGGGCAGTGGTGGGACTGGCAGGGTGGGCAGTGGTGGGAATAGCAGGGTGGGCATAGCAGGGTGGGCAGTGGTGGGACTGGAAGGCTCGGCAGTGGTAGGAATAGCGGGGTGGGCAGTGGTGGGACTGGCGGGGTGGGCAGTGGTGGGAATAGCAGGGTGGGCAGTGGTGGGAATAGCGGGGTGGGCAGTGGTGGGACTGGCTGGGTGGGCAGTGGTGGGAAAGGCTGGGTGGGTAGTGGTGGGAAAGGCTGGGTGGGCAGTGGTGGGACTGGCTGGGTGGGCAGTGCTGGGAATGGCGGGGTGGGCAGTGGTGGGAATAGCAGGGTGGGCAGTGGTGGGAATAGCAGGGTGGGCAGTGGTGGGACTGGCTGGGTGGGCAGTGGTGGGACTGGCTGGGTGGGCAGTGGTGGGACTGGCTGGGTGGGCAGTGGTGGGACTGGCGGGGTGGGCAGTGGTGGGACTGGCAGGGTGGGCAGTGGTGGGACTGGCAGGGTGGGCAGTGGTAGGAATAGCAGGGTGGGCATAGCAGGGTGGGCAGTGGTGGGACTGGAAGGGTCGGCAGTGGTAGGAATGGCAGGGTGGGCAGTGGTGGGAATGGCAGGGTGGGCAGTGGTGGGAATGGCAGGGTGGGCAGTGGTGGGACTGGCAGGGTGGGCAGTGGTGGGACTGGAAGGGTCGGCAGTGGTGGGAATGGCAGTGGTGGGAATGGCAGGGTGGGCAGTGGTGGGAATTGTAGGGTGGGTAGTGGTGGGAATGGCAGGGTGGGCAGTGGTTGGAATGGCAGGGTGGGCAGTGGTGGGACTGACGGGGTGGGCAGTGGTGGGACTGACGGGGTGGGCAGTGGTGGGAATAGCAGGGTGGGCAGTGGTGGGACTGGCAGGGTGGGCAGTGGTGGGAATGGCAGGGTGGGCAGTGGTGGGAATGGCAGGGTGGGCAGTGGTGGGGCTGGCAGGGTGGGCAGTGGTGGGAATAGCGGGGTGGGCAGTGGTGGGACTGGCGGGGTGGGCAGTGGTGGGACTGGCGGGGTGGGCAGTGATGGAATAGCAGGGTGGGCAGTGGTGGGAATAGCTGGGTGGGCAGTGGTGGGAATAGCAGGGTGGGCATAGCAGGGTGGGCAGTGGTGGGACTGGAAGGCTCGGCAGTGGTAGGAATAGCGGGGTGGGCAGTGGTGGGACTGGCGGGGTGGGCAGTGGTGGGAATGGCAGGGTGGGCAGTGGTGGGAATAGCAGGGTGGGCAGTGGTGGGAATAGCGGGGTGGGCAGTGGTGGGACTGGCTGGGTGGGCAGTGGTGGGAAAGGCTGAGTGGGTAGTGGTGGGAAAGGCTGGGTGGGCAGTGGTGGGACTGGCTGGGTGGGCAGTGCTGGGAATGGCGGGGTGGGCAGTGGTGGGAATAGCAGGGTGGGCAGTGGTGGGAATAGCAGGGTGGGCAGTGGTGGGACTGGCTGGGTGGGCAGTGGTGGGACTGGCTGGGTGGGCAGTGGTGGGACTGGCTGGGTGGGCAGTGGTGGGACTGGCTGGGTGGGCAGTGGTGGGACTGGCTGGGTGGGCAGTGGTGGGACTGGCGGGGTGGGCAGTGGTGGGACTGGCAGGGTGGGCAGTGGTGGGACTGGCAGGGTGGGCAGTGGTAGGAATAGCAGGGTGGGCATAGCAGGGTGGGCAGTGGTGGGACTGGAAGGGTCGGCAGTGGTAGGAATGGCAGGGTGGGCAGTGGTGGGAATGGCAGGGTGGGCAGTGGTGGGAATGGCAGGGTGGGCAGTGGTGGGACTGGCAGGGTGGGCAGTGGTGGGACTGGAAGGGTCGGCAGTGGTGGGAATGGCAGTGGTGGGAATGGCAGGGTGGGCAGTGGTGGGAATGGCAGGGTGGGTAGTGGTGGGAATGGCAGGGTGGGCAGTGGTTGGAATGGCAGGGTGGGCAGTGGTGGGACTGACGGGGTGGGCAGTGGTGGGACTGACGGGGTGGGCAGTGGTGGGAATAGCAGGGTGGGCAGTGGTGGGACTGGCAGGGTGGGCAGTGGTGGGAATGGCAGGGTGGGCAGTGGTGGGAATGGCAGGGTGGGCAGTGGTGGGACTGGCAGGGTGGGCAGTGGTGGGAATAGCGGGGTGGGCAGTGGTGGGACTGGCGGGGTGGGCAGTGGTGGGACTGGCGGGGTGGGCAGTGATGGGAATAGCAGGGTGGGCAGTGGTGGGAATAGCTGGGTGGGCAGTGGTGGGACTGGCGGGGTGGGCAGTGGTGGGAATAGCAGGGTGGGCAGTGGTGGGACTGGCTGGGTGGGCAGTGGTGGGACTGGCTGGGTGGGCAGTGGTGGGACTGGCTGGGTGGGCAGTGGTGGGACTGACAGGGTGGGCAGATTTTGGGCGCGGCCTGTCAGCAAGGGGGAGTGGCCTATCAACCCAGTCAGTGTAAAAGAAAAGCCAACCCCATTTTGTACATCCCAGTTTAAAACATTTTGAAACATATCAGCACTGACAAGGCACCCATAACCTCTACATGAACTTAAGTTAGCTTAACTTAAAATAACTCACACCGACATGAAATAAACACACGGACCCATAAGTAAGGACACGCCAGCCCAGGAGGGGCTCACCACCCCCTCCTACCTGCATAACCTGCATCGTGTGGGACTCACCACCCTTTAATCCGCACAGGAACGCCCCTTGTCCACCCGCATGGGAAGGACACACCCGCCATCCTACCAAAAGGGGGTGCCCCACGATGATCACTTATGCCATTCTTTGACCACTGGCTGGTATCGACTTCCTGCCAATGTGGCGATAATAGCCAACAAGAACTGAACTGGAAAAAGAACAAAAACTAGACCAAACCATGCAAAAAGTCCAGCACCAGTCCAGGGAGGGTGGGAGGGCTTCCAAGAGGAAGAGGGAACCACCTGACCTGTCCTACAGTATATACCCCATATTCTGTAAATGCCCCTTAGTCACCAGGCCATCACCGACCACCCACCTGAAACTAGCTATCCACTGCCTACACTAAACCATACCTGCCTACCTGACCCTCTCCATGCAGGAGACAATGCTCTGCTCCTGGGCTTCCCTGGTAATGTATGATTGCCAGCACTTGTGGTGACACCTTTCTTATCAGTTACCTAGCTCTGCACAGGTGCTGGCAATCATACATTATCCATACCTCCCAGCATGCCCCTCTCCAGGAGGACACAATGCTCTGTTCCTGGACTTCCCTGGTAATGTATGATTGCCAGCACCTGTGGTGACACCTTTCTTATCAGTTACCTAGCTCCCCACAGGTGCTGGCAATCCTACATTATCCATACCTCCCAGCATGCCCCTCTCCAGGAGGACACAATGCTCTGCTCCTGGGCTTCCCTGGTAATGTAGGATTGCCAGCACCTGTGGTGACACATATATATATATATATATATATGATGGTCAAATACTTTAAAGCAAACTGCGGCACTCCAGGGTCTTGTAAAAGGTATCAAAACCGCATTTATTAGACAAAATGCAAAGATCCGACGTTTCGGGGATCAAGTCCCCGTTTTCAAGGTGTGTCTCACCACACCTTGAAAACGGGGACTTGATCCCCGAAACGTCGGATCTTTGCATTTTGTCTAATAAATGCGGTTTTGATACCTTTTACAAGACCCTGGAGTGCCGCAGTTTGCTTTAAAGTATTTGACCATCCTGAATATTTTCCAGAGGGCACCGGGGCAGTACTAATCAGATTAGGCACTGGAGGATTCACACTGATCTTACCCTATTCTGGTGCTATATCCTCCACCTCTTCAGAAGTGCCCTGCCTCTTTTATAAGGGCCTTCAAATAAAAGGTTCCACGTCATCGGATTTCTCCAACTATTTTAAAACAAAGAAAGTCTGATATTGGTCTTAGACCATAGCATACCGCCCATTCTTGTGTACCCTTGAAGAAGTCTCTTCGGAGACGAAACGCGTTGGGTCTATCATATGCGGTTTCAAAGATCAAAAATTGTCAATATTTTATCCATATTTTTAATAAATTTTCATTAAGAATGTTAAATTGTCTATCTGCCTAATTTGAGCACTTGACAAGGTGATGGAAATCTCAGTAGCGCCCTCCACATTTCACTTTCTGATATATATATATATATATTACCACATGAAAAGCCTGTGTTTGTCCGTCTGTACCTTACAAGCTCAGCGCTGCCTCTAATTAAAAACCGTCCCATGATGAGGCCGCTGCTGCTGATGAGCTCCACCAATCCGAGCTCAGCACAAGCCTCTCAGCCTCTGACCTCTTGTGCAAAGTCTCATGGGACTTAGTCAACTCCAAGTAATACACTGCACACTCAGTGTGCCTTGGCTCCTGATGCTCAGCACCATTAATCATTGTCACATTGGCAGATAGGTGAAGCTGCAGCACTACCCCAGTCCCATGCACAAAACCTTTAGCTAAAAAAAAAAATTGTTAAAAATATATGCCAACCAAGGGGGCCCTAGATAGAGGGCGGCCCAGGGGTACTGACCTCCTGTGCACCCCCCTTAATCCAGTCCTGCATGCAACCCCTGTTCCCAGTCTTCCACCGGGAGGGAGGTCAGAGGTCGGACTGGCATGCTGGTCCGACATTTGACTCATGCAGGTCCAACCTCAGACTCCGATGCACACGGGACCGTGCACTGGACCTGAGGGGACATCACACTGACCTGATTTAGGTCGATTTCTCAGCCTGTTCCATCGGGAATGGGTGAAATCGGATTTAATGTATGGTAGGGTGACCAACTCATCCCTTTAATCCGGGACACATATTAATTACACAGGTTCTGTGGCAGTTTAAAACCTGGTTAAAGCCAGCCACAGAACCTGTGTAATTAATATGTGTCCCGGATTAAAGGGATGAGTTGGTCACCCTAGTGTATGGGGGCTTTAACCGTACCTCCCAACATGACCCGTGCCAGGAGGGACAAACTACTCTGCTTCTGGACGTCACACTTAATTTATGATAGGTGTCACCTGTTCAGAACAGGTTAAATAATAGGAATGGTGTTTCACCACATATGATGGTAATAATAAATGAAGGGAAAAGTCCAGGAGCAGAACAATCTGTTCCTCCTGGAGAGGGTCATGTTGGGAGGTATGGAGCATTGTGTCCTCCTAGAGAGGGTCATGTTGGGAGGTATGGAGCACTGTGTCCCTCCTGGAGAGGGTCATGTTGGGAGGTATGGAGCACTGTGTCCCTCCTGGAGAGGGTCATGTTGGGAGGTATGGAGCATTGTGTCCTCCTGGAGAGGGTCATGTTGGGAGGTATGGAGCATTGTGTCCTCCTGGAGAGGGTCATTTTGGGATGTATGGAGCATTGTGTCCCTCCTGGAGAGGGTCATGTTGGGAGGTATGGAGCATTGTGTACCTCCAGGAGAGGGTCATGTTGGGAGGTATGGAGCATTGTGTACCTCCAGGAGAGGGTCATGTTGGGAGGTATGGAGCACTGTGTTCCTCCTGGAGAGGGTCATGTTGGGAGGTATGGAGCATTGTGTCCTCCTGGAGAGGGTCATGTTGGGAGGTATGGAGCATTGTGTCTTCCTGGAGAGGGTCATGTTGGGATGTATGGAGCATTGTGTCCCTCCTGGAGAGGGTCATGTTGGGATGTATGGAGCATTGTGTCCCTCCTGGAGAGGGTCATGTTGGGAGGTATGGAGCATTGTGTCCCTCCTGGAGAGGGTCATGTTGGGAGGTATGGAGCACTGTGTCCCTCCAGGAGAGGATCATGTTGTGAGGTATGGAGCACTGTGTTCCTCCTGGAGAGGGTCATGTTGGAAGGTATGGAGCACTGTGTTCCTCCTGGAGAGGGTCATGTTGGGAGGTATGGAGCACTGTGTTCCTCCTGGAGAGGGTCATGTTGGGAGGTATGGAGCACTGTGTCCCTCCTGGAGAGGGTCATGTTGGGAGGTATGGAGCACTGTGTCCCTCCTGGAGAGGGTCATGTTGGGAGGTAGGGAGCACTGTGTCCCTCCTGGAGAGGGTCATGTTGGGAGGTATGGAGCACTGTGTCCCTCCTGGAGAGGGTCATGTTGGGAGGTATGGAGCACTGTGTCCCTCCTGGAGAGGGTCATGTTGGGAGGTATGGAGCATTGTGTCCCTACTGGAGAGGGTCATGTTGGGAGGTATGGAGCACTGTGTCCCTCCTGGAGAGGGTCATGTTGGGAGGTATGGAGCACTGTGTCCCTCCTGGAGAGGGTCATGTTGGGAGGTATGGAGCACTGTATCCCTCCTGGAGAGGGTCATGTTGGGAGGTATGGAGCACTGTGTCCCTCCTGGAGAGGGTCATGTTGGGAGGTATGGAGCACTGTGTCCCTCCTTGAGAGGGTCATGTTGGGAGGTATGGAGCACTGTGTCCCTCCTGGAGAGGGTCATGTTGGGAGGTATGGAGCACTGTGTCCCTCCTGGAGAGGGTCATGTTGGGAGGTATGGAGCACTGTGTCCCTCCTGGAGAGGTCATGTTGGGAGGTATGGAGCACTGTGCCCCTCCTGGAGAGGTCATGTTGGGAGGTATGGAGCATTGTGTCCTCCTGGAGAGGGTCATGTTGGGAGGTATGGAGCATTGTGTCCCTCCTGGAGAGGGTCATGTTGGGAGGTATGGAGCATTGTGTCCTCCTGGAGAGGGTCATGTTGGGAGGTATGGAGCATTGTGCATGTGCTGATTTGGGTCTGATGCTGATGCAATATGACCCTCCTGGAGAGGGTCATATTGGGAGGTATGGAACATTGTTTCCTCCTGGAGAGGGTCATGTTGGGAGGTATGGAGAATTGTGTTCCTCCTGGAGAGGGTCATGTTGGGAGGTATGGAGAATTGTGTTCCTCCTGGAGAGGGTCATGTTGGGAGGTATGGAGGATTGTGTCCCCCTGGAGAGGGTCATGTTGGGAGGTATGTTATTATCTCTTGTATTTTTAGCCAGATCCGTCACTCAAAGCAGTGTAGCTAACGGTGGGCGGGGTTCCACAGGTGATTGACAGGCCCGTCCACCATTATCCACACTGCAGAACCTGTGTTACCACGTTCTACACAGGCTACGTTCTACACAAAAGCTCCCGCCCCCTCCTCGCCCACTCCTCCCCATGTCCACCCAAGCACACCCCAAACACCGCCCCACGATTGCACACCACGCCCCCCCCCCCCACACCATAGCACTCTGTACAGGCACTTTAGCACCGCCCACCCTCCACGCCTCTTACTGCCCACACGTGCAAGGCACGACCCCCCACACCTGCTCTGATCACCAACATCCCCCATTCGATCTGCAGTGACCACCGGTAGCCCATGCCTGATTCCCCCAGCTGCATACATCGCGCCGCCGCCTGTGTAGTGGGAGGGGCACAGGGCAAAACACCCCCCTGCCAGAATCCATGCCTGCACTTTGCCGGCAGCATAACCCACCCACCCACACCCACAGTACACACACCACCGCGCCCCCCCCTCCCCCAGCTACACACCACACACTACACACAAGGGGATAAAACCCACCTGTAACTTCACCAGACACAGTATTCGCCAACCTGCAACTACCCCACCCACAGCACCACCAATCACACTACCCCACCCTCACCACACGCAACACCACCACCATCTCACACCCCCTCCACAACCCCCAACACAACCACACTGCCCATCCACCACCCATGCCCCACCAAACTCACCCATTTCCACATCACACCCACAACCCATCCATCACCCAGGTACACCCCACAACGCAAACCCACACACAACCATCCACCACCCAACTGCAGCACCACTGCACCCACCCCTCCATCACCAAAAGCACCCAACCAAAACAACACAACACACATGGCCCACCCCTGCAACTCAACCACCACCAGTATCCCTGACACACACACACACACCCCAAACACATTCACCCAACCATACAGCCCTTGCACCTAACCCTCACTCACCAAACGCAACCCCCACAGCACACCCCCGTCCACCTCATTACTAACATATTATCTGTCACGACCACCATGGCTGCTACCCATGCCTCCCATACTATGGTTACCTCTGGGGTTCCTAATAGGGCAGTACATGCTCTGGTGCTTACCTCCGCTGGCAGTCCCGAGGTTGCTGGGCTGTGTACTGTCGCGCTGTCACCTGCTGGTGACAGTGATGATGTGCGCACTGGTGACATGCGGGTACTGCTCGGCGTGGGGCCTGAGGCTCCATGATGCTCTGTGCCTGTTTGGGCCTTGCTGGACACACAGCCTGGAGTGTGCTGCACATGCTTCCTGCAGGCTGGGAACTGTCACCGCCCCTAGGTGGCGGCCATCTGGTTTCTCCAATGGGACTGCACTGCCAATCAGCTCCAACCAATTGCAGTGCAGCCCTCCTGATAAATACTGACTGACTAGGTCTAGGAGTCAGTCAGTACAATGATGTCCTTCCCTAGACATCTGACTCCCTCCTGCTGACAGCGCTGCTGCCTGCCAGGTATCTCCAAGAGGAATCCTTCTGCTTGCCTGCTGTACTCGACCATCCACCTGCAGGACCCTGCTGCCGCCTCTACAGTCTGGACAAGGTTAGCCCCCCAAAGGGGATCAACCTTTTCCTCACCTGACGGTCACTTCACCTGCAACCCTCCTGGTCACAGCTTTTCAGGCCAGCTGTTATTCCTTCCGGATTCCAACTTCCAATCGTCCAACCGCCCAATCATCCAACCGCCCAATCATCTAACCGCCCAATTGCCCAATCATCCAACCGCCCAATTGCCCAATCATCCAACCGCCCAATCTTTCATTCAATTCTTCAATCATCAATCCAATCATCTTTCCAAGTATATTCTTCAGTTCGATTATTCAAGTTTACGGTTATTATCCAATCTACACTTCAAGCCATCTTCAGATATCAACCTCGTGCTCCACCCACTACGAACATTACAATAACTTTTATATATCATTGACTTTGGTTATCGCATATCTTCAGTATTACCTTTGTGCCACTATTCATCTTCTGTATCGCAGTATCTTTATTAAAACTGGTTTTCTTTTATCCAATTGCATCACTCCCTTCTGTTGTTTATGCAAAAACCTTACATCAAGGCACCTAGCCTCTGTTACACTCCAGCTGGTGCCACTGCTAGCGTGACATTATCTTCATGGCCAACTTCATAGCAGCATTCAGCCTGTGTACTGCTAGATGCACATCTGGCCCTCCTCCACCCACGGCACACCAGCTTCTCCACCATCCACAGCACGCCCACACCCTGTCCCTCACCCACCCCAACCCCGAGCCCACCATTTCAACCCCTGCTGCACCACCACCCTCCCCCGCGCAAGTGCTGCACCCATGCATCTACTCCACTGACACCACCCCCGCAACTGCAACTCTACTACCCACACCACACCTGCCCCTCCCACACCACCACCACACTCGCATCCACCTGTGGCAACCCCCCCTGCCACTAACCCCCACCTGTGGTACTAATGCACCCACCCCCGGCACCCAGCCAAGACAAAACAACACCCATCCATCCCCCACTTGCAATAGCCACGCGTCCATCCCTCCCCCATCCACACCACCCCCGCTCACACACCCACAGCAACCCCAGGACTACCCCTCACTCAATCGGTGCACCCCTGCCCCTAACCAACCCACATGGACCACCCATACCTGCAACACCACCACCCACAGTATCCCCGCACCCACCACTCCCCCACCCACAACACTCCCAAGCATGCTTGCACCCGACCCTCACCCACCCACCGCACACCCACCTGCAACACCACAGCACCTACCCCTCCACCACATATAGCACACCGCATCTACATGCAGAAACACGCTACCCGCCCCTCTACATCCTGCAGTACACCCACCCCTACATAAAGGCGTTCACATGTTAAGGGGGCGGAGCCCCTTACGGCGGTGTGAAGAGCGCCCGTAGGGCGCGATGAATCACCTAGTTAATAATACACCGCTAAGCCTACACATACATTATCCTGAATGTCTTTTCAGTGGGAATTACATATTGGGACTGATTCTGGTTCACTTGCAAAAGCAAATTCTCTCTTTAATGAGCAAAACCATTTGCACTGCAGGTGGGGCAGATGTTACTTGTGCAGAGAGAGTTAGATTTGGGTGGGGTTTTACTTCAAAGTGACATCTATATTGCAGTGTAAAAATAATGCAGCCAGTATTTACCCTGCACAGAAACAAAATAACTCACCCAAATCTAATTCTCTCTGCACATGTTACATCTGCCCCACCTGCAGTGCACATGGTTTTGTCCATTAGAGAGAGAATTTGGGAGTGAACCAGGATCAGGCCCTTCGTCTGTTGCAAGTACTATTGTTCTAGGTCTGGGATTGGCGCTAATAAAAAATAACTGATAAATAGACATAAAACAGGCCTGTGTGGCACAGGTAGGGTTAACAGGATCTCAAATTAGGGAAGGTTCAGTGGCAATCGTTAGTAAATTGGTGGGAGGTGGATTTTCCTTTGTGCTGCCTGTCAATGGCTGAGGGAGGGTCTGAAGTCGTGTGTCTGTAATGGAATGCAATGAGTACATAGTGCAAAATAAACACATATTCCCAGACTTGTCGCAACATCTGTCTGCGCCTGCGATACATTGTGAATAATAAGAAGCAGCCTCGTCATAAATACTAAGTACAGTATTAACATTGTCTCAGCAGGAACCCATTTACAAAACTGGATAAAAAGTGGTATAACCTATTTTTCGTTAGCAAAAGGGGGTTATCACTGTTTTGTAAACATACCCCTTTAATGATCACAGACCTAACACATACCATTAGCACTGACACCCGATTATACACCAATAAGGACGCTTCAGCTCAGCCTCACTCCACACACAGTGCCGTGGAAGGGGGGGAGTGGGTACTTTTTACTGGGTCGTGGCCAGCACCTAATAATGTGGGGGGTGTGACCAGTGTTCTGGTTGGGTGGTCTGCTCATGGGTGTGTCTCTATTTGTGTAAATACTTAGTTTCAACTATTTATATATGCCTGGTAAAGGCAGGGGGCTGGCATAGGAAAAATGCAAATGGTTTCGTATAGGGTGGAAAATGGCAAAGAGGTTGGCATATGCAAGGGTCTGGCACAGAAAAGAGGGAAAAAAGAATCTGCAGATATAAAGACTGCAATGGTGTATATATATATATATATATCTCAAAGGTAGCGGTGCGGCACACATAAACACACACACACACACACACACAATATCTTCCCCAGCACTCCGGTGTCCCAATTCTGAATTACCTCCTTAGGGGTGAGTCCAATATATATGGTCACAGGAAAGTGGGTGGCACACAAAAGGCACCAAACTTATTAAGAAAAGTGCTGGTGCAGTTTAATGCATATATATATATATATATATATATATATATATATATATATATATATTACAAATGCCAACACTCACAGAATGCAGGGAGATATATTGCCGGGTACTAGTTCCCATCCGCTGCAGGGACCCCATTAATGATATCACATACACCTCAGGGACCCGCTGCTGACCTGACCCTGCTGCTCCAACGCTCTGAGACGCCAGGCAGCAGAGAGCAGACCCGGCAGGCACCATCTGCGCTGGCTCACCCACGTATTCACTCCATAAGACGCACACACTTTCCCCCCCACTTTTTTGGGAGAAGAGCTGCGTCTTAAGGTCCGAAAATAGACATGAAATAAAATTTCAGAAATGAAAATTTGGTTTACCTGCAATATCTCTGGAACCAATGAACCATATGGACCAGGTATCAGATTGAAGGCCCAGCGATTTGAGTTATACTGAGATCAACCTCAAGCTTCTGTGATGCAGGAGGGGGAACTGGCAGCTGTCGGTACTGGGTGGGGGTCGGAATTAGCGGGTCCCATGTTATTCTATGAGGAAAACGTTCCAGGTTTGCCTGGCGGTATCTCCGGTTCCTGGGGACTAGCGACGTGGGCCGGCTCGTTGGAAAGCCACGGCCCTCAGCTACAAAATGGGCCTATTTGGAGAGTGGGCCTGGCGCTACAGTTCCATCAAGCCCATTGTTAATCCGGCCCTGCTAAAAGGTGCCCATACACAGTACAATTATTGTATGCAATTTGGACTAGAACGCATCACATTGCATAGGTTTTGCAATGCAATGAGATGAGATCTAGTACAATGTGCAGCACGTACTGTTTGAGCTGTGCGATGAGATGTGTGACGGGAGCGCGCATCTCATCGCACCCAGCAATTGTACCGTGTATGGGCACCTTTATATATAAGATATAGGGCGGTATTCAATGAGCCGGATTCGCCATGTTTTTATGGCGAATTTGTGCTGTTTGGCGAATTTTTGACTAAAACGGTGAATCACCCTATTCAATGACCACATGGCGAATACATTTGAAGGTTTTTTTCGCCATGATTCACCGAGTAGCAATCGCTATCTTTTTATGGAGAAGTGGAATGTGAACTTTTAAAATAAAGTGTTTTGTTTTTTACATTTGGTGTAAAAAAAATCAGGAATTTTATTCTGAGGAGGGGCATGCTATTTTTATTCATGTGCTGTAAGCACATGAATATATATTTAATTAAAAAAAAAAATTTTTTTTTTTTTTTTTTACACAGCAGCCAGCAGGGGGCGCCGGAGCCGAGCCGCTCATTAGATATTCATCTAACATCTAACATATGCACGATCAGGTGTAGTGAATATACCTGGTCCCCTGCTGGCACCCCCGGGGGGCAGCCTGTGCTGCCTGGCACACGGGGAGCCCACCTCCCCCCCACGTACGCTCTGGGGCAGGCAGAGAGACTTCCATCTCTCTGCCTGCCACCGTCCTCAGGCTCCCTGCGGCAATCGCCGCAGGAGCTCATATTCACCAGTCAGGGGCAGCGAGCCCCTAACTCGTTGAATACCGGAGCCAGCGAGGTTCCGGAACGTGGCGAATGTGCAGCGAATCCTAAACAGGATTCACTGCACCTCGCCGGTATTCACATTGAATACCGCCCATAATCACTATATATTATTTGTATATTAATAGAACCACCCAGCACAGTGATTTCCTTATATATTTTGCTTTCTGTGACTAAAAATATACTGTCAACAATCAAGCATAGGACATGTAAAAATTTGTGGATGTCGACATTTAATGTGTCAACTATTTTTAACTAAAATATCACATGAATTTAAAAACTTTTTTTTTTTTTTATTAGTTTTAAAACACAAAATAAATTCTCGGCCTATTCCAAGCTAGCTAGGACATCACATTATGACATCACATTATGACATCACAATCACTTGAAGGCAAAATATTTTAGCTCCCTCAACCGATTCGGTTAAAATCCCGACAGGGTCGAAATCCCGAATGGGTCATAATACTGACAAGGACAAAATCCCGACATTTAAAATCCCGACAAGGACAAAATCCCGACATTTAAAATCCCGACAGGGTCAAAATCCCAACATATAGAATGTACAGGTGAAACAGTCAACAGGACTTTCCGTTGACAGGTCGCGAGGTCGACATGGGTTTTTCACTGTTTTTTTACCCGAATGTCGACACAGTCGACATGGACACAGTTGGAAGTGAACCGCAGACCCTCGCATAGCTCGCTTCGCTCGCCATGCTTCGGGCACGGTGCCTCGCTGCGCTTGGCACACTATTTTATTCTCCCACCACGCCCTAGTGGATGGTAGGGCATGAAATACCACCTGTCGGCACATGTCGGGTCAAAAAACAGTGAAAAAACCCATGTCGACCTTGCGACCTGTTGACGGAAAGTCCTGTTGACTGTTTCACCTGTACATTCTATATGTCGGTATTTTGACCCTGTCGGGATTTTAAATGTTGGGATTTTGTCCTTGTCGGTATTATGACCCATTCGGGATTTTGACCGTCTAGATTTTGACTGCATCCCCCCTCAACGTTTCGCTTTGATAGGAAAGTAGGAGTAGAAGTCTCTGGACAGAGATATGGCAGCTATGCCAAATTACCTTGTTATATGCGTCAGCTTGCCGACCAGTGGTGTCCATGCCACATGTTGTACGGCACCATAGCCTGGATTTCAGTTCCCCCATAATCGCGCTGTGCGAGTAGTGATGGTGACAGGCCTTGTCCTAGGATTCCTTTGCTTTGCAGCTATATTGTTCTGCTGCTGATATAAGAATGTAAAGGAAATCCTGATGGAGAAACTGGAGCTACTGACTGGGTCCCAATCTATTCCTAAAGATGTGAATTTAGAATCCATCGTGTTTCTTGGGCATATGACACTAGGTGTACAGAACCAGCTCACCGGTACCAGCCCAGTGTACAGAACCAGCTCACCGGTACCAGCCCGTTGTACAGAACCAGCTCACCGGTACCAGCCCGGTGTACAGAACCAGCTCACCAGTACCAGCCCGCTGTACAGAACCAGCTCACCAGTACCAGCCCGCTGTACAGAACCAGCTCACCAGTACCAGCCTGGTGTACAGAACCAGCTCACCAGTACCAGCCCGGTGTACAGAACCAGCTCCTCAGTACCAGCCCGCTGTACAGAACTAGCTCACCGGTACCGGCCCAGTGTACAGAACCAACTCACCAGTACCAGCCCGGTGTACAGAACCAACACACCGTATGAGGTCTGAATGAATCCGGGGGGGGGGGGGCAGATGGAGCTTTGCGGCTGGAGCTGACTCAGCCTTTTCTACACGTTTACATTGAGCGCTGTATTCAGCCAAAGCTCCACACTGTCACCCAGGGATGACGACTGCTGCTGCCACTCACAGAACTGCTTTTATATGGGATTAGCTGGGGCCTGTGACCTGGGAATCTCACGGTCCTGCATGTGGCGAGAGGCAGAAAAACATAGCTGAGCAATAGTGCCAAGAGATTTTCAGGACCCTGACACCAAAAGGACGACGCAAGCAAAACGGTCGACATGGAAAAAGGTTGACGAGCTTTTTTTTTTTTTTTTTTTTTTTTTTTTTTTTAAACCAACTTGCTCATACTTTATTTTATCTCTGGACCAAACTGAGGGGCCGTTCACAGAAACGCCCTCCCCGGATGGGCAGGTGCACTACAAGCTCCAGAATGGTAGAGTTGGCTGCAGGGAGCGGGCCCTGTATTCCGGGGTTTGGACTGTTCTGATTCTTAGCTATTCCAGATAGGTAGAAAAACCAATATGCCAAAAAGGAGCGTTGTGCCGAATATTCCAATCTGCAGCGGATTTACAGCTATGTGGCTAAATTGGCTACTTAGGGCCCGGCAGGTCTCAGGGGCCAGCTGACCGGGCTGAATCTTGGCAGGAGTCACAGTAGTAGCTCCAAGTCTATTTTCAGTTTCTTTATTCTGGTGTGGTGAGTGCGGCGGAACAGTGTGTTGGGTGGGGGCCCCCAAATGTCTTGCTTAGGGCCCTGTGAGATGTAAGTCTACCTCTGATTCCAATAATCTGTGTCGGCAGATTAGAACCATTCGTCCCATCTAGTCTGCCCATTATTTACCCATATTGTTACCACAAAGCCTGATTCGTTGGAGAGCGGCCATATGTAAAGTCATAATCAACAGAGGAAAAAGCATTTGATGGTGAGCAAGCATGGAAGGAGTTCTGCTCTGTGTGACAGCGTGTGAGCGGGTGTGTAAGCGTCCGCGTGTGAGCGGGTGTGTAAGTGTCCGCGTGTGAGCGGGTGTGTAAGTGTCCGCGTGTGAGCGGGTGTGTAAGCGTCCGCGTGTGAGCGGGTGTGTAAGCGTCCGCGTGTGAGCGGGTATGTAAGCGTCCGCGGGTGTGTTAGCGTCCGCGTGGGAGCGGGTGTGTGAGCGTCCGCGTGGGAGCGGGTGTGTGAGCGTCCGCGGGTGTGTGAGCGTCCGCGTGGGAGCGGGTGTGTGAGCGTCCGCGTGGGAGCGGGTGTGTGAGCGTCCGCGTGGGAGCGGGTGTGTGAGCGTCCGCGTGGGAGCGGGTGTGTGAGCGTCCGCGTGGGAGCGGGTGTGTGAGCGTCCGCGTGGGAGCGGGTGTGTGAGCGTCCGCGTGGGAGCGGGTGTGTGAGCGTCCGCGTGGGAGCGGGAGTGTGAGCGTCCGCGTGGGAGCGGGAGTGTGAGCGTCCGTGTGGGAGCGGGTGTGTGAGCGTCCGCGTGGGAGCGGGAGTGTGAGCATCCTGAATTACCCCTATTGTGCTCCTCTAATCTAAGGATACAATAGGGGGCCTTGGTAGGGTAACCCTGTGCTGCCGGTCCCAGTTACCGCTGGGCACCATAGCCACCGCACCATTGGCTAGTGGTCATGTGTGTGGTACCCGTGCTATAAGGACTGCAATGCTTAGATGTGTATTACAGCCACAGCTTCTGGTTTTCTAGTGACAGTTATTTCATGTCTTTTTCCTTCGTTTGTCAGAACTTGTAGACCAGATCCTAACTGAGGAAAACATGTTTTCCTTCCAGCCCATCACCTGAGTAACTATAGCTCTAATGATTCACGTTTTTGGAAGTGGGGCTGGCCCTGTCTGGGCACGTCCTGGGTATGTTTTATATCTAAGGACGCTCAGCGAATAAGGGAGAGGATGAATAGTAGGGAAAATGGATTCGCAGTCACCCAGTCTCAACAGAGAGACAGAGATTTTTTTTTCTACAATGTCCTTTGATCACAGATCTTACTAGGTTGCCACCTTCAGGTCATCCTTAGGTATTACACAAGCTGCATTGGTAACACTCAAGTAAGCAGTGATTCAGTGGTGACAAGATGTGCAGTAGCTGAACCCCTTCCACTGCATTTCCACCAGCTCTACCCTGTGATGTATATGCATTAGTGGGAGGAGCAGGGTCCCCAGCAGCACAGAGTATATCAGGAGGAGGGATGTGTCAGTGAGGACAGGGCTGCATGTGACAGGGGCAGTGACATGATGTGAGGAGGGGAAAGGGGGCAGCAGGAAGCCACAGACTGAGAGTTATATAGTGGGAGGAGCAGGGGCCCCAGCAGCACAGAGTGTATCAGGAGAGGAGTGATGTGTCAGTGAGGACAGGGCTGCATGTGACAGGGGCAGTGACATGATGTGAGGAGGGGAATGGAGGCAGCAGGAAGCCACAGACTGAGAGTTATATAGTGGGAGAAGCAGGGTCCCCAGCAGCACAGAGTATATCAGGAGATGTGTGATGTGTCAGTGAGGACAGGGCTGCATGTGACAGGGGCAGTGAGATGAGGTGAGGAGGGGAATGGAGGCAGCAGGAAGCCACAGACTGAGAGTTATATAGTGGGAGGAGCAGGGTCCCCAGCAGCACAGAGTATATCAGGAGATGAGTTATGTGTCAGTGAGGACAGGGCTGCATGTGACAGGGGCAGTGACATGAGGTGAGGAGGGGAATGGAGGCAGCAGAAAGCCACAGACTGATAGTTATATAGTGGGAGAAGCAGGGTCCCCAGCAGCACAGAGTATATCAGGAGATGGGGGATGTGTCAGTGAGGACAGGACTGCATGTGACAGAAGCAGTGAGATGAGATGAGGAGGGGAATGGAGGCAGCAGGAAGCCACAGACTGAGAGTTATATAGTGGGAGGAGCAGGGTCCCCAGCAGCACAGAGTATATCAGGAGATGAGTGATGTGTCAGTGAGGACAGGGCTGCATGTGACAGGGGCAGTGACATGAGGTGAGGAGGGGAATGGAGGCAGCAGAAAGCCACAGACTGAGAGTTATATAGTGGGAGAAGCAGGGTCCCCAGCAGCACAGAGTATATCAGGAGATGGGGGATGTGTCAGTGAGGACAGGACTGCATGTGACAGAAGCAGTGAGATGAGGTGAGGAGGGGAATGGAGGCAGCAGGAAGCCACAGACTGAGAGTTATATAGTGGGAGGAGCAGGGTCCCCAGCAGCACAGAGTATATCAGGAGATGAGTGATGTGTCAGTGAGGACAGGGCTGCATGTGACAGGGGCAGTGACATGAGGTGAGGAGGGGAATGGAGGCAGCAGAAAGCCACAGACTGAGAGTTATATAGTGGGAGAAGCAGGGTCCCCAGCAGCACAGAGTATATCAGGAGATGGGGGATGTGTCAGTGAGGACAGGACTGCATGTGACAGAAGCAGTGACATGATGTGAGGAGGGGAATGGAGGCAGCAGGAAGCCACAGACTGAGAGTTATATAGTGGGAGGGGCATGGTCCTCAGCAGCACAGAGTATATCAGGAGATGAGGGATGTGTCAGTGAGGACAGGGCTGTATGTGACAGGGGCAGTGACATGATGTGAGGAGGGGACTGGGGGCAGCAGGAAGCCACAGACTGAGAGTTATATAGTGGGAGGAGCAGGGTCCCCAGCAGCACAGAGTATATCAGGAGATGAGGGATGTGTCAGTGAGGACAGGGCTGCATGTGACAGGGGCAGTGACATGATATGAAGAGGGGAATGGGGGCAGCAGGAAGCCACAGACTGAGAGTTATATAGTGGGAGGAGCAGGGTCCCCAGCAGCACAGAGTATATCAGGAGATGAGTGATGTGTCAGTGAGGACAGGGCTGTATGTGACAGGGGCAGTGACATGATGTGAGGAGGGGAATGGGGGCAGCAGGAAGCCACAGACTGAGAGTTATATAGTGGGAGGAGCAGGGTCCCCAGCAGCACAGAGTATATCAGGAGATGAGTGATGTGTCAGTGAGGACAGGACTGCATGTGACAGAAGCAGTGACATGATGTGAGGAGGGGAATGGAGGCAGCAGGAAGCCACAGACTGAGAGTTATATAGTGGGAGGGGCATGGTCCTCAGCAGCACAGAGTATATCAGGAGATGAGGGATGTGTCAGTGAGGACAGGGCTGCATGTGACAGGGGCAGTGACATGATGTGAGGAGGGGAATGGAGGCAGCAGGAAGCCACAGACTGAAAGTTATATAGTGGGAGGAGCAGGGTCCCCAGCAGCACAGAGTATATCAGGAGATATGTGATGTGTCAGTGAGGACAGTGCTGTATGTGACAGGGGCAGTGACATGATGTGAGGAGGGGACTGGGGGCAGCAGGAAGCCACAGACTGAGAGTTATATAGTGGGAGGAGCAGGGTCCTCAGCAGCACAGAGTATATCATGAGATGAGGGATGTGTCAGTGAGGACAGGGCTGCATGTGACAGGGGCAGTGACATGATATGAAGAGGGGAATGGGGGCAGCAGGAAGCCACAGACTGAGAGTTATATAGTGGGAGGAGCAGGGTCCCCAGCAGCACAGAGTATATCAGGAGATGAGTGATGTGTCAGTGAGGACAGGGCTGTATGTGACAGGGGCAGTGACATGATGTGAGGAGGGGAATGGGGGCAGCAGGAAGCCACAGACTGAGAGTTATATAGTGGGAGGAGCAGGGTCCCCAGCAGCACAGAGTATATCAGGAGATGAGTGATGTGTCAGTGAGGACAGTGCTGCATGTGACAGGGGCAGTGACATGATGTGAGGAGGGGAATGGGGGCAGCAGGAAGCCACAGACTGAGAGTTATATAGTGGGAGGAGAAGGGTCCCCAGCAGCACAGAGTATATCAGGAGATATGTGATGTGTCAGTGAGGACAGTGCTGTAGACAGGGGCAGTGACAGGATGTGAGGAGGGGACTGGGGGCAGCAGGAAGCCACAGACTGAGAGTTATATAGTGGGAGGAGCAGGGTCCTCAGCAGCACAGAGTATATCAGGAGATGAGGGATGTGTCAGTGAGGACAGGGCTGCATGTGACAGGGGCAGTGACATGATGTGAGGAGGGGAATGGAGGCAGCAGGAAGCCACAGACTGAAAGTTATATAGTGGGAGGAGCAGGGTCCCCAGCAGCACAGAGTATATCAGGAGATGAGTGATGTGTCAGTGAGGACAGGGCTGCATGTGACAGGGGCAGTGATATGATGTGAGGAGGGGAATGGGGGCAGCAGGAAGCCACAGACTGAGAGTTATATAGTGGGAGGAGCAGGGTCCCCAGCAGCACAGAGTATATCAGGAGAGGACAGGGCTGCATGTGACAGGGGCAGTGACATGATGTGAGGAGGGGAATGGAGGCAGCAGGAAGCCACAGACTGAGAGTTATATAGTGGGAGGAGCAGGGTTCCCAGCAGCACAGAGTATATCAGGAGATGAGTGATGTGTCAGTGAGGACAGGGCTGCATGTGACAGGGGCAGTGACATGATGTGAGGAGGGGAATGGGGGCAGCAGGAAGCCACAGACTGAGAGTTATATAGTGGGAGGAGCAGGGCCCCCAGCAGCACAGAGTATATCAGGAGATGAGTGATGTGTCAGTGAGGACAGGGCTGCATGTGACAGGGGCAGTGACATGATGTGAGGAGGGGAATGGAGGCAGCAGGAAGCCACAGACTGAGAGTTATGTAGTGGGAGGAGCAGGGTCCCCAGCAGCACAGAGTATATCAGGAGATGAGTGATGTGTCAGTGAGGACAGGGCTGCATGTGACAGGGGCAGTGACATGATGTGAGGAGGGGAATGGAGGCAGCAGGAAGCCACAGACTGAGAGTTATATAGTGGGAGGAGCAGGGTCCCCAGCAGCACAGAGTATATCAGGAGATGAGTGATGTGTCAGTGAGGACAGGGCTGCATGTGACAGGGGCAGTGACATGATGTGAGGAGAGGAATGGGGGCAGCAGGAAGCCACAGACTGAGAGTTATGTAGTGGGAGGAGCAGGGTCCCCAGCAGCACAGAGTATATCAGGAGATGAGTGATGTGTCAGTGAGGACAGGGCTGCATGTGACAGGGGCAGTGACATGATGTGAGGAGGGGAATGGGGACAGCAGGAAGCCACAGGCTGAGAGTTATATAGTGGGAGGAGCAGGGTCCCCAGCAGCACAGATTATATCAGGAGATGAGTGATGTGTCAGTGAGGACAGGGCTGCATGTGACAGGGGCAGTGACATGAGGTGAGGAGGGGAATTGAGGCAGCAGGAAGCCACAGACTGAAAGTTATATAGTGGGAGGAGCAGGGTCCCCAGCAGCACAGAGTATATCAGGAGATGAGCGGTGTGTCAGTGAGGACAGGGCTGCATGTGACAGGGGCAGTGACATGATGTGAGGAGGGGAATGGAGGCAGCAGGAAGCCACAGACTGAGAGTTATGTAGTGGGAGGAGCAGGGTCCCCAGCAGCACAGAGTATATCAGGAGATGAGTGATGTGTCAGTGAGGACAGGGCTGCATGTGACAGGGGCAGTGACATGATGTGAGGAGGGGAATGGAGGCAGCAGGAAGCCACAGACTGAGAGTTATATAGTGGGAGGAGCAGGGTCCCCAGCAGCACAGAGTATATCAGGAGATGAGTGATGTGTCAGTGAGGACAGGGCTGCATGTGACAGGGGCAGTGACATGATGTGAGGAGGGGAATGGGGGCAGCAGGAAGCCACAGACTGAGAGTTATGTAGTGGGAGGAGCAGGGTCCCCAGCAGCACAGAGTATATCAGGAGATGAGTGATGTGTCAGTGAGGACAGGGCTGCATGTGACAGGGGCAGTGACATGATGTGAGGAGGGGAATGGGGACAGCAGGAAGCCACAGGCTGAGAGTTATATAGTGGGAGGAGCAGGGTCCCCAGCAGCACAGATTATATCAGGAGATGAGTGATGTGTCAGTGAGGACAGGGCTGCATGTGACAGGGGCAGTGACATGAGGTGAGGAGGGGAATTGAGGCAGCAGGAAGCCACAGACTGAAAGTTATATAGTGGGAGGAGCAGGGTCCCCAGCAGCACAGAGTATATCAGGAGATGAGCGGTGTGTCAGTGAGGACAGGGCTGCATGTGACAGGGGCAGTGACATGATGTGAGAATATGAATGGGGGCAGCAGGAAGCCACAGACTGACAGTTATATAGTGGGAGGAGCAGGGTCCCCAGCAGCACAGAGTATATCAGGAGATGAGTGAGCAGCATAGTTCTCAAGCATAATATCCCTTATACTTTTTCACAATACGTTTTGTCTGTTGTAACATTTCTCCTGATAAGTATGAGCTATTTAAATGCAGAATTTGATACAATTTGTCTTTATTAATAAAATCTCTATAACTGATTTAAACACCCCTGTATTCTGCTGACCACAGTCCTCATTTGTTTCCTGAGTGATGTATCTCTCTGCACATGTTACATCTGCCCCACCTGCAGTGCAGCAAGGTTTTGATCCCAACTGAATAACCTCCTATGAATGAACAGAAGTCTTTCATCTATTTGAGCTATTTGCGAGTCCATCATAGGTTGAGATCTTGTCCTGCAGCCTGTGGGAGATACCTGGTGGGACCCTCTGACCCCCGCCTGTCATCCACATCAGGCAAAGGATTCTGGGACAGGAGAACATCGGTTACACGTTGCTGGGTCTCCAGAATTTGTTTGATGTAGATGAGATTATTGCGTTTTCTGGACACCTTCTGCATCACCGGCCGCTGAGCCAACTCTCTGCTGATATTCAGCTAAAACACAGAACACAAGCAATGAATATGTGACGTGTGGGCCCGATTCAGAACTGCACGCTAGGCTGCTTATATTCACAGGTAATCTGCATAAACTTACTTCTCCCCCAGTGTCAGTGTGTTGTATACAGCGTGTAAGGATGTCTGATATGTGTTACTAGTAGCACCGGCTGGGCACGCCCAAATGGAGCAGTACTTGCCCATTGGGTGCCATCTAGTGGTCACCAACACAGACAACACGGTGACCATTGGTTATATAGGACGGGACAAAGTAAAGAGAGGATCACAGAGAACAGAGAGACTCTAGATGGTGATAAAGTCGCTGAGGGCCTTGGCCACGGTGGGATTGAATGGGAAATGGGCAAGGCTAGCTTTTTCCACTTGGCTACAGGGGCTAGTGGTAGCACAGAGAGTATTATGGGATGTGGGCTAGCTGGGGCAGGCTAAAAGGTTTGGGGGCAGGTAGGCAGGGCTGCCATCAGGAATTTGGGGGCCCGGGACTCATTTCCAGTCCGGGCCCCCTCCTCCTCACTTGACATACCGTAAACCAGCTTCTGAGCTGCAGCCTGGAGGTCCCGGAGCACAAGCTTCTTTAACTCAGAATGCCTGCGGCCAATTAAAATGCAGCACCATCTGGTGAGCCAATCAGAGCTCACGTACTGGCAGCCAGTGACATTTTGCGGTGGGAAAAATGAGCTGCCCGGGCCGATCCCCCTATTGGCGGCCCTGCGGGTAGGTAGGCAGCACTATAGCACATACCTCCGCTACGTGATATACAGCACCCCCTATTGGCGGCCCTGCGGGTAGGTAGGCAGCACTATAGCACATACCTCCGCTACGTGATATACAGCACCCCCCTATTGACGGCCCTGCAGGTAGGTAGGCAGCACTATAGCACATACCTCCGCTACGTGATATACAGCACTCCCCTATTGGCGGCCCTGCGGGTAGGTAGGCAGCATTATAGCACATACCTCCGCTACGTGATATACAGCACCCCCCTATTGACGGCCCTGCAGGTAGGTAGGCAGCACTATAGCACATACCTCCGCTACGTGATATGCAGCACCCCCCTATTGGCGGCCCTGCGGGTAGGTTGGCAGCACTATAGCACATACCTCCGCTACGTGATATACAGCACTCCCCTATTGGCGGCCCTGCTGGTAGGTAGGCAGCACTATAGCACATACCTCCGCTACGTGATATACAGCACTCCCCTATTGGCGACCCTGCGGGTAGGTAGGCAGCACTATAGCACATACCTCCGCTACGTGATATACAGCACCCCCCTATTGGCGGTCCTGCGGGTAGGTAGGCAGCACTATAGCACATACCTCCGCTACGTGATATACAGCACCCCCCTATTGGCGGCCCTGCGGGTAGGTAGGCAGCACTATAGCACATACCTCCGCTACGTGATATACAGCACTCCCCTATTGGCGGCCCTGCGGGTAGGTAGGCAGCATTATAGCACATACCTCCGCTACTTGATATACAGCACCCCCCTATTGGCGGTCCTGCGGGTAGGTAGTCAGCACTATAGCACATACCTCCGCTACGTGATATACAGCACCCCCCTATTGGCGGTCCTGCGGGTAGGTAGTCAGCACTATAGCACATACCTCTGCTACGTGATATACAGCACCCCCCTATTGGCGGCCCTGCTGGTAGGTAGGCAGCACTATAGCACATACCTCCGCTACGTGATATACAGCACCCCCCTATTGGCGGCCCTGCGGGTAGGTAGGCAGCATTATAGCACATACCTCCGCTACGTGATATACAGCACCCCCCTATTGGCGGCCCTGCGGGTGGGTAGGCAGCACTATAGAACATACCTCCGCTACGTGATATACAGCACCCCCCTATTGGCGGCCCTGCAGGTGGGTAGGCAGCACTATAGAACATACCTCCGCTACGTGATATACAGCACCCCCCTATTGGCGGCCCAGCGGGTAGGTAGGCAGCACTATAGCACATACCTCCGCTACGTGATATACAGCACCCCCCTATTGGCGGCCCTGCGGGTAGGTAGGCAGCACTATAGCACATACCTCCGCAACGTGATATACAGCACCCCCCTATTGGCGGCCCTGCGGGTAGGTAGGCAGCACTATAGCACATACCTCCGCTACGTGATATACAGCACCCCCCTATTGGCGGCCCTGCGGGTAGGTAGGCAGCACTATAGCACATACCTCCGCTACGTGATATACAGCACCCCCCTATTGGCGGCCCTGCGGGTAGGTAGGCATCACTATAGCACATACCTCCGCTACGTGATATACAGCATCCCCCTATTGGCGGCCCTGCGGGTAGGTAGTCAGCACTATAGAACATACCTCCGCTACGTGATATACAGCACCCCCCTATTGGCGGCCCTGTGGGTATGTAGGCAGCACTATAGCACATACCTCCGCTACGTGATATACAGCACCCCCCTATTGGCGGCCCTGCGGGTAGGTAGTCAGCACTATAGCACATACCTCCGCTACGTGATATACAGCACCCCCCTATTGGCGGCCCTGCGGGTAGGTAGGCAGCACTATAGCACATACCTCCGCTACGTGATATTCAGCACCCCCCTATTGGCGGCCCTGCGGGTAGGTAGGCAGCACTATAGCACATACCTCCGCAACGTGATATACAGCACCCCCCTATTGGCGGCCCTGCGGGTAGGTAGGCAGCACTATAGCACATACCTCCGCTACGTGATATACAGCACCCCCCTATTGGCGGCCCTGCGGGTAGGTAGGCAGCACTATAGCACATACCTCCGCTACGTGATATACAGCACCCCCCTATTGGCGGCCCTGCGGGTAGGTAGGCATCACTATAGCACATACCTCCGCTACGTGATATACAGCATCCCCCTATTGGCGGCCCTGCGGGTAGGTAGTCAGCACTATAGAACATACCTCCGCTACGTGATATACAGCACCCCCCTATTGGCGGCCCTGCGGGTAGGTAGTCAGCACTATAGAACATACCTCCGCTACGTGATATACAGCACCCCCCTATTGGCGGCCCTGCGGGTAGGTAGGCAGCACTATAGCACATACCTCCGCTACGTGATATACAGCACCCCCCTATTGGCGGCCCTGCGGGTAGGTAGGCAGCACTATAGCACATACCTCCGCTACGTGATATACAGCACCCCCCTATTGGCGGCCCTGCGGGTAGGTAGGCAGCACTATAGCACATACCTCCGCTACGTGATATACAGCACTCCCCTATTGGCGGCCCTGCGGGTAGGTAGGCAGCACTATAGCACATACCTCTGCTACGTGATATACAGCACCCCCCTATTGGCGGCCCTGCGGGTAGGTAGGCAGCACTATAGCACATACCTCCGCTACGTGATATACAGCACCCCCCTATTGGCGGCCCTGCGGGTAGGTAGGCAGCACAATAGCACATACCTCCGCTACGTGATATACAGCACCCCCCTATTGGCGGCCCTGCGGGTAGGTAGGCAGGACTATAGCACATACCCCTGCTACGTGATATACAGCATCCCCCTATTGGCGGCCCAGCGGGTAGGTAGGCAGCACTATAGCACATACCTCTGCTACGTGATATACAGCACCCCCCTATTGGCGGCCCGGCGGGTAGGTAGGCAGCACTATAGCACATACCTCCGCTACGTGATATACAGCATCCCCCTATTGGCGGCCCTGCGGGTAGGTAGGCAGCACTATAGAACATACCTCCGCTACGTGATATACAGCACCCCCCTATTGGCGGCCCTGCGGGTAGGCATGCAGCACTATAGCACATACCTCCGCTACGTGATATACAGCACCCCCTATTGGCGGCCCTGCGTGTAGGTTGGCAGCACTATAGCACATACCTCCGCTACGTGATATACAGCACCCCCTATTGGCGGCCCTGCGGGTAGGTAGGCAGCACTATAGCACATACCTCCGCTACGTGATATACAGCACCCCCCTATTGGCGGCCCTGCGGGTAGGTAGGCAGCACTATAGCACATACCTCCGCTATGTGATATACAGCACCCCCCTATTGGCGGCCCAGCGGGTAGGTAGGCAGCACTATAGAACATACCTCCGCTACGTGATATACCGCACCCCCCTATTGGCGGCCCTGCGTGTAGGTTGGCAGCACTATAGCACATACCTCCGCTACGTGATATACAGCACCCCCCTATTGGCGGCCCTGCGGGTAGGTAGGCAGCACTATAGCACATACCTCCGCTATGTGATATACAGCACCCCCCTATTGGCGGCCCAGCGGGTAGGTAGGCAGCACTATAGCACATACCTCCGCTACGTGATATACAGCACCCCCCTATTGGCGGCCCTGCGTGTAGGTTGGCAGCACTATAGCACATACCTCCGCTACGTGATATACAGCACCCCCCTATTGGCGGCCCAGCGGGTAGGTAGGCAGCACTATAGCACATACCTCCGCTACGTGATATACAGCACACCCCTATTGGCGGCCCTGCGGGTAGGTAGGCAGCACTATAGCACATACCTCCGCTACTTGATATACAGCACCCCCCTATTGGCGGCCATGCGGGTAGGTAGGCAGCACTATAGCACATACCTCCGCTACGTGATATACAGCACCCCCCTATTGGCGGCCCTGCGGGTAGGTAGGCAGCACTATAGCACATACCTCCGCTACTTGATATACAGCACCCCCCTATTGGCGGCCCTGCAGGTGGGTAGGCAGCACTATAGCACATACCTCCACTACGTGATATACAGCACCCCCCTATTGGCGGCCCTGCAGGTGGGTAGGCAGCACTATAGCACATACCTCCGCTACGTGATATACAGCACCCCCCTATTGGCGGCCCTGCAGGTGGGTAGGCAGCACTATAGAACATACCTCCGCTACGTGATATACAGCACCCCCCTATTGGCGGCCCTGCGGGTAGGTAGGCAGCACTATAGAACATACCTCCGCTACGTGATATACAGCACCCCCTATTGGCGACCCTGCGGGTAGGTAGGCAGCACTATAGCACATACCTCCGCTACGTGATATACAGCACCCCCCTATTGGCGGCCCTGCGGGTAGGTAGGCAGCACTATAGCACATACCTCCGCTACGTGATATACAGCACCCCCCTATTGGCGGCCCTGCGGGTAGGTAGGCAGCACTATAGAACATACCTCCGCTACGTGATATACAGCACCCCCCTATTGGCGGCCCTGCGGGTAGGTAGGCAGCACTATAGAACATACCTCCGCTACGTGATATACAGCACCCCCTATTGGCGACCCTGCGGGTAGGTAGGCAGCACTATAGCACATACCTCCGCTACGTGATATACAGCACCCCCCTATTGGCGGCCCTGCGGGTAGGTAGGCAGCACTATAGCACATACCTCCGCTACGTGATATACAGCACCCCCCTATTGGCGGCCCTGCGGGTAGGTAGGCAGCACTATAGAACATACCTCCGCTACGTGATATACAGCACCCCCCTATTGGCGGCCCTGCGGGTAGGTAGGCAGCACTATAGAACATACCTCCGCTACGTGATATACAGCACCCCCCTATTGGCGGCCCAGCGGGTAGGTAGGCAGCACTATAGAACATACCTCCGCTACGTGATATACAGCACTCCCCTATTGGCGGCCCTGCAGGTGGGTAGGCAGCACTATAGCACATACCTCCGCTACGTGATATACAGCACCCCCCTATTGGCGGCCCTGCGGGTAGGTAGGCAGCACTATAGCACATACCTCCGCTACGTGATATACAGCACCCCCCTATTGGCGGCCCTGCGGGTAGGTAGGCAGCACTATAGAACATACCTCCGCTACGTGATATACAGCACCCCCCTATTGGCGGCCCTGCGGGTAGGTAGGCAGCACTATAGAACATACCTCCGCTACGTGATATACAGCACCCCCCTATTGACGGCCCTGCGGGTAGGTAGGCAGCACTATAGCACATACCTCTGCTACGTGATATACAGCACCCCCCTATTGGCGGCCCAGCGGGTAGGTAGGCAGCACTATAGAACATACCTCCGCTACGTGATATACAGCACCCCCCTATTGACGGCCCTGCGGGTAGGTAGGCAGCACTATAGCACATACCTCCGCTACGTGATATACAGCACCCCCCTATTGGCGGCCCTGCGGGTAGGTAGGCAGCACTATAGCACATACCTCCGCTACGTGATATACAGCACCCCCCTATTGGCGGCCCTGCGGGTAGGTAGGCAGCACTATAGCACATACCTCCGCTACGTGATATACAGCACCCCCCTATTGGCGGCCCTGCGGGTAGGTAGGCAGCACTATAGCACATACCTCCGCTACGTGATATACAGCACCCCCCTATTGGCGGCCCGGCGGGTAGGTAGGCAGCACTATAGCACATACCTCCGCTACGTGATATACAGCACCCCCCTATTGGCGGCCCTGCGGGTAGGTAGGCAGCACTATAGCACATACCTCCGCTACGTGATATACAGCACCCCCCTATTGGCGGCTCTGCGGGTAGGTAGGTAGACAGCACTATAGCACATACTTCCGCTACGTGATATATAGCACCCCCCTATTGGCGGCCCTGTGGGTAGGTAGGCAGCACTATAGCACATACCTCTGCTACGTGATATACAGCACCCCCCTATTGACGGCCCTGCGGGTAGGTAGGCAGCACTATAGCACATACCTCCGCTACGTGATATACAGCACCCCCCTATTGACGGCCCTGCGGGTAGGTAGGCAGCACTATAGCACATACCTCTGCTACGTGATATACAGCACCCCCCTATTGGCGGCCCTGCGGGTAGGTAGGCAGCACTATAGCACATACCTCCGCTACGTGATATACAGCACCCCCCTATTGGCGGCCCTGCAGGTAGGTAGGCAGCATTATAGCACATACCTCTGCTACGTGATATACAGCACTTCCCTATTGGCGGCCCTGCGGGTAGGTAGTCAGCACTATAGCACATACCTCCGCTACGTGATATGCAGCACCCCCCTATTGGCGGCCCTGCGGGTAGGTAGGCAGCACTATAGCACATACCTCCGCTACGTGATATACAGCACCCCCCTATTGGCAGCCCTGCGGGTAGGTAGGCAGCACTATAGCACATACCTCCGCTACGTGATATACAGCACCCCCCTATTGACGGCCCTGCGGGTAGGTAGGCAGCACTATAGCACATACCTCCGCTACATGATATACAGCACTTCCCTATTGGCGACCCTGCGGGTAGGTAGGCAGCACTATAGCACATACCTCCGCTACGTGATATACAGCACCCCCCTATTGGCGGCCCTGCGGGTAGGTAGGTAGCACTATAGCACATACCTCCACTACGTGATATACAGCACCCCCCTATTGGCGGCCCTGCGGGTAGGTAGGCAGCACATACCTCCGCTACGTGATATACAGCACCCCCCTATTGGCGGCCCGGCGGGTAGGTAGGCAGCACTATAGCACATACCTCCGCTACGTGATATACAGCACCCCCCTATTGGCGGCTCTGCGGGTAGGTAGGTAGACAGCACTATAGCACATACCTCCGCTACGTGATATATAGCACCCCCCTATTGGCGGCCCTGTGGGTAGGTAGGCAGCACTATAGCACATACCTCTGCTACGTGATATACAGCACCCCCCTATTGACGGCCCTGCGGCTAGGTAGGCAGCACTATAGCACATACCTCCGCTACGTGATATACAGCACCCCCCTATTGACGGCCCTGCGGGTAGGTAGGCAGCACTATAGCACATACCTCCGCTACGTGATATACAGCACTTCCCTATTGGCGACCCTGCGGGTAGGTAGGCAGCACTATAGCACATACCTCCGCTACGTGATATACAGCACCCCCCTATTGGCAGCCCTGCGGGTAGGTAGGCAGCACTATAGCACATACCTCCGCTACGTGATATACAGCACCCCCCTATTGGCGGCCCTGCGGGTAGGTAGGCAGCACTATAGCACATACCTCCGCTACGTGATATACAGCACCCCCCTATTGGCGGCCCTGCGGGTAGGTAGGTAGCACTATAGCACATACCTCCACTACGTGATATACAGCACCCCCCTATTGGCGGCCCTGCGGGTAGGTAGGCAGCACTATAGCACATACCTCCGCTACGTGATATACAGCACCCCCCTATTGGCGGCCCGGCGGGTAGGTAGGCAGCACTATAGCACATACCTCCGCTACGTGATATACAGCACCCCCCTATTGGCGGCTCTGCGGGTAGGTAGGTAGACAGCACTATAGCACATACCTCCGCTACGTGATATATAGCACACCCCTATTGGCGGCCCTGTGGGTAGGTAGGCAGCACTATAGCACATACCTCTGCTACGTGATATACAGCACCCCCCTATTGACGGCCCTGCGGGTAGGTAGGCAGCACTATAGCACATACCTCCGCTACGTGATATACAGCACCCCCCTATTGACGGCCCTGCGGGTAGGTAGGCAGCACTATAGCACATACCTCTGCTACGTGATATACAGCACCCCCCTATTGGCGGCCCTGCGGGTAGGTAGGCAGCACTATAGCACATACCTCCGCTACGTGATATACAGCACCCCCCTATTGGCGGCCCTGCAGGTAGGTAGGCAGCATTATAGCACATACCTCTGCTACGTGATATACAGCACTTCCCTATTGGCGGCCCTGCGGGTAGGTAGTCAGCACTATAGCACATACCTCCGCTACGTGATATACAGCACCCCCCTATTGGCGGCCCTGCGGGTAGGTAGGCAGCACTATAGCACATACCTCCGCTACGTTATATACAGCACCCCCCTATTGGCAGCCCTGCGGGTAGGTAGGCAGCACTATAGCACATACCTCCGCTACGTGATATACAGCACCCCCCTATTGGCGGCCCTGCGGGTAGGTAGGCAGCACTATAGCACATACCTCCGCTACGTGATATACAGCACCCCCCTATTGGCGGCCCTGCGGGTAGGTAGGCAGCACTATAGCACATACCTCCGCTACGTGATATACAGCACTCCCCTATTGGCGGCCCTGCGGGTAGGTAGGCAGCACTATAGCACATACCTCCGCTACGTGATATACAGCACCCCCCTATTGGCGGCCCTGCGGGTAGGTAGGCAGCACTATAGCACATACCTCCGCTACGTGATATACAGCACCCCCCTATTGGCGGTCCTGCGGGTAGGTAGGCAGCACTATAGCACATACCTCCGCTACGTGATATACAGCACCCCCCTATAGGCGGTCCTGCGGGTAGGTAGGCAGCACTATAGCACATACCTCCGCTACGTGATATACAGCACCCCCCTATTGGCGGTCCTGCGGGTAGGTAGGCAGCACTATAGCACATACCTCCGCTACGTGATATACAGCACTCCCCTATTGGCGGCCCTGTGGGTAGGTTGGCAGCACTATAGCACATACCTCCGCTACGTGATATACAGCACCCCCCTATTGGCGGCCCTGCGGGTAGGTAGGCAGCACTATAGCACATACCTCCGCTACGTGATATACAGCACCCCACTATTGGCGGCCCTGCGGGTAGGTAGTCAGCACAATAGCACATACCTCCGCTACGTGATATACAGCACCCCCTATTGGCGGCCCTGCGGGTAGGTAGGCAGCACTATAGCACATACCTCTGCTACGTGATATACAGCACCCCCTATTGGCGGCCCTGCGGGTAGGTAGGCAGCATTATAGCACATACCTCTGCTACGTGATATACAGCACCCCCCTATTGGCGGCCCTGCGGGTAGGTAGGCAGCACTATAGCACATACCTCCGCTACGTGATATACAGCACCCTCCTATTGGCGGCCCTGCGGGTAGGTAGGCAGCACTATAGCACATACCTCCGCTACGGGATATACAGCACTCCCCTATTGGCGACCCTGCGGGTAGGTAGGCAGCACTATAGCACGTACCTCCGCTACGGGATATACAGCACCCCCCTATTGGCGGCCCTGCGGGTAGGTAGGCAGCACTATAGCACATACCTCTGCTACGTGATATACAGCACTCCCCTATTGACAACCCTGCGGGTAGGTAGGCAGCACTATAGCACATACCTCTGCTACGTGATATACAGCACCCCCCTATTGGCGGCCCTGCGGGTAGGTAGGCAGCACTATAGCACATACCTCTGCTACGTGATATACAGCACCCCCCTATTGGCGGCCCTGCGGGTAGGTAGGCAGCACTATAGCACATACCTCTGCTACGTGATATACAGCACCCCCCTATTGGCGGCCCTGCGGGTAGGTAGGCAGCACTATAGCACATACCTCCGCTACGTGATATACAGCACCCCCCTATTGGCGGCCCTGCGGGTAAGTAGGCAGCACTATAGCACATACCTCCGCTACGTGATATACAGCACCCCCCTATTGGCGGCCCTGCGGGTAAGTAGGCAGCACTATAGCACATACCTCCGCTACGTGATATACAGCACCCCCCTATTGGCGGCCCTGCGGGTAGGTAGGCAGCACTATAGCACATACCTCAGCTACGTGATATACAGCGCCCCCTATTGGCAGCCCTGCGGGTAGGTAGGCAGCACTATAGCACATACCTCCGCTACGTGATATGCAGCACCCCCCTATTGGCAGCCCTGCGGGTAGGTAGGCAGCACTATAGCACATACCTCCGCTACGTGATATACAGCACCCCCTATTGGCGGCCCTGCGGGGTAGGTAGGCAGCACTATAGCACATACCTCCGCTACGTGATATACAGCACCCCCCTATTAGCTGCCCTACGGGTAGGTAGGCAGCACTATAGCACATACCTCCGCTACGTGATATACAGCACCCCCTATTGGCAGCCCTGCGGGTAGGTAGGCAGCATTATAGCACATACCTCTGCTACGTGATATACAGCACCCCCCTATTGGCGGCCCTGCGGGTAGGTAGGCAGCACTATAGCCCATACCTCCGCTACGTGATATACAGCACCCCCCTATTGGCGGCCCTGCGGGTAGGTAGGCAGCACTATAGCACATACCTCCGCTACGTGATATACAGCACCCCCCCTATTGGCGGCCCTGCGGGTAGGTAGGCAGCATTATAGCACATACCTCCGCTACGTGATATACAGCACCCCCTATTGGCGGCCCTGCGGGTAGGTAGGCAGCACTATAGCACATACCTCCGCTACGTGATATACAGCACCCCCCTATTGGCGGCCCTGCGGGTAGGTAGGCAGCACTATAGCACATACCTCCGCTACATGATATACAGCACCCCCCTATTGGCGGCCCTGCAGGTGGGTAGGCAGCACTATAGCACATACCTCCGCTACGTGATATACAGCACCCCCCTATTGGCGGCCCTGCCGGTAGGTAGTCAGCACTATAGCACATACCTCCGCTACGTGATATACAGCACCCCCCTATTGGCGGCCCTGCGGGTAGGTAGGTAGACAGCACTATAGCACATACCTCCGCTACGTGATATACAGCACTCCCCTATTGGCGGCCCTGCGGGTAGGTAGGCAGCACTATAGCACATACCTCTGCTACGTGATATACAGCACTCCCCTATTGGCGGCCCTGCGGGTAGGTAGGCAGCATTGTAGCACATACCTCCGCTACGTGATATACAGCACCCCCCTATTGGCGGCCCTGCGGGTAGGTAGGCAGCACTATAGCACATACCTCCGCTACGTGATATACAGCACCCCCCTATTGGCAGCCCTGCGGGTAGGTAGGCAGCACTATAGCACATACCTCCGCTACGTGATATACAGCACCCCCCTATTGGCGGCCCTGCGGGTAGGTAGGCAGCACTATAGCACATACCTCCGCTACGTGATATACAGCACCCCCCTATTGGCGGCCCTGCGGGTAGGTTGGCAGCACTATAGCACATACCTCCGCTACATGATATACAGCACCCCCCTATTGGCGGCCCTGCAGGTGGGTAGGCAGCACTATAGCACATACCTCCGCTACGTGATATACAGCACCCCCCTATTGGCGGCCCTGCGGGTAGGTAGTCAGCACTATAGCACATACCTCCGCTACGTGATATACAGCACCCCCCTATTGGCGGCCCTGCCGGTAGGTAGTCAGCACTATAGCACATACCTCCGCTACGTGATATACAGCACCCCCCTATTGGCGGCCCTGCGGGTAGGTAGGTAGACAGCACTATAGCACATACCTCCGCTACGTGATATACAGCACTCCCCTATTGGCGGCCCTGCGGGTAGGTAGGCAGCACTATAGCACATACCTCTGCTACGTGATATACAGCACTCCCCTATTGGCGGCCCTGCGGGTAGGTAGGCAGCATTGTAGCACATACCTCCGCTACGTGATATACAGCACCCCCCTATTGGCGGCCCTGCGGGTAGGTAGGCAGCACTATAGCACATACCTCCGCTACGTGATATACAGCACCCCCCTATTGGCGGCCCTGCGGGTAGGTAGGCAGCACTATAGCACATACCTCCGCTACGTGATATACAGCACCCCCCTATTGGCGGCCCTGCGGGTAGGTTGGCAGCACTATAGCACATACCTCCGCTACGTGATATACAGCACTCCCCTATTGGCGGCCCTCTGGGTAGGTAGGCAGCACTATAGCACATACCTCCACTACGTGATATACAGCACCCCCTATTGGCGGCCCTGCGGGTAGGTAGGCAGCACTATAGCACATACCTCCGCTACGGGATATACAGCACCCCCCTATTGGCGGCCCTGCGGGTAGGTAGGCAGCACTATAGCACATACCTCCGCTACGTGATATACAGCACTCCCCTATTGGCGGCCCTGCGGGTAGGTAGGCAGCACTATAGCACATACCTCCGCTACGTGATATACAGCACTCCCCTATTGGCGGCCCTGCGGGTAGGTAGGCAGCACTATAGCACATACCTCCGCTACTTGATATACAGCACTCCCCTATTGGCGGCCCTGCGGGTAGGTAGGCAGCACTATAGCACATACCTCCGCTACGGGATATACAGCACCCCCCTATTGGCGGACCTGCGGGTAGGTAGGCAGCACTATAGCACATACCTCCGCTACGTGATATACAGCACTCCCCTATTGGCGGCCCTGCGGGTAGGTAGGCAGCACTATAGCACATACCTCCGCTACGTGATATACAGCACTCCCCTATTGGCGGCCCTGCGGGTAAGTAGGCAGCACTATAGCACATACCTCCGCTACGTGATATACAGCACTCCCCTATTGGCGGCCCTGCGGGTAGGTAGGCAGCACTATAGCACATACCTCCGCTACGTGATATACAGCACCCCCCTATTGGCGGCCCTGCAGGTAGGTAGGCAGCACTATAGCACATACCTCCGCTACATGATATACAGCACCCCCTAATGGCGGCCCTGCGGGTAGGTAGGCAGCACTATAGCACATACCTCCGCTACGTGATATACAGCACCCCCCTATTGGCGGCCCTGCGGGTAGGTAGGCAGCAGTATAGCACATACCTCCGCTACGTAATATACAGCACCCCCCTATTGGCAGCCCTGCGGGTAGGTAGGCAGCACTAGAGCACATACCTCCGCTACGTAATATACAGCACCCCCCTATTGGCGGCCCTGTGGGTAGGTAGGCAGCAGTATAGCACATACCTCCACTACGTAATATACAGCACCCCCCTATTGGCGGCCCTGCGGGTAGGTAGGCAGCACTATAGCACATACCTCCGCTACGTGATATACAGCACCCCCCTATTGGCGGCCCTGCGGGTAGGTAGGCAGCAGTATAGCACATACCTCCACTACGTAATATACAGCACCCCCCTATTGGCAGCCCTGCGGGTAGGTAGGCAGCACTATAGCACATACCTCCGCTACGTGATATACAGCACCCCCCTATTGGCGGCCCTGCGGGTAGGTAGGCAGCACTATAGCACATACCTCCGCTACGTGATATACAGCACTCCCCTATTGGCGGCCCTGCGGGTAGGTAGGCAGCACTATAGCACATACCTCCGCTACGTGATATACAGCACCCCCCTATTGGCGGCCCTGCGGGTAGGTAGGCAGCACTATAGCACATACCTCCGCTACGTGATATACAGCACCCCCCTATTGGCGGCCCTGCGGGTAGGTTGGCAGCACTATAGCACATACCTCCGCTACGTGATATACAGCACTCCCCTATTGGCGGCCCTGCGGGTAGGTTGGCAGCACTATAGCACATACCTCCGCTACGTGATATACAGCACCCCCCTATTGGCGGCCCTGCGGGTAGGTAGGCAGCACTATAGCACATACCTCCGCTACGTGATATACAGCACCCCCCTATTGGCGGCCCTGCGGGTAGGTAGGCAGCACTATAGCACATACCTCCGCTACGTGATATACAGCACTCCCCTATTGGCGGCCCTGCGGGTAGGTAGGCGGCACTATAGCACATACCTCCGCTACGTGATATACAGCACCCCCCTATTGACGGCCCTGCGGGTAGGTAGGCAGCATTATAGCACATACCTCCGCTACGTGATATACAGCACCTTCCTATTGGCGGCCCTGCGGGTAGGTAGGCAGCACTATAGCACATACCTCCGCTAAGTGATATACAGCACCCCCCTATTGGCGGCCCTGCGGGTAGGTAGGCAGCATTATAGCACATACCTCCGCTACGTGATATACAGCACCTTCCTATTGGCGGCCCTGCGGGTAGGTAGTCAGCACTATAGCACATACCTCCGCTACGTGATATACAGCACCCCCCTATTGGCGGCCCTGCCGGTAGGTAGTCAGCACTATAGCACATACCTCCGCTACGTGATATACAGCACCCCCCTATTGGCGGCCCTGCGGGTAGGTAGGTAGACAGCACTATAGCACATACCTCCGCTACGTGATATACAGCACCACCCTATTGGCGGCCCTGCGGGTAGGTAGGTAGCACTATAGCACATACCTCCGCTACGTGATATACAGCACCCCCCTATTGGCGGCCCTGCAGGTGGGTAGGCAGCACTATAGCACATACCTCCGCTACGTGATATACAGCACCCCCCTATTGGCGGCCCTGCGGGTAGGTAGGCAGCACTATAGCACATACCTCCGCTACGTGATATACAGCACCCCCCTATTGGCGGCCCTGCGGGTAGGTAGGCAGCACTATAGCACATACCTCCGCTACGTGATATACAGCACCCCCCTATTGACGGCCCTGCGGGTAGGTAGGCAGCATTATAGCACATACCTCCGCTACGTGATATACAGCACCTTCCTATTGGCGGCCCTGCGGGTAGGTAGGCAGTACTATAGCACATACCTCCGCTACGTGATATACAGCACCCCCCTATTGGCGGCCCTGCGGGTAGGTAGGCAGCACTATAGCCCATACCTCCGCTACGTGATATACAGCACCCCCCTATTGGCGGCCCTGCGGGTAGGTAGTCAGCACTATAGCCCATACCTCTGCTACGTGATATACAGCACCCCCCTATTGGCGGCCCTGCGGGTAGGTAGGCAGCAATATAGCACATACCTCTGCTACGTGATATACAGCACTCCCCTATTGGCGGCCCTGCGGGTAGGTTGGCAGCACTATAGCACATACCTCCGCTACGTGATATACAGCACCCCCTATTGGCGGCCCTGCGGGTAGGTAGGCAGCACTATAGCACATACCTCCGCTATGTGATATACAGCACCCCCCTATTGGCGGCCCTGCGGGTAGGTAGGCAGCACTATAGCACATACCTCCGCTACGTGATATACAGCACTCCCCTATTGGCGGCCCTGCGGGTAGGTAGGCAGCACTATAGCACATACCTCCGCTACGTGATATACAGCACCCCCTATTGGCGGCCCTGCGGGTAGGTAGGCAGCACTATAGCACATACCTCCGCTATGTGATATACAGCACCCCCCTATTGGCGGCCCTGTGGGTAGGTAGGCAGCACTATAGCACATACCTCCGCTACGTGATATACAGCACCCCCCTATTGGCGGCCCTGCGGGTAGGTAGGCAGCACTATAGCACATACCTCCGCTACGTGATATACAGCACCCCCCTATTGGCGGCCCTGTGGGTAGGTAGGCAGCACTATAGCACATACCTCCGCTACGTGATATACAGCACCCCCCTATTGGCGGCCCTGCGGGTAGGTAGGCAGCACTATAGCACATACCTCCGCTACGTGATATACAGCACCCCCCTATTGGCGGCCCTGCGGGTAGGTAGGCAGCACTATAGCACATACCTCCGCTACGTGATATACAGCACCCCCCTATTGGCGGCCCTGCGGGTAGGTAGGCAGCATTATAGCACGTACCTCCGCTACGTGATATACAGCACTCCCCTATTGGCGGCCCTGCGGGTAGGTAGGCAGCACTATAGCACGTACCTCCGCTACGTGATATACAGCACCCCCCTATTGGCGGCCCTGCGGGTAGGTAGGCAGCACTATAGCACATACCTCTGCTACGTGATATACAGCACCCCCCCTATTGGCGGCCCTGCGGGTAGGTAGGTAGCACTATAGCACATACCTCCGCTACGTGATATACAGCACCCCCCTATTGGCGGCCCTGCGGGTAGGTAGGCAGCACTATAGCACATACCTCCGCTACGTGATATACAGCACCCCCCTATTGGCGGCCCTGCGGGTAGGTAGGCAGCATTATAGCACGTACCTCCGCTACGTGATATACAGCACTCCCCTATTGGCGGCCCTGCGGGTAGGTAGGCAGCACTATAGCACGTACCTCCGCTACGTGATATACAGCACCCCCCTATTGGCGGCCCTGCGGGTAGGTAGGCAGCACTATAGCACATACCTCTGCTACGTGATATACAGCACCCCCCCTATTGGCGGCCCTGCGGGTAGGTAGGTAGCACTATAGCACATACCTCCGCTACGTGATATACAGCACCCCCCTATTGGCGGCCCTGCAGGTGGGTAGGCAGCACTATAGCACATACCTCCGCTACGTGATATACAGCACCCCCCTATTGGCGGCCCTGCGGGTAGGTAGGCAGCACTATAGCACATACCTCCGCTACGTGATATACAGCACCCCCCTATTGGCGGCCCTGCGGGTAGGTAGGCAGCACTATAGCACATACCTCCGCTACGTGATATACAGCACCCCCCTATTGACGGCCCTGCGGGTAGGTAGGCAGCATTATAGCACATACCTCCGCTACGTGATATACAGCACCTTCCTATTGGCGGCCCTGCGGGTAGGTAGGCAGCACTATAGCACATACCTCCGCTACGTGATATACAGCACCCCCCTATTGGCGGCCCTGCGGGTAGGTAGGCAGCACTATAGCCCATACCTCCGCTACGTGATATACAGCACCCCCCTATTGGCGGCCCTGCGGGTAGGTAGTCAGCACTATAGCCCATACCTCTGCTACGTGATATACAGCACCCCCCTATTGGCGGCCCTGCGGGTAGGTAGGCAGCAATATAGCACATACCTCTGCTACGTGATATACAGCACTCCCCTATTGGCGGCCCTGCGGGTAGGTTGGCAGCACTATAGCACATACCTCCGCTACGTGATATACAGCACCCCCTATTGGCGGCCCTGCGGGTAGGTAGGCAGCACTATAGCACATACCTCCGCTATGTGATATACAGCACCCCCCTATTGGCGGCCCTGCGGGTAGGTAGGCAGCACTATAGCACATACCTCCGCTACGTGATATACAGCACTCCCCTATTGGCGGCCCTGCGGGTAGGTAGGCAGCACTATAGCACATACCTCCGCTACGTGATATACAGCACCCCCTATTGGCGGCCCTGCGGGTAGGTAGGCAGCACTATAGCACATACCTCCGCTATGTGATATACAGCACCCCCCTATTGGCGGCCCTGTGGGTAGGTAGGCAGCACTATAGCACATACCTCCGCTACGTGATATACAGCACCCCCCTATTGGCGGCCCTGCGGGTAGGTAGGCAGCACTATAGCACATACCTCCGCTACGTGATATACAGCACCCCCCTATTGGCGGCCCTGTGGGTAGGTAGGCAGCACTATAGCACATACCTCCGCTACGTGATATACAGCACCCCCCTATTGGCGGCCCTGCGGGTAGGTAGGCAGCACTATAGCACATACCTCCGCTACGTGATATACAGCACCCCCCTATTGGCGGCCCTGCGGGTAGGTAGGCAGCACTATAGCACATACCTCCGCTACGTGATATACAGCACCCCCCTATTGGCGGCCCTGCGGGTAGGTAGGCAGCATTATAGCACGTACCTCCGCTACGTGATATACAGCACTCCCCTATTGGCGGCCCTGCGGGTAGGTAGGCAGCACTATAGCACGTACCTCCGCTACGTGATATACAGCACCCCCCTATTGGCGGCCCTGCGGGTAGGTAGGCAGCACTATAGCACATACCTCTGCTACGTGATATACAGCACCCCCCCTATTGGCGGCCCTGCGGGTAGGTAGGCAGCGCTATAGCACATACCTCCGCTACGGGATATACAGCACCCCCCCTATTGGCGGCCCTGCGGGTAGGTAGGCAGCATTATAGCACATACCTCCGCTACGTGATATACAGCACCCCCTATTGGCGGCCCTGCGGGTAGGTAGGCAGCACTATAGCACATACCTCTGCTACGTGATATACAGCACTCCCCTATTGCCGGCCCCGCGGGTAGGTAGGCAGCACTATAGCACATACCTCCGTTACGTGATATACAGCACCCCCCTATTGGCGGCCCTGCGGGTAGGTAGGCAGCACTATAGCACATACCTCCGCTACGTGATATACAGCACCCCCCTATTGGTGGCCCTGCGGGTAGGTAGGCAGCACTATAGCACATACCTCCGCTACGGGATATACAGCACCCCCCTATTGGCGGCCCTGTGGGTAGGTTGGCAGCACTATAGCACATACCTCTGCTACGGGATATACAGCACCCCCCCTATTGGCAGCCCTGCGGGTAGGTAGGCAGCGCTATAGCACATACCTCCGCTACGTGATATACAGCACCCCCCTATTGACGGCCCTGTGTGTAGGCATGCAGCACTATAGCACATACCTCCGCTACGTGATATACAGCACCCCCCTATTGGCGGCCCTGTGGGTAGGTAGGCAGCACTATAGCACATACCTCTGCTACGTGATATACAGCACCCCCTATTGACGGCCCTGCGGGTAGGTAGGCAGCACTATAGCACATACCTCCGCTACGTGATATACAGCACCCCCCTATTGGCGGCCCTGCGGGTAGGTAGGTAGGCAGCACTATAGCACATACCTCCGCTACGTGATATACAGCATCCCCCTATTGGCGGCCCTGTGGGTAGGTATGCAGCACTATAGCACATACCTCCGCTACGTGATATACAGCACCCCCCTATTGGCGGCCCTGTGGGTAGGTAGGCAGCACTATAGCACATACCTCTGCTACGTGATATACAGCACCCCCTATTGACGGCCCTGCGGGTAGGTAGGCAGCACTATAGCACATACCTCTGCTACGTGATATACAGCACCCCCCTATTGGCGGCCCTGCGGGTAGGTAGGCAGCACTATAGCACATACCTCCGCTACGTGATATACAGCACCCCCTATTGGCAGCCTTGCGGGTAGGTAGGCAGCATTATAGCACATACCTCTGCTACGTGATATACAGCACCCCCCTATTGGCGGCCCTGTGGGTAGGTAGGCAGCACTATAGCACATACCTCCGCAACGTGATATACAGCACTCCCCTATTGGCAGCCCTGCGGGTAGGTAGGCAGCATTATAGCACATACCTCTGCTACGTGATATACAGCACTCCCCTATTGGCGGCCCTGCGGGTAGGTAGGCAGCATTATAGCACATACCTCCGCTATGTGATATACAGCACCCCCTATTAGCAGCCCTGCGGGTAGGTAGGCAGCATTATAGCACATACCTCTGCTACGTGATATACAGCACTCCCCTATTGGCGGCCCTGCGGGTAGGTAGGCAGCATTATAGCACATACCTCCGCTACGTGATATACAGCACCCCCTATTGGCGGCCCTGCGGGTAGGTAGGCAGCATTATAGCACATACCTCCGCTACGTGATATACAGCACCCCCTATTGGCGGCCCTGCGGGTAGGTAGGCAGCATTATAGCACATACCTCTGCTACGTGATATACAGCACCCCCTATTGGCGGCCCTGCGGGTAGGTAGTCAGCATTATAGCACATACCTCTGCTACGTGATATACAGCACTCCCCTATTGGCGGCCCTGCGGGTAGGTAGGCAGCATTATAGCACATACCTCCGCTACGTGATATACAGCACTCCCCTATTGGCGGCCCTGCGGGTAGGTAGGCAGCACTATAGAACATACCTCCACTACGTGATATACAGCACCCCCCTATTGGCGGCCCTGTGGGTAGGTAGGCAGAACTCAGAGCTAAATCTAGGTGTCAAGGAAGATTAGAGGGAGGAGCTGAGTGTAACAGGTGTTAGGATCCGCCTCCAGCGGATCTGTGTTATGCGCAGATTCACATATTCTGTGTGTAGTTTCATGTTCTCCCTGGGTTTATCTCAGCCTGTGTGTGTGTTTACTCGCTAGTGGCATCCAGTGGTCAGCCTGGGCCATTGCAGGTTACTTTCAGTACTGTGTGTTCTGGACTCAGGTGTCTTGATTAGGCTCCTAGCCTGCAGTGCACACCTTTAGGCTATGTGTAATCAGCACCACATTGTGCTCTCTATATAAACCCTCTGGTTATTCAGTCCCATGCCGGTTATAGCTTATGTACCTCAGGGTCTCAAGTGTTCCTGGTTCCCAGTCTTCCGTTATTCCTGGTTCCTGTTCCCTGTCATCCTGCATCCTGTCGTTGATTCCCAGCTGTGTCCTCCATCCAGTCTCCTGTCCTCCCGGTGTCCGTGTGTCGTCCTTTATCCGTCTCCCGGTCCCTGCAGCTCCTGTTGGTCTTTGTGGGATTCCTTCTCCAGCGTGGCGCTTCCTTCGGCTGGTTCCCTGCCTTGTCCGCAGCATCTCAGCTCCAGTTAAATTGATATCCCTCGGTTTCAGATAAGTTGGGAGATTCCCCCTCTTTGTCTCCTTACTAATCATTTGCTTATTGTGTCAGCATATAGTGTATTGTTACACCTGTCAGCAGTACTCATTGTGTCAGCGTATCGTGTATTGTTACACCTGTCAGCAGTACTTATTGTGTCAGCATATAGTGTATTGTTACACCCGTCAGCAGTTCTTAGTGTGTCAGCATATCGTGTATGGTTACACCTGTTAAGCATTAGCACAGCGGGTTCCTGTTTAGAGTGCTATCCACTGGCACCCCTCTCCGCAGGGCAGGGTTGTCCTCGCCTCTTTGTTTGTAGATAGGTTTCCCCTTGTTCATCACTGGCCTTGGCGTGTGTGTTGTCCTTAACATAAGACCAGGTGGCATCGAGGTGGGAGCCTGACTAACGGGCTCCCACGAACGCGGCTATTATTGGTGAAGCCTAGCACCCCGCACACACACGTCAACTCCATCTGAGTACAACGGAGTCAGGTTGGCGAGGCTGCCCTGGTCCTGTCACTATCTCCTTCCAGCCAGTGTCACGTGGTGTCTCGCCAGACAGCGTGGCACAGGAGATCCTAACATTATAACCGGCCATAACAGATAACTCTGGAGCTGAGTTCTGCCCTCTCAGTCCTGCAGTTTTCCTGCCTTTGTCACAGTATCTGTTTTGTCACTGTCATTGTCGAGTCATATATTTTTTTTTTGTGTGTCATTGTTTGTTGTGTCTGGTCTGTAACCTTGCACGGCTATATCATGCAGGCCATGCAAGAAACTTTAGCGGCTCTAAATTTGGCATTTTCTGCCTTTAAACCTGGGCGGTTAGAGGTTTTGCAGCAGTCCTTACTGCAGTTGCAAAAACTCCTCACAGAAATTTTTCTGATCCTCCCAGAGGTCACAGGGGTTCATTCAGCCCCTAATGGGACCCTGCCTAAGGAGGTATTAGGCAGCAAGTCCTCAGACCCAGAGGTTCAGGTAATGCATAGAAGTGTTCTACGGCCGAAGCTCCCATTGGAGGAGCGTCAGCGGCGTAGAGACTTTAATCTATGCTTATACTGTGGAGATTCAGGCCACTTTGTGCAAACTTGTGTTTTGCGCAACTCCAGTGGTGGCAACAGGGTGTTACCTCTGGCCAAGTCGGGGCAGGTTGTCAGATCTATGCCTGTCTACACTGTGGCAGAGGAGTGCTCTGAGTCTCCCAGTAAAAGCGCTCTGATTAATACGGTTGGTCCAAGTGCTGGGAGTCCCCATTTTGGGTTTAATAATCAGCAGAGGAGGTGCTCCCCGCATGATGGGATTTCTGTTCATATTAAGTCAGAGTTGCAAACCCTTAAAGGGAAAACCCAGGTGATTGACTCAGATATCGGGGGCCCGCCGAGACAGTCAGATGCCGGGGGCCCGCCGAGACAGTCAGATGCCGGGGGCCCGCCGAGACAGTCAGATGCCGGGGGCCCGCCGAGACAGTCAGATGCCGGGGGCCCGCCGAGTCAGTCAGATGCCGGGGGCCCGCCGAGCCGGTCTGATGCCGGGGGCCCGCCGAGCCGGTCTGATGCCGGGGGCCCGCCGAGCCGGTCTGATGCCGGGGGCCCGCCGAGCCGGTCTGATGCCGGGGGCCCGCCGAGCCGGTCTGATGCCGGGGGCCCGCCGAGCCGGTCTGATGCCGGGGGCCCGCCGAGCCGGTCTGATGCCGGGGTCCCGAAGTGCGCAGCCCCGAGTGGGGGCCCGGAGGCCGCAGCCCCGAGTGGGGGCCCGGAGGCCGCAACCCCGAGTGGGGGCCCGGAGGCCGCAGCCCCGAGTGGGGGCCCGGAGGCCGCAGCCCCAGAAGGGGTTCAAGTTGGTGTTGCCCCAGAAGGGGTTCAAGTTGGTGTCGCCCCAGAGGGGGTTCAAGTTGGTGTCGCCCCAGAAGGGGTTCAAGTTGGTGTCGCCCCAGAAGGGGTTCAAGTTGGTGTCGCCCCAGAAGGGGTTCAAGTTGGTGTCGCCCCAGAGGGGGTTCAAGTTGGTGTCGCCCCAGAAGGGGTTCAAGTTGGTGTCGCCCCAGAAGGGGTTCAAGTTGGTGTCGCCCCAGAAGGGGTTCAAGTTGGTGTCGCCCCAGAGGGGGTTCAAGCCGGTGTCGCCCCAGAGGGGGTTCAAGCCGGTGTCGCCCCAGAGGGGGTTCAAGCCGGTGTCGCCCCAGAGGGGGTTCAAGCCGGTGTCGCCCCAGAGGGGGTTCAAGCCGGTGTCGCCCCAGAGGGGGTTCAAGCCGGTGTCGCCCCAGAGGGGGTTCAAGCCGGTGTCTCCCCAGAGGGGGTTCAAGCCTGTGTCGCCCCAGATGGGGACGCTGTCCATCTAGTCCCTAAGAGGGATTCTGATTGTCTTGTCTCTGAGCAGAGTTCCAGCCATGTCGGTAACATGGAGGAACCATCTGTTGGTCTTTTTGTTGTTGCCCAGCCAGAGTTTCACTATAGTGCTGCCCACTTAGAAGTGCGTCTCAGTGGTGATCAGCCAGAGACTCATCATAGTGCTGCCCAACCAGAAAGACCATCAGACTTGGAAGAGGTCATAACCTCTAAGGGGGTCCCTAAAGTCTCAGCCTCAAGGGCCATAATTCCAGCTATACAGTCCAGTCAGTTAGCTGATAATGAAGTTACTGTTGATTCTTTGAACGATATCTCTACATCTATAGTTTTTGATGGGGACCTAACCCAATTTGTTGCGCTCACTAACCATTTTCTCACTATTTTGGAGTCCAGACCATTTTTAGGTATCACTTCAGATAATGTGGTGCTCTATTTAATTTACTGCTTCAGAGATGAACCTTTCGAATGGGCATGCAAATTTTTTGAATCTGAGGATCCCATTCTTAAGAATCTCCCAGCATTCAGTGATGCTGTAGTGAAAAAATTTGGTCCCAATAAAAGTGGTTCAGATGCCTCTGGGCCGACCATCTTGTCTGCAGAGACTCCATGTTTAGGAGAGTCAATACAAAGGGCCCAGCCCATAGCTATTACCACTGGTTGTGCCTTTTTGTCTCCCTCTTACAGAGATCTTCCTGAATTATTACCACCTAGAGCGCTGGTATCCAGGTTTGATGCTTTCTCAGATTCAGACTCAGAATTTGTGTCTGAGATTGATGGGTATCCGTTGTATACAGGCCCTATGGTTTATGAAGAAGCCTGTTTAAAACCAGGGACATCTTCTCGTACCAAACATTCTAAGAGAAGGAAAAAGAAGTATATGCACTGACCTTTTGTTTTGTCCTGTTTGTCATATTTGTTGTCTGGTCATGTTGTGTCCGAAGGCCACCTTTAAGAGGGGGGCACTGTTACAAGCTGCAGCCACAGCTTGTTCCTGTTTGTTTTTACCCGCTTGCCAGGATTTTGGAGAACCTGGTATCGGGGTCCCTTGACCCCTCTTCAAGGGGGGGGTACTGTTAGGATCCGCCTCCAGCGGATCTGTGTTATGCGCAGATTCACATATTCTGTGTGTAGTTTCATGTTCTCCCTGGGTTTATCTCAGCCTGTGTGTGTGTTTACTCGCTAGTGGCATCCAGTGGTCAGCCTGGGCCATTGCAGGTTACTTTCAGTACTGTGTGTTCTGGACTCAGGTGTCTTGATTAGGCTCCTAGCCTGCAGTGCACACCTTTAGGCAATGTGTAATCAGCACCACATTGTGCTCTCTATATAAACCCTCTGGTTATTCAGTCCCATGCCGGTTATAGCTTATGTACCTCAGGGTCTCAAGTGTTCCTGGTTCCCAGTCTTCCGTTATTCCTGGTTCCTGTTCCCAGTCATCCTGCATCCTGTCGTTGATTCCCAGCTGTGTCCTCCATCCAGTCTCCTGTCCTCCCGGTGTCCGTGTGTCGTCCTTTATCCGTCTCCCGGTCCCTGCAGCTCCTGTTGGTCTTTGTGGGATTCCTTCTCCAGCGTGGCGCTTCCTTCGGCTGGTTCCCTGCCTTGTCCGCAGCATCTCAGCTCCAGCTAAATTGATATCCCTCGGTTTCAGATAAGTTGGGAGATTCCCCCTCTTTGTCTCCTTACTAATCATTTGCTTATTGTGTCAGCGTATAGTGTATTGTTACACCTGTCAGCAGTACTCATTGTGTCAGCGTATCGTGTATTGTTACACCTGTCAGCAGTACTTATTGTGTCAGCATATAGTGTATTGTTACACCCGTCAGCAGTTCTTATTGTGTCAGCATATAGTGTATTGTTACACCCGTCAGCAGTTCTTAGTGTGTCAGCATATCGTGTATTGTTACACCCGTCAGCAGTTCTTAGTGTGTCAGCATACTGTGTATGGTTACACCTGTTAAGCATTAGCACAGCGGGTTCCAGTTTAGAGTGCTATCCACTGGCACCCCTCTCCGCAGGGCAGGGTGGTCCTCGCCTCTTTGTTTGTAGATAGGTTTCCCCTTGTTCATCACTGGCCTTGGCGTGTGTGTTGTCCTTAACATAAGACCAGGTGGCATCGAGGTGGGAGCCTGACTAACGGGCTCCCACGAACGCGGCTATTATTGGTGAAGCCTAGCACCCCGCACACACACGTCAACTCCATCTGAGTACAACGGAGTCAGGTTGGAGAGGCTGCCCTGGTCCTGTCACTATCTCCTTCCAGCCAGTGTCACGTGGTGTCTCGCCAGACAGCGTGGCACAGGAGATCCTAACAACAGGGGCCTGACATACTATATAAGGAGGGACATAACTCATTTGGGAGCGTGCTCATTGAGAGGGAAGCTTGCAGACTAAAGTGAAGCTTGATTACTTAAGTGACTTGTGAGTTGGAAACTGAAGCAGGTGAGTTAGAATACTGAAAAAGGTGAGTTTGAACACAGTCTAAATCTTCATATTCTATTTTATTGTAATATATTCATCTTCTTTCTATCCTATTGTAACCTGTTGCTCAATTTTGACATTTAATTCATTTTATCTATATTTTTTCCAACATTGTATTTCATTTTACTCATTCACTATTATTTTCTCTTATCTTTGCCACACATTTATTGCACTCTGTTTCCCTATTCACGCCTGCTCACATTTGGCTCACTTCTGACCTTCTCTGTTCCCTTCATCCTCTCACTTGTTGCTGTTTCATACTTAATTGGATTACTCAATCAACCTGATTTTACCCACTTGTCTCCTCTCTGACAGTAGTTCCTTGCCTGTTACCTTCTCTCTCACTCTGTTTTCTACCACATCCTCGCAAATCTACTACAGACGCCGTCTGTCCCCCCAAATCCCTCTGTCTGCTTTCACTAACCTACCCTCTCACCTCTGGTCCTCATGGCTGTTAATCTCTCAACTTCACTTTCTCCAACCGCTCCTCCCCCCTCCCATCCCATACCTATCCTGACCACTCGCCCCCGCACCCCCACCCTCCCAATGACCCCCCCTCGCTTCTGCAATCCCAAAAACCTTATCCACATAAATACACAACCCACCCCCCCCCCCCTCTTTCCTGTGCACTATGGAATGCCAGATCCATCTGCAACAAACTCCCTGCCATCCATGACCTATTCATCTCTAGAGCATTCCACCTCCTTGCTATCACCGAGACCTGGCTCTCCACCTCTGATTCTGTCTCTCCAGCTGCTCTCTCCCACGGTGGCCTCTCTTTCTCTCACACTCCCAGGCCTGACGGTCGCCAAGGTGGCGGCGTGGGTTTTCTCCTCTCAGCCTCATGCACCAACAGTGTCATTCAGCCTGAACCCTCTCTCCTTTTCTCCTCCTTTGAGTCTCACTCTATCCGTCTATACTACCCCTACCACCTCCGTGTCGCTGCAATCTACCGCCCCTCTGGCCCTATCTCCCAATTTCTTGACAACTTCGCCGCCTGGCTTCCACACTTCCTCTCCTCTGACCTGCCATCTGTCATTCTTGGTGACTTTAACATCCCCTTGGATAACCCCGCTGATCCTGGCACCTCCAAACTCCTCTCTCTCTGCTCCTCTCTTGGCCTATCTCAGTGGACTACCTCTCCCACCCACATCCAAGGACACTCCCTCGATCTCGTCTTCTCTCGCTCTTGTTCCCTTACTGACTACACTTTCTCGGGTTTTCCTCTTTCTGACCATCACTTCATCTCCTTCTCCATCACTGCTTCCCCCTCTCCCACCCCCCCTCCCAAGCGCATTGTCTCACGGCATAACGTCAACACACTTGATCTTGCTGCCTTCTCAAACACGCTGTGTCCTCTTCTCGCCCCAATCGCCCTCATATCCTGCCCGAACCTCGCCACCTCCCTCTATAATGACACCCTATCTTCGGCATTGGACTCTGCCTGCCCTCCCTCCTCTATCCCCCTTCGATGCTCCAACCCCCAACCGTGGCACTCGCCTATCACCCGATTCCTTAAAAAGTGCTCTCGCACTGCTGAGCGCTTCTGGAAGAAATCACGCTCCCATGCGGATTATCTCCATTTCAAATTCATTCTTTCCTCCTTCACCTCTGCCCTTGCTCTGGCCAAGGAATCCTACTTTAAGTCCCTCATCCTTTCCCAATCATCCAATCCCCGCAGGCTCTTCGCCACCTTCAATTCCTTGCTCTCCCCCCCTCCACCAGCTCTTCCGTCCTCCAGCGTAGCCGCTTATTTTGCTACCTACTTTTCAACCAAAATCTCCTCTCTCAGGACTGCCATCACTGCTGCCATGACCTCACCCTCTCCCTCCTCCCCTCCTACATCTCCACTCCCCTCCTTCCAACCCCTGTCCTCATTTTACCCCACCACTGCTGCTGAAGTCCACTCTATCCTTCAATCCGCTTCTCCCTCCACCTGCCCGCTCGATCCTATCCCCTCCAATATTATCCGTCGTCTCAGTCCGTCAGTCTGCTCTCACCTGGCTCACCTCTTTAATCTTTCCCTATCCTCTGGGATCTTCCCTTCCTCCTTCAAACACGCTGTTGTCTCCCCAATTCTCAAAAAAACAAATCTGGACCCCAACTCTCCATCCAACTACAGGCCCATCTCCCTCCTCCCTTTTGCCTCCAAGCTCCTAGAACGTCTGACCTATAATCGTCTCCTAAGCCACCTTACTGCTAACTCCATTCTAGACCCCCTCCAATCCGGGTTCCGCCCTTTACATTCCACTGAAACTGCCCTGACCAAAGTCAATAACGATTTACTATCGGCTAAATCCAAAGGCCTCTTCTCTATCCTCATCCAGCTTGATCTGTTGGCAGCCTTTGACACTGTTGACCACCCTCTCCTGCTCAACACCCTCCGCTCCTTTGGCATCACTGGCACGGTCTTCTCCTGGTTCACCTCATACCTCTCCGATCGCTCCTTCTCCGTCTCCACTCCGAGCTCCCCCTCTCCTACTACCCCGCAGCCAGTCGGTGTTCCCCAAGGGTCAGTCCTTGGCCCTCTCCTCTTCTCACTCTACACCACCTCTCTGGGCACCCTCATCAGCTCCTATGGTTTTCATTACCACCTTTATGCTGATGATACCCTAATCTATCGCTCCTCCCCCGACCTATCCCCATCACTCCTGTCCAAGGTCTCCGAATGCCTCACGGCCATCTCAGCCTGGATGACCCAACGCTTCCTGAAACTAAACATGGCTAAAACTGAACTTCTAATCTTCCATCCCCCGAACATCCCCTCTTCTCCCACTATCTCCATCAGCATTGGTGAAACCGAGATCACCTCCACCGACCAAACGCGCTGCCTCGGTGTCATCATTGACTCCTCCCTCTCTTTCACCCCCCACATTCGTGCTCTCTCACAGTCTTGCCGCTTTCATCTACGCAACATCTCACGCATTAGACCATTCCTCTCCACTGACGCGACCAAAATTCTCATTCACTTTCTTGTCATCTCCCGCCTTGACTACTGCAACATCCTTCTCTCTGGGCTACCTCAAACCAGCCTCGCACCTCTCCAAACTATTCTTAACGCTGCTGCTAGGCTCATCTTCCTCTCCCGCCGCTCTACCTCCGCCTCCCCCCTCTGTCTATCTCTTCACTGGCTCCCCATTCCTTTCCGAGTTCTCTTTAAACTCCTCACCACCACCTACAAGGCTCTCTCCTCCTCCACCGCTCCTTACCTCTCTTCACTGATCTCTATCCACACTCCCTCCCGTCCTCTTCGCTCCATCGCTGACCGCCAACTGACCTCTCACCTAATCACCTCCTCCCACTCCCGTGTCCAAGACTTCTCTCGCGCTGCCCCCCTGCACTGGAACAACCTCCCGCCACCCATCAGGCTTTCTGATTCCCTTACCTCCTTCAAGCGCTCCCTCAAAACCCACTTTTTTCGACTAGCCTATCCCTCCTCCTAACCTCTTTTGATCCTCCTATCCTGCCTCCATTCCCCTCCATTCCTACTTATCCTGTTGTTTTTCGTTCGTCCACCCACCTATTTTTAGTATGTTAACTCTTATCAGTAGGGTCCTCCTGCCTCACGTACTCACCCTACCTCTTTACCTCACCTGTCCTCCTGTCCTGTTCTTCCCTTCCTCTACTTCATCTTCAGTCTCCTCGACAATTTTGACACCTACTTCTGAACTGATGCTGATTTTATTTCTACCAGCTATACCCCTATTTATACTGTATCTTTCAACACACCTTGTACGTTACCTTGTCATTTGTTTTTTGTTTGCTATGTACGGCGCTGCGGACACTTTGCGGCGCCTTATAAATAAACGTACTACTACTACTATAGCACATACCTCCGCTACGTGATATACAGCACCCCCCTATTGGCGGCCCTGCGGGTAGGTAGGCAGCACTATAGCACATACCTCCGCTACGTGATATACAGCACTCCCCTATTGGCGGCCCTGTGGGTAGGTTGGCAGCACTATAGCACATACCTCCGCTACGTGATATACAGCACCCCCCTATTGGCGGCCCTGCGTGTAGGTTGGCAGCACTATAGCACATACCTCCGCTACGTGATATACAGCACCCCCCTATTGGCGGCCCTGCGGGTAGGTAGACAGCACTATAGCACATACCTCCGCTACGTGATATACAGCACCCCCCTATTGGCGGCCCTGCGGGTAGGTAGTCAGCACTATAGCACATACCTCCGCTACGTGATATACAGCACCCCCCTATTGGCGGCCCTGCGGGTAGGTAGGCAGCACTATAGCACATACCTCCGCTACGTGATATACAGCACCCCCCTATTGGCGGCCCTGCGTGTAGGTTGGCAGCACTATAGCACATACCTCCGCTACGTGATATACAGCACCCCCCTATTGGCGGCCCTGCGGGTAGGTAGGCAGCACTATAGCACATACCTCCGCTACGTGATATACAGCATCCCCCTATTGGCGGCCCTGCGGGTAGGTAGGCAGCACTATAGCACATACCTCTGCTACGTGATATACAGCACCCCCTATTGGCGGCCCTGCGGGTAGGTAGGCAGCACTATAGCACATACCTCCGCTACGTGATATACAGCATCCCCCTATTGGCGGCCCTGCGGGTAGGTAGGCAGCACTATAGCACATACCTCTGCTACGTGATATACAGCACCCCCCTATTGACGGCCCTGCGGGTAGGTAGGCAGCACTATAGCACATACCTCCGCTACGTGATATACAGCACCCCCCTATTGGCGGCCCTGCGGGTAGGTAGGCAGCGCTATAGCTCATACCTCTGCTACGTGATATACAGCACCCCCCTATTGGCGGCCCTGCGGGTAGGTAGGCAGCACTATAGCACATACCTCCGCTATGTGATATACAGCACCCCCCTATTGGCAGCCCTGCGGGTAGGTAGGCAGCATTATAGCACATACCCCTGCTACGTGATATACAGCACCCCCCTATTGGCGGCCCTGCGGGTAGGTAGGCAGCATTATAGTACATACCTCTGCTACGTGATATACAGCACCCCCACGGGTAGGTAGGCAGCACTATAGCACATACCTCTGCTACGTGATATACAGCACCCCCCTATTGGCAGCCCGGCGGGTAGGTAGGCAGCACTATAGCACATACCCCTGCTACGTGATATACAGCACCCCCCTATTGGCGACCCTGCGGGTAGGTAGGCAGCACTATAGCACATACCTCCGCTACGTGATATACAGCACCTCCCCCTATTGGCAGCTCGGCGGGTAGGTAGGCAGCACTATAGCACATACCTCCGCTACGTGATATATAGCACCCCCCTATTGGCGGCCCTGCGGGTAGGTAGGCAGCGCTATAGCACATACCTCCGCTACGTGATATACAGCACCCCCCTATTGGCGGCCCTGCGGGTAGGTAGGCAGCGCTATAGCACATACCTCCGCTACGTGATATACAGCACCCCCCTATTGGCGGCCCTGCGGGTAGGTAGGCAGCACTATAGCACATACCTCCGCTACGTGATATACAGCACCCCCCTATTGACGGCCCTGCGGGTAGGTAGGCAGCACTATAGCACATACCTCCGCTACGTGATATACAGCACCCCCCTATTGGCGGCCCTGCGGGTAGGTAGTCAGCACTATAGCACATACTTCCGCTACGTGATATACAGCACCCCCCTATTGGCGGCCCTGCGGGTAGGTTGGCAGCACTATAGCACATACCTCCGCTACGTGATATACAGCACCCCCCTATTGGCGGCCCTGCGGGTAGGTAGGCAGCACTATAGCACATACCTCCGCTTTGTGATATACAGCACTCCCCTATTGGCGGCCCTGCGGGTAGGTAGGCAGCACTATAGCACATACCTCCGCTACGTGATATACAGCACCCCCCTATTGGCGGTCCTGCGGGTAGGTAGGCAGCACTATAGCACATACCTCCGCTACATGATATACAGCACCATAAACAAACCAAAACTCATTTTTCTTGTACTTTGGAATAAAACTTTAGGGAGAGATTTATCAAAGTTTGGAGAGAGGTTAAGTGGAGAGAGGTATAGTACCAACCAACCAATCATCTCCTAACTGTCATGTTACAGGCTGTGTTTAAATAATGACAGAATCTGATTGGATGGTACTTTATCTCTCACCACTTTATCCAAGGTTTGATATATCTCCCCCTAAATTCATAAGACAGTCGGATATATCGGCAATCAACCATTCAATCTTGTCTGCTTCCGGAGGTCTTTCCCCTATGCAGGTTCCACTTTTAAAGTCAAATCTGCCCTGTAGAAAACAGCCGCTAATTTGTTGAATCTGCGACGGCTTGCGACAAAATACACGTGGATCTGCAAGTTTTTCACCAATCCACGTGTTCTCCGACTATCAGAATGTTTCCGACAGTTGGTGATTGAATAACTTTGGTCGAATTGGATGATATTTCCGACAGTCAGAAAAAGAGATTGAATCCCCCCCTTACTCTAATGTAGAGTTTTTAGCAGAATAATTGTCACTTGTGCGATGTGTAATATTGTTGTCAGCCTTCACAGTAAATACCACATACGGGTTCTAGAGTGCAGCAAAATTCCTAGAATAAAAGTCGGATGGGGACAATTTAAAGACCTCTGCTGTTAGAGTTGGATGTTTTTCTCCCATTGACACTGGTTCTCCTCTATACTCACCGTGTGCTGTCCGGCCAGTTCTCCATATACTTTTCTTAGCTTCTGCTGGGATTTGTCCTGTAGGATTCTCCACAATTCTTCTGCCCCCAGGGTGTCTGCAGGAACCATAAAGGACAGAACAGTTGGAAACGCTGGTAATGATGCAGCCTCATCTCAAAGAGCATCTCAGCAACACAACAGACTGGCACGGTGCAGATGGTATTAGGGACTCCTTAGGGGTTCCCCTGCAGGTTCACATGGGGGGACCGATTGTCCGCAGCTACGCATGTGCAGCGCCCACAGAAGTCCAGACGGGGCGCGGGGAGACGGACTGGGGAATTTGCCTATGGGAATGCCCAGCGTTTCGTGGGCATTCCCGTGAGGACGCTGGGCGTTAATACACCTACACCAATCCCAGAAAATGACCCTGAATTGTATTTATCTAGTTCTGCCATCTGCAGTGATCCAGAATACTGTTCTAGACTCCATTATGAATTAGACCAAGGATATAAGGCCTTCACCCTCATTAAACATAGTACAAATATGACCCCCCCTCCCCCAATGAGTGACGCTAGGGGTGTAGGGGGGAACTAATTAACCGGGCTCGGACTGCTGGAGGGGACCGCGTCCAGTGTCCGTATACCTATACTGAGGATAGTGTGCCGTGTTCCCAATGATATCTTCCGCATGTTGCCCGAACATTGAAAGCAAAGATACTGGCACTGTAAAGGTTTGGGCCCGTGGCCAGTTCTGATCTACCCACCTCTTAGACAGAAACGTCACAAACAGCATCAAACCCTATTACCCCTAAGCCCCCATACTGGAAATAACACCAGCTGCTGCCACCTCTGCAGGTATAGCTGTTGCTGCTGCCACCCCTTTGTCCCCTGGCTGGTCAGACATGACCGCTGATAGCACATACCCACTTCTCTACGCCTTCACCACCACCACCACCTGCACAGAAAATCTGCCACCACCAATAGCACCTTTCTCCTGCCCGGAGCCTCTGGTGCTCAAGGGCCTTCGCTGATGTTAAGACAGCCATGTACTGTACAGCGCATACGTTACTACATAGGTGTGTGCACAGGAAGTGCCTGGTGTGCACCCCTCTCCTCTTCCTCAGGTGCTCTCCCTGCTCTGCACCCGGCTGCTGCCCGTGCAGCCACTGTACTGTACTTTTTCACTCCGCCCTTATATATATATATATATATATATATATATATATATATATATATATATATATACTAGGTGATTCATCGCGCCCTACGGGCGCTCTTCACACCGTCGTAAGGGGCTGCGCCCCCTTAATTTGTGAACATTTGTATATGAGAAAGATGGTTAGAATTGTATGAAAGATGCCTGTATTGCAACTTGAGTTATAGGTGAAATGTGTTAAATAGAGAGCATATGATTTGGAAGGGGGTGTGTATTGTTTTGTTTAATTAAAAAGCGTTTACAGAGTAAGATGTACATTGATAGTGTGGATGGTACAGTGACATTTGTGGGTGTGGGGGGGGGGCTGTGTGTGCATGTTGTTTAGGTGTGTGTGTGTGTGCAATAGTATAGTAGGATGCTTTTGAGTCAGCGGCTCCCCACTGGCGGAGGTCACGACACAGGAAAACAGGAGGCTGGGTAGTGATAGGGGTGTGTGGACATAAGGGGGACTAAAGAGGAGGGTGGGAGATACTGTGCAGCTTCTGCCAGTGGGTGAGGGTCCATTGTGGCAGTACAGGAGTACAGGATGGTGGCCCAGAGTCAGTGTCTCCTCCTACTGGGTGGGAGTTAGGGTACATGAGAGCAGGAGGCTGGGCTATGAGGCATGATAGGGGCATGTGGGCAAAACAGCGTCAGCGACTCCCCAGTGGTGGAAGTTACGGTTCAGGAGAGCAGGAAGCTGGGTAGTGATAGGGGTGTGTGAGCATACGGGGGACTAAAGAGGGGTTTAGGGGTGCCGTGAATTGTGGGGGGTGCCGTGAATCAAGGGATGGAGGGGGCGCAGGTGTCCGTGGATCGCGGGAGAGGGCGGGGGTCCGCAAAGCGTGGTAGGGGGCGTGAATTGCGGGAGGGGGGGGTTGCGAATTGCGGGAGGGGGGTGTGTGCGGGGGGTGATGTGAATCGTGGGAGGGGGCGTGAATCGTGGGGGGGGTGCACGGGGGGTCCGTGAATTGCGGGAGGGGGGGGGTGTGAGTCAGTCATGTGAGTCAGAGGCTCCACCCAGCGTTACAGCTTCAGGCACACTTTGAGTGACAGATGTAGCCAAATATATAAGAGATATTGCATAAATAACCCAGTTATTATTATTGCGCAATAATGAATGTTTTGCTAGTGTACTTTTAAGACCCAGAACGTTACTGCAGTAACCCTTTAACCCAATGTGTCCTGCGGTATGTCCTACCAGGACTCTGATAAACGCAAGTCAGCTTTGCTGCCGAGTCTATGGCCAGTGACAGTGTTTTTAGAGATAAGCAACCCACCTTTGAGTAAAGGCTTTAAGGGTAATTGTAATCCACAGGGTGGTAACAATCCGGATTCTTAACTTGGGTAATGAATGTCTCTCCCTCTGTCCTGTCCTGGTGGTAGTATATCATGCATACCTCCCAACATGACCTATGCCAGGAGGGACACAATGCTCTGTTCCTGGACTTTCCTCTTAATTGATGAATTGCCTTCACCTGTGTGGGACTGGTTTATTGAAAAGTGCGGTGTTTTACCACAGGTGATGGTAATCATACATAAGTGGAAAGTCCAGGAACAGAGCATTGTGTCCCTCCTGGAGAGGGACATGTTAGGAGGTATGTATCATGGCATGATGAAGGAGTTAACCCCCAATGTCCCGGCATAGTCTCTTTAAGTTCTGAGTGGACCTCAAATTCAGGGGGACCCACCACGAGTGCCCTATGCAATGCTGACACTCTTTTAGAAGGGGTTCCAGCTTTTGGAGGCTGAATAGGGCCCTCTATTAGGCCTGGGTAATCTAACCCTCTTTTTGTGTCCCCGTTGGATGGGCGGGCTTTGCACTCACCCAAACAGCGCTGTCCGCGTAATGGCCGCTCCCGCCTCCTCCTTCAGTCTGTTGCCGCGGCCCGGGATCCGGCTATTTCTGCGGCTCTGGCGCTAGTCGCGGAGCATGACTCTCTGCTCATGTCAAGTCATCTCCAGCCTCTCTGCCCGCGTGTGGCTGCTCCCTCTGCCTTTATGCTGTGGCCGCACTTCCCGGCTCTACAGCGTCCCGTCCGCGAAAGGCTGCCCGTCTCCTCTCGGTCTCCGCTCCTCACATGCCTCCTTCCCCCCTCCTGTCTCCTGAGAAGCCACGTCCCTGCACCGCATAGCGGCCCTCAGCAAGTCCGTCCCGCACAGCTGCTATGAGATCTGGCACCCGTCCTGCTTCACCTCCTACCTGCAGATCACGCAGAGCGCCATGGAGGAGTCCCCGAAGATCTATGCGCCCCTCTACCTGGTGAGAACTGCTGGGGGGGAGGAGGAGGAGGGGGCCTGGCTGCTGCTGCTGCTGCCTTCCTGCTTCCCTTCTGCACACACTGTTATCTCTTATATATTTGGCTACTCTTTTGCAGGCTGGGTGGTGTGTGACCCCGCCCAGCGTTAGAGCCGCAGATGATTGACAGATGTAGCCAAATATATAAGATATATATATATATATATATATATATATATTAGGGCGGAGTGAAAAAATTTAAATCGAGAAATTCAAAATCGGCTAGTGTGGAAAAGTTGTGACTTGACCTGAATAAGAAACGTGCAAAAGCATTTTGACCTGAGTCAACATCTTCTGTTCTGGCAAGAGGCCTAAAGTTTAAATTTTTTAGGTGAAAATAACGAAATTATGAAGATTCTCCGATCTAGTTAAAATGATGTCAGGATGTCTTAGAGTGGTTCATTAGTACAGGTATACTTTAGCATAGTAAAAAACAATATGAGCTTGTCATCCCCGCCGCCCCGCCCCTGCAACAAAATTGTACTGCAATCAGGTCTGATTAAGGGCCATTATGCAGTGTTATATTTCACACAGTGTCACTGAAATACATAAAATTGGATTTGTGCTGCTCTCTTTGCAGTGCATATACAAAGATAGACAATCATGTGTACATAAATAAGAAATAACTGTTGCAGTCTGTTATTGAAAAGCAGTAACTGTTACAATAAGTATTACAAGTAACTGTGTAAACTGTCTAATGTATCATTTTACACATCACTTCTATTTATTAAGGGCTGCATTACATCATATTATGGTGCCAAAGATAAACCAATATATTAACAGTTAAATACATTGAAGTTTATTATGATGTAATAAACAAATACATCTAATGTTTAGAAAAATAAAATTAATTGATTCAAAAATAACAGGTTTAAAAGATGTTGCACATACGGTATTGTCTTCTTATTTTTTTTATGTTCTGTTTTGAGTTGGTTTATACAAACCAATTGTGATTGATGTCTGCTATTATTAGACTGTTAAATTGGGTCAATAAGCACATAAAAAGGAAATAAAGTATTGCTGATCAATCCTGCCTAGTAATTAACACAGTGATTGGCATATATGTACTGCTGGACACCACTCATAGAATGATTAACCTGTTATTTTTGAATCAATGTTCTTGATTTTATTTTTCTAAACATTAGATGTATTTGTTTATTACATCATAATACACTTCAACGTATTTAACTGTTAATATATTGGCTTATCTTTGGCATAACTATATGCCGTAATGCAGCCCTTTCATATTCCCAGCATAGGGGATGCAAAACTATTTTTCAGACCAATTCATGTTTAAAATAAACTGCCACAAGTAAAGCCAATAAACAGAAGTATTTAAAATACTGCACATAAAGAACAGAGTGTAATCCATTGTTACTGACCTTACTGGAGCATTCAGTAAAGATTTTGTTGGACATTAGAAGACACAGGTGTGTATTATTCTATTAAGGGCAAACAAAAGGGATTTACCCAGATTTTTCTCCCCAAGTTTTTTTTTCTTGGTCACTTCAATTACAGAGTATCCTCTCCAAAAAAAAAAAATGTTCAGGAGAAAAGACAATATTCACTATTGTGACCATGAAAATGGGTCAATTATCAGGGATTTTTTTCTACCGCCAAAGTCAGTCACTTTGCACTAGGACAAGCTCGTCCTGTCTTTTTTTTTACTATGCTAATCAACAATAGGTAGAGGGCACTCAATGGACTTATAACTGTTATAAGAAAACAAAAGCGGTCTCTATTTGCAGCAAGGTTTCGAGCATTTATTGCCTCTGCACGGTGGCAGGGGTGTCTATATATGTGAGCTTATGTTTGTATTTCTTTGAGCCTGATGACAAGCAATAAATGCTTAAAAAGTTGCTGCTAATAGAGACGGCTTGTGTCCTTTATTTCTGATAACAGTTATAAGTCCGTTGAGTGCCCCTTATCTATTGTAGCTATTTGAAAGTGGATATCCTCCACCATCTGGGTGCACCTCCGGCCGTTGGTTCCCGGATCTACAACACCAGAGTGCCTATCACTGGAATATATATATATATATATATATATATAGGCATGTGTGGGATGGCGGCACTCGGATAAAAAAAGACACAACACAGATGCCTTGTTCACCATGGTGAACAAGGCATCTGTGTTGTGTCTTTTTTTATCCGAGTGCCGCCATCCCACACATGCCTAGATTGGGAGCCTATTTGTATGGAGTCCTAAGCCTGGAGGAAGGCACCGGAGCTTCATATATCTCGTTATCACTGAGTGCCTCTTAACTACAGATTATATATATATATATATATATATATATATATAAAATTTGCGGGGGGTGGGGCGCACCAGAAACGTTTCTGCAGGGGGGAGAAAAAATAGTAGTTATGCCACTGGCTTAAACCACACAAACGAGGATATGACATCACAAGGAAATATTGAATTACCTTCCATCCCATCTAGAATGTTCTGCAAGAAAGGGCTGACCTGGAAATCCATAGGTGGAGGATTCAGGAAATATTCGGCTGTCTCTTGGCCCAGAACACTTGGGAGAAGAAATTAAAGTTGTGTGATTTTTTAAACCTCCAGTATTATATATCTATATATATCTGTAAGGCCATTACATGACGTGTGTGACACAGTGCACCACCCTATATACTGTGCACAGCTCATCTGGTGGCTAATACATAATACATGGTGGCTAGTATATGACACAGACCATAGTGTTCCTTCTAGGAACCAAACGGGGCAGGGCGCTGGAGGGGCGGACCAGGCACAGCGACGGCACATATGGGGGCGTGCCCGGGCCGCCGCGTCACAAATGGGGCGTGCCCGTCCGACGCGTCACGAATGGGGGCGTGCCCGGGCCGGCGCGTCACAAATGAGGGCGTGCCCGGACCGCGGTGTCACCGAAGGAGGTGTGCCCGGGCCGCCGCGTCACCAAAGGGGGCGTGCCCGGGCCGCCGCATCACCGAAGGGGGCTTGCCTGGCCGTGACTAGCGCCGTGCACCGCAATCTATGGCGGTGCTGGGCTTCACCGGTGCACTCCGGCAGGACAGGCAGCAGGCTGTTTTAGCGGGGCACTGCTAGAGGGGCAGGGCGCATTTTGCCCTTTAAAAATCGGGCAGGGCGCAGCGCCCCGCTAAAACAGCCTAGCGGGAACACTAGACCATATGGCCTGGTGGCTAGTGCACAATATTTATTTATTTTATTTATTAACATTTTCTTATATAGCGCAGCATATCCCGTTGCGATTTACAAAAGGAGACAGTGATACAACAAACAGGGTATTTACAGTCAAAAGCAGGGTATTTACAGTCAAAAGGTATGAGGGCCCTGCTCACAAGCTTACAAACGGTACTTGTTTCCTAGCAGGGCACCCACTAAGCAAATAGCTTAGTGTGCTATTCTGCATAGGATATCACATTGCATCGCTTACCATCTACAGTGCTGTGCGATGTCCATGTTAACTGCACAGGAGTGCTTATACAATGAAATATTGCATAGGATCGCATGGCACCAAATGTGATGCGATGCGATATTTGATTGTACATGCCATGAGATGTGATGGGGGCTTACAATGAGATGTGATGCTATGTGATGTGATGTGGGCATAGTATGTGATGTGATGGGTGCTTACAATTGTAAGCACCTGCACCTACGCCATTGTTTAGCGTCAACCCCAGTATCCACGCCACCCCGAAGCGGTGGGGACGCGGCTAACTTTACATGTATTCCACTTCTGCTCGCGGCAGTGGTCACACTATCTAATATCAACTCCATGCCGACGTGGAAAGTAGTGCTCGTCACGCTTCGGGGTGGTGTGGATACTGGGGATGATGCTAAACAATGGCGTAGGTGCAGGTGCTTACAATTGTAAGCCCCCATCACATCACATACTATGCCCGCATCACATCACATAGCATCACATCTCATTGTAAGCCCCCATCACATCTCATTATAAGCCCCCATCACATCTCATTGTAAGCACCCATCACATCACATACTATGCACACATCACATAGCATCACATCTCATTGTAAGCACCCATCACATCTCATTGTAAGCCCCCATCACATCTCATTTTAAGCCCCCATCACATCTCATTTTAAGCCCCCATCACATCTCATTGTAAGCACCCATCACATCACATACTATGCACACATCACATAGCATCACATCTCATTGTAAGCCCCCATCACATCTCATTGTAAGCACCCATCACATCTCATTGTAAGCCCCCATCACATCTCATTTTAAGCCCCCATCACATCTCATTGTAAGCACCCATCACATCACATACTATGCACACATCACATAGCATCACATCTCATTGTAAGCCCCCATCACATCTCATTGTAAGCACCCATCACATCTCATTGTAAGCCCCCATCACATCTCATTGTAAGCACCCATCACATCTCATTGTAAGCACCCATCACATCACATACTATGCACACATCACATAGCATCACATCTCATTGTAAGCCCCCATCACATCTCATTGTAAGCACCCATCACATCTCATTGTAAGCACTCATCACATCTCATGGCATGGGTGCTTGTGCAATCAAATATCGCATCACATCGCATGTTAAAAACGTACCATGTGATGCGATGAGATGCGATTTCACTACGTTTTCATAAGTAAGAAATCTGGGCGACCTGCTAGGAAACAAGTACCTTACAAACTATAGAATACAGACCATATTACATGGTGGCTAGTGCACAATACAGACTATATTACCTGGTGGCTAGTGCACAATACAGACTATATTACCTGGTGGCTAGTATACAATACAGACTATATTACCTGGTGGCTAGTATACAATACAGACTATATTACCTGGTGGCTAGTGCACAATACAGACTATATGACCTGGTGGCTAGTACACAATACAGACTATATTACCTGGTGGCTAGTGCACAATACAGACTATATTGCCTGGCGGCTAGTACACAATACAGACCATATTACCTGGCGGCTAGTATACAATACAGACTATATTACCTGGTGGCTAGTATACAATACAGACTATATTACCTGGTGGCTAGTACACAATACAGACCATATTACCTGGCGGCTAGTATACAATACAGACTATATTACCTGGCGGCTAGTATACAATACAGACTATATTACCTGGTGGCTAGTACACAATACAGACCATATTACCTGGTGGCTAGTACACAATACAGACTATATTACCTGGTGGCTAGTACACAATACAGACTATATTGCCTGGTGGCTAGTACACAATACAGACTATATTGCCTGGTGGCTAGTACACAATACAGACTATATTGCCTGGCGGCTAGTATACAATACAGACCATATTGCCTGGTGGCTAGTACACAATACAGACTATATTGCCTGGTGGCTAGTACACAATACAGACTATATTACCTGGTGGCTAGTACACAATACAGACTATATTGCCTGGCGGCTAGTGCACAATACAGACTATATTACCTGGCGGCTAGTATACAATACAGACCATATTACCTGGTGGCTAGTATACAATACAGACCATATTGCCTGGTGGCTAGTACACAATACAGACTATATTGCCTGGTGGCTAGTACACAATACAGACTATATTGCCTGGTGGCTAGTACACAATACAGACTATATTGCCTGGTGGCTAGTACACAATACAGACTATATTACATGGTGGCTAGTATACAATACAGACTATATTACATGGTGGCTAGTATACAATACAGACTATATTGCCTGGCGGCTAGTACACAATACAGACTATATTACCTGGCGGCTAGTACACAATACAGACCATATTACCTGGTGGCTAGTACACAATACAGACTATATTGCCTGGCGGCTAGTACACAATACAGACCATATTACCTGGTGGCTAGTATACAATACAGACCATATTACCTGGTGGCTAGTACACAATACAGACTATATTGCCTGGCGGCTAGTACACAATACAGACTATATTACCTGGTGGCTAGTATACAATACAGACTATATTACCTGGTGGCTAGTACACGATACAGACTATATTACCTGGCGGCTAGTACACAATACAGACTATATTGCCTGGTGGCTAGTACACAATACAGACTATATTACCTGGTGGCTAGTACACAATACAGACTATATTGCCTTGCGGCTAGTACACAATACAGACCATATTACCTGGTGGCTAGTACACAATACAGACTATATTACATGGCGGCTAGTACACAATACAGCCCATATTACCTGGTGGCTAGTACACAATACAGACTATATTGCCTTGCGGCTAGTACACAATACAGACCATATTACCTGGTGGCTAGTACACAATACAGACTATATTACATGGCGGCTAGTACACAATACAGCCCATATTACCTGGTGGCTAGTACACAATACAGACTATATTGCCTTGCGGCTAGTACACAATACAGACCATATTACCTGGTGGCTAGTATACAATACAGACCATATTACATGGTGGCTAGTATACAATACAGACCATATTACCTGGTGGCTAGTACACAATACAGACCATATTACCTGGTGGCTAGTATACAATACAGACTATATTACATGGTGGCTAGTATACAATACAGACCATATTACCTGGTGGCTAGTATACAATACAGACTATATTACCTGGTGGCTAGTATACAATACAGACTATATTACCTGGTGGCTAGTACACAATACAGACCATATTACCTGGTGGCTAGTACACAATACAGACCATATTGCCTGGCGGCTAGTACACAATACAGACTATATTGCCTGGCGGCTAGTACACAATACAGACTATATATCCTGGCAGCTAGTACACAATACAGACCATATTACCTGGTGGCTAGTACACAATACAGACTATATTACCTGGTGGCTAGTATACAATACAGACTATATTACCTGGCGGCTAGTACACAATACAGACTATATTACCTGGCGGCTAGTACACAATACAGACTATATATCCTGGCAGCTAGTACACAATACAGACCATATTACCTGGTGGCTAGTACACAATACAGACTATATTACCTGGTGGCTAGTATACAATACAGACTATATTACCTGGTGGCTAGTACACAATACAGACTATATTACCTGGTGGCTAGTACACAATACAGACTATATTACCTGGTGGCTAGTATACAATACAGACTATATTACCTGGTGGCTAGTACACAATACAGACTATATTACCTGGCGGCTAGTACACAATACAGACTATATATCCTGGCAGCTAGTACACAATACAGACCATATTACCTGGTGGCTAGTATACAATACAGACTATATTACCTGGTGGCTAGTACACAATACAGACTATATTGCCTTGCGGCTAGTACACAATACAGACCATATTACCTGGTGGCTAGTATACAATACAGACCATATTACCTGGTGGCTAGTATACAATACAGACCATATTACCTGGTGGCTAGTACACAATACAGACCATATTACCTGGTGGCTAGTATACAATACAGACTATATTACATGGTGGCTAGTATACAATACAGACCATATTACCTGGTGGCTAGTATACAATACAGACTATATTACCTGGTGGCTAGTATACAATACAGACTATATTACCTGGTGGCTAGTACACAATACAGACCATATTACCTGGTGGCTAGTACACAATACAGACCATATTGCCTGGCGGCTAGTACACAATACAGACTATATTGCCTGGCGGCTAGTACACAATACAGACTATATATCCTGGCAGCTAGTACACAATACAGACCATATTACCTGGTGGCTAGTACACAATACAGACTATATTACCTGGTGGCTAGTATACAATACAGACTATATTACCTGGTGGCTAGTACACAATACAGACTATATTACCTGGTGGCTAGTACACAATACAGACTATATATCCTGGCGGCTAGTACACAATACAGACCATATTACCTGGTGGCTAGTACACAATACAGACTATATTACCTGGTGGCTAGTATACAATACAGACTATATTACCTGGTGGCTAGTATACAATACAGACTATATTACCTGGTGGCTAGTACACAATACAGACTATATTACCTGGTGGCTAGTACACAATACAGACTATATTACCTGGTGGCTAGTATACAATACAGACTATATTACCTGGTGGCTAGTACACAATACAGACTATATTACCTGGCGGCTAGTACACAATACAGACTATATATCCTGGTGGCTAGTACACAATACAGACTATATTACCTGGTGGCTAGTACACAATACAGACTATATTACCTGGTGGCTAGTATACAATACAGACTATATTACCTGGTGGCTAGTACACAATACAGACTATATTACCTGGCGGCTAGTACACAATACAGACTATATTACCTGGAGGCTAGTATACAATACAGACTATATATCCTGGCAGCTAGTACACAATACAGACCATATTACCTGGTGGCTAGTACACAATACAGACTATATTACCTGGTGGCTAGTATACAATACAGACTATATTACCTGGTGGCTAGTACACAATACAGACTATATTACCTGGCGGCTAGTACACAATACAGACTATATTACCTGGTGGCTAGTATACAATACAGACTATATATCCTGGCAGCTAGTACACAATACAGACTATATTACCTGGTGGCTAGTACACAATACAGACTATATTACCTGGTGGCTAGTACACAATACAGACTATATTACCTGGTGGCTAGTATACAATACAGACTATATTACCTGGTGGCTAGTACACAATACAGACCATATTACCTGGCGGCTAGTACACAATACAGACTATATTACCTGGCGGCTAGTACACAATACAGACTATATTACCTGGTGGCTAGTATACAATACAGACTATATTACCTGGTGGCTAGTACACAATACAGACTATATTACATGGTGGCTAGTATACAATACAGACTATATTACCTGGCGGCTAGTATACAATACAGACTATATTGCCTGGCGGCTAGTACACAATACAGACTATATTACCTGGTGGCTAGTATACAATACAGACTATATTACCTGGTGGCTAGTATACAATACAGACTATATATCCTGGCAGCTAGTACACAATACAGACTATATTACCTGGTGGCTAGTACACAATACAGACTATATTACCTGGTGGCTAGTATACAATACAGACTATATTGCCTGGTGGCTAGTACACAATACAGACCATATTACCTGGTGGCTAGTACACAATACAGACCATATTGCCTGGCGGCTAGTACACAATACAGACTATATTGCCTGGCGGCTAGTACACAATACAGACTATATATCCTGGCAGCTAGTACACAATACAGACCATATTACCTGGTGGCTAGTACACAATACAGACTATATTACCTGGTGGCTAGTACACAATACAGACTATATTACCTGGTGGCTAGTGCACAATACAGACTATATTACCTGGTGGCTAGTACACAATACAGACTATATTACCTGGCGGCTAGTACACAATACAGACTATATATCCTGGCAGCTAGTACACAATACAGACCATATTACCTGGTGGCTAGTACACAATACAGACTATATTACCTGGTGGCTAGTATACAATACAGACTATATTACCTGGTGGCTAGTACACAATACAGACTATATTACCTGGTGGCTAGTACACAATACAGACTATATTACCTGGTGGCTAGTATACAATACAGACTATATTACCTGGTGGCTAGTACACAATACAGACTATATTACCTGGCGGCTAGTACACAATACAGACTATATATCCTGGCAGCTAGTACACAATACAGACCATATTACCTGGTGGCTAGTACACAATACAGACTATATTACCTGGTGGCTAGTATACAATACAGACTATATTACCTGGTGGCTAGTACACAATACAGACTATATTACCTGGCGGCTAGTACACAATACAGACTATATTACCTGGTGGCTAGTATACAATACAGACTATATATCCTGGCAGCTAGTACACAATACAGACCATATTACCTGGTGGCTAGTACACAATACAGACTATATTACCTGGTGGCTAGTATACAATACAGACTATATTACCTGGTGGCTAGTACACAATACAGACTATATTACCTGGCGGCTAGTACACAATACAGACTATATTACCTGGTGGCTAGTATACAATACAGACTATATATCCTGGCAGCTAGTACACAATACAGACTATATTACCTGGTGGCTAGTACACAATACAGACTATATTACCTGGTGGCTAGTACACAATACAGACTATATTACCTGGTGGCTAGTATACAATACAGACTATATTACCTGGTGGCTAGTACACAATACAGACCATATTACCTGGCGGCTAGTACACAATACAGACTATATTACCTGGCGGCTAGTACACAATACAGACTATATTACCTGGTGGCTAGTATACAATACAGACTATATTACCTGGTGGCTAGTACACAATACAGACTATATTACATGGTGGCTAGTATACAATACAGACTATATTACCTGGCGGCTAGTATACAATACAGACTATATTGCCTGGCGGCTAGTATACAATACAGACTATATTACCTGGTGGCTAGTATACAATACAGACTATATTACCTGGTGGCTAGTACACAATACAGACTATATTGCCTGGCGGCTAGTACACAATACAGACTATATTACCTGGCGGCTAGTACACAATACAGACTATATTGCCTGATTATATATTCCCTTTAACAACTCTGAACACTCACTAACTGATGCAATGTCCTCGGCCACCCACCTGTGCAGCTGCTGAATATAATCCATTGCTGTCCCGGACACATCCTCCTCTTCATTATCCTCAAGAGATTCATGCAGTGTTCCACAAGCCGAAAAGAGACGGAAAGGGCTGTTGTGAGACACAGGTTTATGGTGCGCTCCCCTGTGGCCGGGGTGTGATCTGCGGCCCTGACAACTGGCCATGGAGACAATCCCTTAAAAAATAATGGAAAATACAATTTATTTAATATTTATTAATACACAATGGTCCTTAAATTCACAGCCTTGCGAGTCCCCCAGAAGCCGCCCGCATGGCCGACCATCGAATGATTTCTTCAGTGCTCGCAGATCTGAGACAGCTCTATGGTGTGTCTGACCTATGGGCGCCCTGTACATCAGCTGCCCCCCCACGTCCTCAGAGAATTACTATGGCAACGCCCAGCATTCTCATAGGAAAGCCCATGGAACAATGGACGTTCCCATAGGCAAATTCCCCCATTCCCCAGCCGCCCCCCCCAAACCTATGTGCATGCACAGTCTTGAACAATCGATGCCCCTTGCGAACGCATGGGGAACCGATTGTATTAGAATAAATCCCAAATTGTTGTCTGAGTGCTTGTCTTTTGATTAACGAGGATCAATAGGGATCTCGAACTTCATGCAACTTCAACTGAGGTTTTCATCCTTTCCTTACTAGATAAATCGACCAATGGACAACACTGAAGCCATTAATCAAACTGCTCTGCCAGAAAAGTAGGATAGTCCACAGCGCCAATCTGACACAAATGGACCCAGTTTTCTATGTCAGTGAGAAATCCTCCAACAATATTTGTGTTCTTCTCTGGAAATATATTGGTTCTATAAGCAGGTACCATAAGGTATGCCCAGATAAGCGATTCTTACGTATGGAGGCGCTGTGTAGGGCGCTGAGATTGGGGCAGGAATGGGCGTGCACTCGTGGGATAAGGGGCAAGTTTATCTTCACAGTAGGCGTGAGGTCGCAGTCTCATCTCAGCCAGGTACGACAAAGGAGCGAAAGCTACAGGCAAGGGATAAAAGATGCAGCTAAGGGGAGAAAGCAATGTCAATGGGAGGAATTTGCAGCCAAGGGGGAAAAGTCGCAGCCAAGGGGAGGAAGTCACAGCCAAGGGGAGGAAGTCACAGCCAAGGGAAGAAAGCTGCAGCCAAGGAAAAAAAGATTCAGCTAAGGGGAGAAAATAGAGCCAATGGGAGGAAGTCGCAGCCATGGGGAAAAAGTCGCAGCCATGGGGAAAAAGTCGCAGCCAAGGGGAGGAAGTCGCAGCCAAGGGGAGGAAGTCACAGCCAAGGGAAGAAAGCTGCAGCCAAGGAAAAAAAGATTCAGCTAAGGGGAGAAAACAGAGCCAATGGGAGGATTTTGCAGCCATGGGGAGGAAGTCGCAGCCATGGGGAGAAAGTTGCAGCCAAGGGGAGGAAGTTGCAGCCAAGGGAAGAAAGAGCCAAGGGGAGGAAGTCACAGCCAAGGGGAGAAAGTTGCAGCATAGGGAAAAAAGATACAGCTAAGGGGAGAAAGCAGAGCCAATGGGAGGATTTCACAGCCATGGGGAGGAAGTTGCAGCCATGGGGTAAAAGTCGCAGCCAAGGGGAGGAAGTCGCAGCCAAGGGGAGGAAGTTGCAGCCAAGGAGAGAAAGCTGCAGCCAAGGGAAAAAAGATGCAGCTAAGGGGAGAAAGCAGAGCCAATGGGAGGAAGTTGCAGCCATGGGGAGAAAGTTGCAGCCAAGGGAAGGAAGTCGCAGCCAAGGGGAGGAAGTTGCAGCCATGGGGAGGAAGTCGAAGCCAAGGGAAGAAAGAGCCAAGGGGAGGAAGTCGCAGCCAAGGGGAGAAAGCTGCAGCCAACCGAAAAAAGATGCAGCTAAGGGGAGAAAGCAGAACCAATGGGAGGAAGCCAAGTGTCACAGTCAAGGGGAGGAATATACAACCAAGGGCAGAAAGCTGTAGCCATGGGAAAAAAGATGCAGCTAAGGGGAGAAAGCAGAGCCAATGGGAGGAATTTGCAGCCATGGGGAGGAAGTCACAGCCAATTTTAGTTAAGTATTGCGCCCCCCAAAAAAACCTCACTGTAAGCGGCGTTGGCATATTTATTGGATATTTTGTCTATTTCCCACAGCAACGTTAGCACTCATAAGGTTACCAAGGAGAGAAAGACGCAGCTAAGGGGAGGAAGCTGCAGCTATGGGAGGAAGCCGCAGCTATGGGAGGAAGCCGCAGCTATGGGTGGAAGCCGCAGCTAAGGGGAGGAAGCCGCAGCCCAAGGAGGAAAGCCGCAGCTAAGGGGAGGAAGCCGCAGCTAAGGGGAGGAAGCCGCAGCTAAGGGGAGGAAGCCGCAGCTAGGGGGGGGGGGAAGATGCAGCTAAGGGGGGGAAGATGCAGCTAAGGGGAGGAAGATGCAGCTAAGGGGAGGAAGCCACAGCCCAAAGAGGAAAGCTGCAGCCCATGAATGGAGCTTTGAATGACGATTTGCATCTAGAACTGATTATGAATCCCACCTTACATAACAGCAAATGGACAGGAAATTTCATTTTGCAATTCCAGATATATCTGACTTTTTAAAATAAGACCTTTTATTTTTTAGAGATATCAAGTATGGGAAATTCTTGCGCTACACTTGGAATTTCTAAAAAATAAGATAAGTAATGTTGTCATTATTCCACATTCCAGTATTCACAACATAAAATAACAGCCACAATTACATACAGTACCAGGTGAAACGTCTGTGTGGATCACTACAGACACATACATGACTCAGCTGCTGGTGTGCAATGGAACTAACCAGTTACCTCAGAGGACATGTCTTACCCTGGGTTGTGTCTTCTCTGTGCAGTTATATAAAGTGTTATACAACACAGTGCTTCTTTTATATTGTCATATTGTCGGGGGAGCTGTTGTCATAGTGACCTGTTTCTGGTTCTCGGTTCTTCCCCTGGTAATTATTAATAACATGAAATCACTGTCTGTCCTGTAGCCATAGAACCTCTCTGTGTCCTGCTGAGAAATGAGAAGTGCTGAGCTCTGGAAGTGGCTGATGAGAAACAAATGGGATGAAAGTCCTCAAATATTCAGCAATAAGCCCAAGTTCACTGCAGCATCATCTATCCACACTAGTTGTCTGCATTCCTTGTAAGGAACCCTCATTCCTATGTACAGTGGAGGCCGCCATTTTGTACCGTGAATAAGAACACCAGAATGGTGTACGTTAGCACTCTAGTGACATCACTGGGAAACTAGTGACTTAACTGGGAACTAGTGACATCACTGGGAAACTAGTGACATCACTGGGAACTAGTGACATCACTTAGGCATCTAATGCCGAGCTTCCAATCTCAACTTTGCCACATGTATCTCTGCCACTGCCCACAGTATATGGAAGGAGAATTGGGCAACACAGGATCAAGCAGCTATTTTGAAGTAAGCAAAGTAGTTTTTGACCCATATATGTTAATACGAGTTTTCTATAGCATTAAGGAACCTAAGATGAAGTGTATCCGGAAAGCGACTCAACCATGTTTAGGTCGACAATACCATGGTGGTCCACTAGTGGTCGACAGCATCTAGTTAGACGCCTAAACTTGGTCGACGGAATCTAAATAGACAGTGATGCTAGATCGAAGTGAAGGATCAACAGGAACGTGATCGACAGTATCAAGGTCGACACAAGTTTTTGTGTTTTTCCGGTTCCACTTGGTTCCTACTTTACTATCAGAGTGGAATAGTGTGCCCGAAGCATGCGAGGGGACCTGTGCACATATACAGTGTTCACGGGGACTCTTCAGATGTTCCTCACCCAAAAAACTCATGTCGACCTGGCTACTGTTGGCGCCATCCACTACTAGTGGTCAACCATGGTAATGCCAAACTAAACATGGTGGATCATCTATCCCTGACCCAGATGAAGCCAGAGCCATCTTCCTACATATTTCCATACACTGAATGGCAGCAGAGCCGGCCTTAGGCATAGGCCAACTAGGCAATTGCCTAGGGCATTTGGAATGCCTAGGGGCATCAGCAGCTTCTGCTGATTAAAATGATATGCAGCATGCCTATATTCTGTGTGTGAGCGAGGCTGTATCTGCATATGAAATAGTGTATTCATGGATTCTGTATGCAGGTGCAGCCACAGTCGCTCACAGAATATAGGCATGCCGCATATAATTTTAATCATTGGAAGCGCCTTGTGTGTGCTGGTCATAACAATGCAAATAAGACGAATTTTCAGCAAAAAAAGACACCCAACGTTAGCAGAACTGGCCAGGAGCTGCATGGCCTATTGAGGCAAGATGTATGAGGAAACATCTGTATACAAGCAGAGGCAGAGGTCACAGTGTTAGCGGCTGTGCGAGTGCTGTCTGTGGGTGGGTTGGTTGTGCAATAGTGTTCGGCATATGTGTAAGGGGCATTATGTGTGTCATGTATAAATGCATTAATAATGTATGACATATGTGTAACAGGCATTAGTGTGTCATGTGTATAAGGGCATTAATAATGTGCGACATATATGTAACAGGCATTATGTGTGTCATGTGTATAAGGGCATTAATAATGTGCGACATATGTGTAACAGGCATTAGTGTGTCATGTGTATAAGGGCATTAATAATGTGCAACATATGTGTAAGGGGCATTATGTGTGTCATGTGTATAAGGGCATTAATAATGTGCAACATATGTGTAAGGGGCATTATGTGTGTCATTATGTGTATGAAGGGCATTAATAAAGGTTGGCATAATGTGTAAGGGGCATTATGGTTATAAGGACATTAATAATGTGTGTCATGTGTAAGGGGCATTACTGTGTGGTATTATCAGGGGTGCCGAGAGAAAGGGGTAGGGGGTACAAATTACCCAAGCCAACGTCTGGTGGAAGGGCCCAGTGGGGGCCCCGGGTCCCCTCCCCTTTAATCAGCAGCAGCTGCAGCTCTTCTCCTCTGCCCAGCACACACTGCTTTGTGCTGGGTTGCAGTGTGGCCCTGGAGGTGCTTAAAATACAATATTTTCTCAGGATTTTAAAGGGTATAATGTGAATAATGTGAGGAGTAATGTACATAAGGTAAAGTGGTACTACTGGGTGATGTAACGTGAATAAGGGACACCATCGCATGATATAATGTGAATAAAGTTGCACTACTGTGTGGCATAATGTGAATTGGGGGTACTATTGTGTGGCCATGCCCCTTCCCAGCAAGAACACACCCCTGTTTGGGCTGCGCACCGCATGTGTGCACTGTTTCTATTTAAAATATTGCAGGTAGGAGCACCAAAATGATGACTGCTATGATGAGGGTTGATGGTGCTGGGAAAGGGGAGCAGGGTCAGAGGCGGAACTAGTGGCGGTGCTAGGGGGCATCTGCCAAAATCTTGCCTAGGGCATCATTTAGGCTAGGGCCGGCTCTGAATGGCAGTCAGCACTGTGATTGGTGGATAGCTCCAACTATCCACCAATCAGCATTCACTGTCTAACTGAGGGGCAGGTAGAATGCTCTGATTGTGTGACCACCACCTGCCCCTGCTCAGAGGCCCCTAGAAGTATGGGGCCCTGGGCCATTGCCCAGTCTAGCTATACCCTAAGATGGACCTATCTATATAGTCTCTTTAAATGCTATAAAAACATAGATGTAGGATCCTCGTACCTCACTGAGATGCCTTCAGGTTCATATTAGCTGCAATGCGTATACCCAAACATCACTCCGGCTCTGCTAATGCCTGGGTGGGAAATGCAGGAATGGTGACCTCAGCTTAGGATATCCGCACAGCTTCCATGTCGGTGAATGAGATGGGGGGGGGGGGCTGAATCACTGGCAGATCTCCACTCACAATGGTGTTTAATCACATGTAATGGGGTTACACAATATTCAGTTACCACCTGATTACTGTTATTAGCAAATCAGTGTAGGAACATATTAAGTGTCACAATTAAGTGTCATAAGATATATCAACCCACAGTAACCAGGAGATAATATCGCAGAAGTCTAAACATTTCTTAACTTCTAACTGCCTGTACAAACACAGTGGAAGAGACGTCTCAAGCCTTGGAGAGAGATAAAGTGTCGTACTTACCCATAGCAACCAATCAGCTTCTTTTATTTCAAAAACTGTGCTAGATAAATGACAGAAGCTGGTTGGTTGATTTGGGCAAAGTCTCCACTTTATTCTCTCCATTGCTTGATACATCTACCCCAGTGACTGGGACCAAACAGGCGTGGAATTGAGCCGACTAAGGCTGCAAGAAAGGTAGGGAATGGGCTCCCATTGGGATTACGAGCTACTAATGATCAATGGAGCTTCAGACGTTCAGCTCATAACTGTCACTTTTCACACCCGTGACTGTTGGGGGCTGATTGGCTGGAGCACCATATATGTGATTACAAGATTATCAGCCATTGTTAAATGTACCCATAAACTGATCAGGATAGTCAATGCCCCCCATATATAAAGTGCAGCAGAATATTTGGCGAATTCAATTAACCATGATTTTTTTAATCGTGGCTAATTGCTTTGCGACTGCCTATTCAATTATCCCCACTTAGCCGCCGTGGGTGATTAGTATCAGTGGCGGAACTTGTGAGTAATTGGTCTAGGTGCAAAAATATACTTTGGGCCCCAATGTTCCATTTCAAGTTCATAATATATCACCCGCCAGTGGATGACAAGGAGAAGCAGTGAGCGGAAGGGAGAGGCACAGAGTGACAAAGGGGCGTAACGGGGAGGCAGTGGGTGATAAGGGTGTGGCAGTACAATCACACATTCCTGTGCTGTGTGGAGACCAAGAGGGAAGTACCTTAGTGGAGGTAGGTGTTGAAAGAAGTATGGTACTGCACTCTATTCTTCTTGTCCTCCGAGAAGACCTCATGCCCTGTCCCAAGATGGCCACCAAGCTCACTATTGAGAATGTACAAAGGCCATCTCATTTCTTTACTGTATAAGACTATGTAGTGACATGGTGGAAGACAGAAGATTCTCTGATAGACCTGGTTCACTCCTGCCATAAAGCAATATACACTCACTTCTGGTGAGCTGTATGAAACCCTGATCCTCTACATCTCTGCTCCATCACCAGTGTACATGTAACAGTGAGTACGGCTATGTATCAATAAGCTAACAACATTGCTTAAGGAAATTGTCTGTTCATAGCCAGAGTCATCCACTGGTGTGTTCCTATATAACTCTGCAATATCAACACCTGCACAATAATTTCCAAAACTGGGAACAAAGCGGCCACTGCCCTGTCTGTGAGAGGAGATCCTGTCCCCGGTGCTGGGGTGTACTGCCAGCGGTGACCTGCACAGTGCACCCAGATGGTTGCCTCAGGCAGAATGTAATTCATGTGGCCGTCTCTTTACACGATATATCCTATTACGTTTACTACACAAGTGTCAAGAGTTTCCCATATATATATTGGGCCCTTGTATTGCTTACCTCCCACAGTGTAACCTTTGTAGTGCGCTTGGCCAACATGGCTGCCTCATTTGTTTAGCTTGTGGCTGGGATGAAAAATGAATTGACCTGACCGTTTTGTGGGACCCCACTTTGAGCGTTAGGATGCTGCAATGACCCCATTTTGTGTCATCTTTTCTAGGGGGAGACTATTGCACCCCGGCCTGGGTAATACTATGCAGTGTACCCAAGATGGTTGCCTCACCCGGTACATTGTGAGGATGGAATACACAACCTGCGGAAGTTATTACTCAAAATGCCTACACCAATCCTGCATTGGTTTTGATGTCTATAAAGCACCTCAAGTCCTGTTGTATAAGTATCATATATATAATACTGTATATATATATATATAGAGAGAGAGAGAGACCCTTTAACTGCTCTACCAAAGTGGCAGCACTTATATGGAACCTCGCTGTTAATAGAGGAACGGGTGAAAAGATGAAAGAAAAAGAACATAGAAGTGCGCTCTATAGATTCACCAAATAGTATAAACAATGGTAAAATAAAGTTGTTTATTCAATTCTTCAACAGGTAAGTGTTCTTCAAATTGTCAATTTTTCCAATTTCTGATTCAACACCTGAATTATATCAGTTCATAAGAAAGACCCTACGCGTTTCGTCTGCAGTGGACTTCTTCAGGGGTGGTCTGGATCTATTCAGATACTATGACGGAGGTTTTTTCCTCAGTGTTTGAATTCAGGATTGGTGTGTTGTAGTGTTAAGAACAAGGTGTGGCACATTGACATAAAATTATAATTCAGGTGTTGGATCATAAAATTGACAATCTGAAGAACCCTTACCTGTTGAAGAATTGAATAAACAACTTTATTTTACCATTATGTATACTATTTGGTGTATCTATAGAGCGCACTTCTATGTTCTTTTTCATATATATATATATAGAGAGAGAGAAGGTGCGGCACTCAGGATGGATGAATAAATAAATACTCAGCCATTTGCGTGGACAACGTTTCAGTTGTATTAAACAACTTTTTTCAAGTCTTTTCACTGACTTTTTTCAGGTAAGACTTGAAAAAAGTTATTTAATACAACTGAAACGTTGTCCACGCAAATGGCTGAGTATTTATTTATTCATCCTGAGTGCCGCACCTTCTCTCTCTATATTGATTACCCCTGTGAAGGCACCGGACTTTCTACTCCAACATTGGCAGTGCCTGACCAGCTAACATTATATATATGAGAGATGAACTCACATGTAGTGCTGCTAATTTCCGGATAGGGGCCGACCAATTCCTCAGACCAGGGTACGTGCAGAAAACCCCCCAGAAAAGCGCACACCTGAGCGTAAAATAGACAATCCTTTACTGATATAATAATGCTCACATACCTGAGGGTTTATAACAGCAAGTATACTGGATGTAACAATCACCCGGGCGGCAGGAAGTATGGAGCCAAGCAGTAAAGTGCAACAGCGTGCAGGCGGCTGGACCGGGAGCCGGACAGATGAAGGACAGCCACAGCGCCACCATATCACAGTCAGCGTCAGCAAGGAAACACCTCAAAGTGTTTTGTCATCCAATAACTTCGTCAGGAGGCGTGTCAATGGGTAAACTGGCTAGCATTTAAATACCGCTCTGGGTTCAATTTGCATCAGTCATTGTTTGATGGTACAGCAAAAGACAATGCATAATAGTACAGATACAATTCAGAGTAAAATACAATTAAAAACATATACATAGATAATTAGAAAAGCACAAAAAGGTAATAATAATAATATGGTACAAATATATACATAAAAAATACATAGACATATATATATATATAACAATGGGATACCCTTTCAATGCGCTATTACAAAATCTTAGGCTGCAACTCAGTTTGTCCCCCCTGTTAGTGGAGGAAAGAGTGGAAATGAGCAGGGCAGAAACAGAGTGCACCACTAATAAAGATCTTCACCACCAAAGTTGCTGTAATGATTACAGACACATATTACAGTTTGACAATTTAATACATAGTCGCATAAAACAATGGTTTAACATTTTCTTGTAATTTGTCGATTTCATATGACAGAAGTATCACCCTTGTTAGTTTCAAATGACAAAAAACACCCAACGCGTTTCGTCAACAAATGACTTCTTCAGGGGTAACAATTCAATATGTAGATTATATACTAGACACGCAAACGACGTATACCAGTTTCCAAGTGAAGCGACAATAGGGGATCTTCTATGGATCCTAATAGGATGTGAAAATGAGCAGCATCAGATTTGTAAAATACTCTAAAACCAGGTAATTCGGCAGAGGAACAAAAAGTGATTTTCTCACAAGCACCTTGTGTGAGGTGAATGGAGCAACAGTCTATCGGCAGTGGATGATAGAGATACAGACCCACAACATTGACACCAACCCGCAGACTATAGCAAAAGCAGAGCTCAGCCAATCTGGGGACAAGTATCAATGATTTTAGTGTAGGAAAGAAACTATATCAACACCCTCGTTCAATCCAGTCGGGGACATGGTATTCATAGTAAAAATCCAATTAATTTCATTAATAGATCTCCACCCCTTTCATCGAGGGTGACATGTTCCAATGCTTTAAAAGAAAACAATCCAGGTTAGAATCGCAGCAAGAAGCGGAATGTCTAGGAACACTATGCAATAAGGATTTGTTTCTAACACTTCTAGTGTGTTCTAAAATCCTGATTTTGAAAGGACGTTTAGTTTTGCCTACAGTATATACTTCTTCCCACATTTACATGTATATATAACAGGAGAAGTCAAACATGACATTCTACTCTTAATAGTCCATGACAGCGCAACCAGTGTTCCAGAATGTAAACCTATCTTCATCAGCATATTGACACTTTTTGCAAGGGAAAAAACATTACTGGTTTTCAACCATCCCTCATTTGTAGCAAGATCATTTTTAATCATACTTGGAGCCAAAATAGATCTTTTTTTTTTTTAACATCAATATTTTTATTGAATCCAATTTTAGGAGGGGGGTACAGAAAAAACAAAAAGGGTAACAGGTATAGGGGGTACAAGTGTGTGGGGGGGGGGGTAACATCTGCAATAATACAATCAAATTAGCACAGAAAGCATGGTAGGCATAAAATACAAAGCATGCATCACATATGACGGAGAACAACTAAAGGCGTGCGTGCCAAGTATAATAGCCATAGACTGTGGGCGTCATACACTTTCCATGATTCGTGGGCAGAAGGTCAGGCCGGTTGAAATGTGACATTAGGGGACTGTACATCTCTTAAAGATATCGAAACTCACTCAATAAGGCTAAATTGGCAGGGGTGCCAAAATAGATCTTAATGAGGATGTTCGTATAAATACTAATTGAGGTTTAGGGGGAAGCAAGTCACAGAGAATGGGGTCCAACAGTAGAACATTGCAATGTTTATGGAGAATTTGTCTAATACCTGCGCTCTCAGAATTAAATTTAGTTACAAACGTAATGAAATTATTTGACCGATTGTCACTTTTTTTATAGTGAAGAAGCTCATTCCTATCCCGGTTGCGGGCACGTCTTCTACAATTTTCTACACGCTTGGGGGGATATTTCTTATCTTCAAAACGTTTACTATAAATAACCGATTGTTCATCAAATTTTTCAAAGGCTAGCGCAATTTCTGTGCACTCTAACAAACTGGGAATAGGGAATATTATTAACCCATTTTCCAAAATGGCAGGTATTGCTATCAACCTTCTTAATAAAAGTCGATGTCTCAATTTTATTATTAATAGGAGACCATGTAAAGTAATACGCGTCCCCTCGCCACGCTTCGGGCTCGGTGGCTCGCTGCGCTCGCCACACTATATAAAATCAACTCCACGCCGACGTGCATAGTGGGGGTATGAAAAGGTCGGAGGACGCGTACCGCCGCCCCTCCCGGGTTCGCTGCGCTCACCACGCTTCGGGTTGGCGTTGATTGTGGGGGTGGCGTGGGGGTGCATATAACATTGTAAGCACCCATTAGGGTGCTTATACAATTAAAAATCGTATAGGGGGACCATTTAACATTGAAAAAACCCATTAGGGTGCTTATTCAATTTTAAAATCGTATTGCATGCATCGCATTCTGGTATATGGCATGCGATGCCATAAAATGTATAAGATGCCATACAACTGAATATCGTAGGCACCATGCTAGGAAACAAGTACCTGAGAATATCATCTATATAGCGATGGAATGAGAGGATAATCTCCTTGTATATATGATTAATCTTCAGCTTGCGCTCCTCCCATTGACCAAGATAAAGATTAGCGGTACTCTTTACCTAGATGGGCGCCAGCGATTGAAATCGCGGGCGTCGGGGGTAAAAATCGCGGTCATCGCGGGCATCGCGGGTAAATCGGGATGCTCGCGATGCCCGCGATGCCCGCGATGACCGCGATTTTCCCATAGGGAACAATGTTAAAAAGGCTGATTGACCGCGATTTTACTGTTAAATGCCTCAATGGACCCGATTTGGCCATAGGAATCAATGTTAAATGGGCCACAGAGCCCAAATAGGCACAATTAACCCTTAAATGTCCCCCCCAATTTTTAACGCCACCCCACGATCCACGCCAACCCGAAGCGTGGCGAGCGCAGCGAGCCCGCGAGGGGCGGCGGTACGCGTCCTCCGACCTTTTCATGCCCTACTATCCACTAGGGCGTGGAGTGAGAATAGAATAGTGTGGCGAGCGCAGCGAGCCACCGAGCCCGAAGCGTGGCGAGCGCAGCGAGCCCCGCGAGGGGACGCGGATACCTTCACAGGTAGACGCGTCCCCTCGCGGGCTTCACAGGTGTCCGCCTCGCCACGGACACCTGTGAAGCCCGCGAGGGGACGCGCATAACTGTGAAGGTATCCGCGTCCCCTCGCGGGCTCGGTGGCTCGCTGCGCTCGCCACACTATTCTATTCTTACTCCACGCCCTAGTGGATAGTAGGGCATGAAAAGGACGGAGGACGCGTACCGCCGCCCCTCGCGGGCTCGCTGCGCTCGCCACGCTTCGGGTTGGCGTGGATCGTGGGGTGGCGTTAAAAATTTGGGGGGACATTTAAGGGTTAATTTTGCTTATTTGGGCTCTGTGGCCCATTTAACATTGATTCCTATGGCCAAATCGGGTCCATTGAGGCATTTAACAGTAAAATCGTGTCCATCGGGTCTTTTAACATTGATTCCTATGGCAAATCGGGAGCATCGCGTCGCGGGCATCGCGGGTACATTTATGGCCGGCCGCGACGCGACCGACACGATTTCCATGTTTAACATGGGTTTCAATGGGAAATCGCGGGCATCGCGTCGGTCGCGTCGCGGCCAGACATAAATGTACCCACGATGCCCGCGACGGGCGCCCAACTAAGTAAAGAGTACCAGATTAGCTAAACTAAGTGCGTATGGGGTCCCCAGTGCGACCCAACACTGTTGAAGGAAATATTCACCCTGGAAAATAAATACATTATTAAACATCACCACTTTGATGCATTCAATCAAAAAATTACGAAACTCGAACTGGATGCTATCATCTTTTGCAAGATAATAATGGATGACATCCAAACCACCTTCGTGGGGAATAGAGGTATACAACGCCTCCACGTCGATGGTACATCATTTAGAAGTGGCATGATTTGTGTATGATTTAAGATTTATCACATACCTCTGTATTAACAAATCAATGTATTCAGATAGCCGGGAGGTCGCAGAGTTTATGCCAGCAATGACTGGACGGCCCGAAAGGCTTATCCAATCTTTTATGAATCTTAGGTAAGTAATGGAATATAGCCAAAGGAGGAGATTCATTAACAATAGATTTTGTTTCATTAACTGTTATACATTTCTCAGATATTAGATACGCAGGTGCTGTGTTAGGTGATTGCCTCATCTTTAAAAGCCATAAGGTAGTTGGCAGGTAAGCTCTAAACCAAGAAAAAACACATGTTCACAAGGGCGTAACTACCATAGGTACAAGGGGTGCAGCTGCTATGGGGCCCAGAGCTGAAGGGGGCCCAACTTTACTGTCTAAGTAATATGTTTTACATACATTTATCACCATCAGTTGCTAAATAGGGGCCCTTACAAACTTTTGCTATGGGGCCTACGAATATCTAGTTACGCCCCTGCATGTTCATTTTAGCTAAGATGTGTCAGTAGTTGCCAGGTTCTTGAGAGACCAGTTTTTAGTGTATATATATATATGTAGGAAGAGAGAGAATAGCGCAACCAAATGAGTGATCGTGAAAAAGTTTTACTTGTAAAATCAATAGCTCACATACATAGTAAAAAGCAGCAAACAGCTTGCCCAATGTGAAGAGTCCTTAGAAGCAGCCTGAAGACGGCGGAAGCCGGGACTCAGGGGCAGATTTATTAAGCTTGGAGAAGAGATAAACCGGAGATAAAGCTGAGAAAAGGTAAAAGGAGATAAAGCACCAGCCAATCAGCTCTGTTTGAAAAAGACAGTTGGGAGTTGATTGGCTGGTGCATTATCTCCTTTTACCTTTTCTCCGCTTTATCTCCAGTTTATCTCTTCTCCAAGCTTAATAAATCTGCCCCTCAGTTCCCCACCGTCGGTGCCTCTTTACTTGGACCAGGAGACCGGACAGGTCTGTGCACAATGCTGTGAAGGTGGCCACGCCTCTACGCGTTTCGTCACGTGATGGACCTCCACTAGTACCCTGATAAAGGTAATATAATGCATTTTTTGGATGACACCAGCAATAGGTCAATGAGAGAAATGCAAATGGTGAAGTAGAAATTGTTGGACCTACAGTAACTGCACTGTGCGTAGATGGGTTGGTATGACTCACATTATCAGGATTCACATTGAGGACTGAGATATTTGGCTGTAAATGACTTCCTCTGTGTTGTGACTTTATAAAGTGTTTCCATACAAACCGCCCAACTTCAAGGTGACATTTTCTTATCCACAAAAAAGGCAGCATTGTCTACTAAATGCGCAGTCAGATTACAGGAAGAAAGGCAAATAGATTTAATATTGATTTTTGTACTGAATCGTGACGCTGGCAGAGGAAGCACTATACATTAGGGTAGAGCGCCATCTACTGACCATTGGCTGCAAATACTTCTAAAACATTTTCAGACTTTCGTTGTTGTTTTACTGTACATGGAGGTGGCACATAAATTAGTAGCAGACGAGTAACCCTAATTTGCCAGCTGTGATATAATTAAGTCCTCAAAATCTACCAACAGTTCATGTTTTCTAGGCCACCTGTGGCTCTGTAGAATGTGTTGGCTGAGCTGTCACTCAAGCAAAGCTCATTTGCTTCTATGGGGAAAAATCGCCATAGAAACGTATCTGAGGGAACCTGCGGTAGAGCAAAAGGTTAATTAGGATAAAACACAAGCTTGATCCAATTAGCCGTGCATCAATGTAACTGCCTGGACATGGCCTATTTTTTTTGCAGATCTCTCAGTAAGGTTTGGAATTTTAACAATCGCATCCAATGACTCAAAGGCTTCTGTAGGTGCAAGGGGTGTAGGTAATATGGGGCCCGGAGCTGAAGGGGGCCCATCTTTACAGTCTTAGTTGTATGTGCTACAGTATATACATTTGCTAAATAGGGGGCCCTTACAAACATTTGCTATGGGGCCCTGCGAATGCCTAATTACGCCCCTGCAATTACATTTTATTATTTATTTATTACCAGTTTCTTATATAGCGCACACATATTCCGCAGCGCTTTACAGAGAATAGTTGAACATTCACATCAGTCCCTGCCCCAGCGGAGCTTACAATCTATATTCCCTACCACATGTACATGCACAAACAGACATTCTAGGGTTAGTTTGTTGGGAGCCAATTAACTTACCAGTATATTTTTGGCTTGTGGGAGGAAACTTAAGTACCCGGAGGAAACCCACGCAAGCACAGGGAGAATATACAAACTCCGCACAGTTAGGGCCATGGTGGGAATCAAACCCATGGCAGTAATACTAACCATTACACCATCCGTACTGCCCCGTATATATAACACATGGTGGCGATAGAACCCATGACCTCAGTGTTGTGAGGCAGTAATGCTAACCATTACACCATCCGTACTGCCCCGTATATATAACACATGGTGGGAATAGAACCCATGACCTCAGCGCTGTGAGGCAGTAATGCTAACCATTACACCGTCCGTACTGCCCCGTATATATAACACATGGTGGGGATAGAACCCATGACCTCAGCGCTGTGAGGCAGTAATGTAACCATTACACCGTCCGTACTGCCCCGTATATATAACACATGGTGGGAATAGAACCCATGACAGCGCTGTGAGGCAGCAATGTAACTATTACACCGTCCGTACTGCCCCCCGTACATTTGCAACTTCTACTTTTCAATGGGAAAACGTCCGGATGTGATTTTTGGTAGAGGCTGAAAACGTGCAATTTGTAGGTTGTGCAAAATGACCGATTATGCAGCCAAAATCGTGACCTATGTAATGTCTCCATTGCAGGACATATGCCCATGCAGCATGCTCTGTACTGTATGGCCTTTTCTGTTTCCACCCTAGGTAAGGCGCTGTGGATCCCTTGTGGCTCCTACAAATGGCTAAACATCCCAGAACATAATGTAACCCTGTAATGATTAAAATACCAGTACTAATGGTTTAATACATGTGTATAAAGCACACAGAGGGTCTTCGTAGTTCATGAGGTAAATGAATTTCATTTCTGTACATGTTGATGAGAATATTGGTGTTTTTATTTGTAACAGAAAGTCTGTATTTGTCTAAGATTAATTTGATGTCTTATCTTGAATGTAGGAGAACAGGACTATTAATTAAAGTTCAGTCCCTGGTGTATAACTAGGAGACACATTTAGTTGGTTTCAGGATATATACCAGGAGTCTATAATGTGATAAACACCAGAAACATTTATTGGTTGTTTTATGAATGAGATTTGGGCCTATTCAATGTATCCTCATCTTGATTGATAATCCCTTGAACCCCTATCCTGCCTAACCCTAATCTCTCTTCCCATGGCCTAACCCTAACCAGCCACGGGATACTTATGTTCAGGATGCTGATAATCAGGATTCCAGCCAGTGGCGTAACTACTGTAAGGCAGCCCCAGGGGGGAGCAGGCAGCAGCGGGGTCTGTGTGGGTGCCGGCACCCGCTCGACGCACTGATATGCTGCTGCCTGCCGCTGCCCACTGACTGAGCACTGGAGGCGAGTCAGCCGCAGCGCGGGTTCGGCCATGGCAGATATGACAAATCCCCTCCACTGATTCCAGCCCCACCATCGTGAGTGGTGTTGGAGTTCCAGCGCCGATCTTCTAACCAGTGATGGTACTCCAATCGCCGTCATCCCAAACACATTCCTTGGATGCAATAATGCTACAAAAACACAAAGGTTTTCTTTAATATAATTTAGAATAGTGTCAAAAGTAATGGAAGCCTGAATTGTTTGCCTTATACTCGATTTGAACATTCAAACATCAAACTTCTGAACAACTCTATGGTTCCCCAAAATGACGGACGGAACTAAGAAGAGTCAGTACCCCTGTAAATGAAGGCACAGTCACTGGCTGGGACAGGCGCAGAATATACTTATCCTGAGAAAAAAAATTAACGGTGCGCTATCAACAGCAGCTGGCACTGGGTTGTCAAGCCCAAAAGGTTAGAATAAAAAAAGAGAGTGTCACACTCTGTTATATTGTGTGAATACCTGGTACTCTGACATCACCTTGTCAGCTGATCTCAGCAGCCTATCACACCCCTACAGCTGAGTGATACTCCCTGTGAGAATTCCCACTGGTGCCAGAAGCAAGGTGTTATTTCCCTGAGCTACATGCTGTTCCTTGTCTCCCATGTCAAGTGAAAGATTCTGTTATCTGGCCCAGAATTGCAGTTGCTGTAATTCCCTGCACTCCAGCTAAGTACTTGTCTGCAAGTAATCAATCCTGCAAATACCTGTTCACCAAACTCATCCTGCAAACTCCAGTGTTACCTTCCTATACAGCTGACTGCAATCACCATCTGCACAGTACCTGGGGAGATCCACTCTCAGTTTGCTCATTCAGTCTCTGTTCACTGCTTGTTGGTTTCAAGCTCATACCTGAAGTCATCCAGTGCTGCATAGTATTATCAGTGTCCAGTGTCTCAGGTACTCACACCATTCCAGCATTATACCTGTGTGTATCCAGCCTTCTGATTTACTGTTACCGACCTGGCTATCCCTGTGACCTGCAACTGCTAAATCCTTATCTGCACTACACTCCCTGATATCTGGTACTGACCTGGCTATTCCTGTGACCTGCACCTGCTAAAACCTTGTCTGCACTACGCTCCCTGATATCTGGTACTGACCTGGCTATCCCTGTGACCTGCAACTGCTAAATCCTTATCTGCACTACACTCCCTGATATCTGGTACTGACCTGGCTATCCCTGTGACCTGCAACTGCTAAATCCTTGTCTGCACTACGCTCCCTGATATCTGGTACTGACCTGGCTATCCCTGTGACCTGCAACTGCTAAAACCTTGTCTGCACTACGCTCCCTGATATCTGGTACCGACCTGGCTATTCCTGTGACCCGCACCTGCTAAAACCTTGTCTGCACTACGCTCCCTGATATCTGGTACTGACCTGGCTATTCCTGTGACCCGCACCTGCTAAAACCTTGTCTGCACTACGCTCCCTGATATCTGGTACTGACCTGGCTATTCCTGTGACCCGCACCTGCTAAAACCTTGTCTGCACTACACTCCCTGATATCTGGTACTGACCTGGCTATCCCTGTGACCTGCAACTGCTAAATCCTTGTCTGCACTACGCTCCCTGATATCTGGTACTGACCTGGCTATTCCTGTGACAAAGAACCTGCTCAATCCCTGTGTACCTCCAGCCATCTGTTATTTGCTACCGACCCGGCTATACCTGTGACCTGCACCTGCTAAACCCTTGTCTGACTACCGCTACTTCCAGTGTAACCAGCACCTGTACGAGAAGCCTGGGCAGAGGGCCGCGACCGACGTGCCAGGTGCCGCAAAAGCCCAAATCCCGCTTGGAGGGGTCACTGGCAGAAAACCCCTGGCACGGTTAGACTCCGCGCCTCTGCTCAGGTACAGTCAAATTCTCACACAGGTAGTGTCCTCCTCTGTGATCCGTGACAGAAAGATGGTGTGCCAGCGCTGGCTGAACAATTAGACCAGACGGTTTCTCAAAAATATTAACAATTTATTTTATACATAAAAATGATAATAATGAGCACAAGGATAATTTTGCAATTGAATTGCGGAGCTCCACATGTGTGGCTTTCTTGTGGAAAAATATTGGTGTTATATTACCATCTGCTGTTGTCTGGTATAAGGGCTGTAGGCACCAGAGGGAGCTCCGCAATTCAATTGCAAAATTATCCTTGTGCTCATTATTATCATTTTAGTTAATGTGTTTCTTATTTTTATGAATGTTTTTATAATATTTTTGAGAAACCGTCTGGTCTTCCTAATTGTTCAGCCAGCGCTGGCACACCATCTCTCTTTTTTTACATACTTATCCTAGATGTCATTTCCGCTTGGTATTTGTATGTGATTGTATCTTTTTGTTTGCTTTATTTGTTTCGCCTAAACATAGAAGTTATTCTAGGATGTCATTTATATGGGTAACAAGAAAATGTAGCGTTTACTGTAGGTTTGTATAGGCGATGCCATTTATAGCAGTATATATGGGGACAAGGCTTTACCCATGCACATCCCAGCCTGACACATTTCTATGGGGTATAGGTCATTAAGTCTACCAATATTCGGTGCGCTATATAAGAAACTGTTAATAAATAATGTCGACACAAGCATTAAGTCAACAATGGCTAGGTCGACATGGGTTTTTCACTTTTTTTGTCCCGAGTGTCAACATGGCGACATGGCCACCAGATGTGTGTGCTGCTCGCCATGGTTCGGGCACGGTACATCGCTATGTGCGGCACCCTAGTGGATAGTAGGGAATAAAATACCGCCTGTCGGCAGATCGGCTGTACAAAAGCTAATACTAGTGTCAAACTAAGCCATATCGACCTTCAGTGGTCAACACAATGCATGTCGACCTTATATGTGTCAACCCAAAGACGGTATACCTTTATTTAGGTAGCCATAGTGGATATCTCTCATATCTGCCGCAGACCTTATTAATACATACGGGGGCCATAAGTATCGCAGCAAACATCCTAAAACATCAGGTCTGGATTCATTTCTACATTAATATTCATCCAACACAGCTCCTGTAACAATCATATTAGGCCCCTCCCCCTTTCCCCCATTAGTCCTTTTCCAAATGGCCACACCCCCTTATATAATAATTGCTGATGTCATTACAGAAATGTTCTGGTGAATCATCGAAACCGTTGGGAGGTCGGATCATTGAGATGTAAAAAAGAAAGCCGGCTGCCTGGTGCCCATAAGCTGTCCATGGAAATATCGCGAACCTGATGGGACCCTCTTATATGGGTACAAGATCCGGGCACAGGGAGAATACAATACAGAAGCTGCTGCACTTCCTCTGTACAACTGTACAGACAGCGTCCATATCTTTCTGTGGTCTTCGATTCATGCTGGAAATTGTATAACATGGTCGATGAGCCAGAATATAAATCATAAACTAGACTAGAAGTGAAAGCCCTGATTACAGGATGTCTGTGTATTGTATCGCTCCACTGCCGCCGGCAAATCCTTAGGCCTCCACAGGTTTCCTGTTTGTAGCCCGGAGGGTTTGTACAGACCAACACATCATAACACAAGGTTCATCACCGCAATAAAGCATTCTAAACATGTGTTCTTCTTTACTATTCCCTTGGAAGTCGCAGCTCAGCACTTGCTGCCAATGATGTGGTTGTCACAGCGTTACAGTCCCATTCTTTTCTGTCAATGAGTCTCCAAGATTGGTCAGGTCAGAACAAACGTTGGTAATAATGAAATCTAAATAATGGCAATGAGAAAACCGCTCATCGATCCAATAGGAACGCACTCTTCTATTGAATATTGATTTACCAGATGCCTTGGCCGCCCCCCTTTCTGTTGGTGGTTATTGGGATGATTGACAACTGGGAAAAACCATGTGCACTGCAGGTGGGGCAGATGTAACAGGTGCAGAGAGAGTTAGATTTGGGTGGGATGTGAAAACTGAACTCTAAATTGCAGTGTAAAAATTAAGCAGCCAATGTTTACCCTGCACAGAAACAAAATATAACCCACCCAAATCTAATTCTCTCTGAAGATCTGCCCCACCCGCAGCGCAGCATGGGTTTGCCCAATTGTGTGCTTTTTTTGCTTTGCTAAGTAAGCTGAATCACGCCCTTTGTTACCTGATTTAAATTGGGACGTAATTGTGTCGGATTCCATCCTTATACAACAGAAAAAAGTGTCAGTGTTCCGGGCGCTAAGGTCAGAGAGATACAAGATATTGACACACACTTTAAGTGACATAGGCCCTTATTCAGATCTGATCTCAGTACAAATTTGTTCTCAAAATGGGCAAAACCATCTGCACTGCAGGTGGGGCAGATGTAACATGTGCAGAGAGAGTTACATTTGGGTGGGGTGTGTTGAAACTGAAATCTAAATTGCAGTGTAAAAATAATGCAGCCAGTATTTACCCTGCACAGAAACAAAATAACTCACACAAATCTAACTCTCTCTGCACATGTTACATCTGCCCCCCTGCAGTGCACATGGTTTTGCCTATTTTGAGAACAAATTTGTACTGCGATCAGATCTGAATAAGGGCTATAGTTTCTCCTATATGGAGATATCATAAACCTAGTTCTTTTTCACGAGTGATGTATTTATCCCTTAGTGCTTTTTCTAGAAAAGAAATGACATAGTGCAACTCCTTTATGACACAGGGGGGAACAATTTATTCAAGGATTGCACTCACAAAATTGGGTTAAAACAAGCATATAATCACCAGCCAGTGATAAAGACGAGTAGATCTCACCAACCACTGCCTGTGGTTCCAACCTGGATGCCAAATAGCAAGTCCTTTGGTGTTCGGAACTGTGGGTGCCCAAGCAGGATTCGGTGGTCTTTTCAATAGCGGTACTGTCACTCCAGCCACGGGTACAGTAGCTCAATGCATTTCAGACCTGGTGGTCGTTCATCAGGAGCATGTAAGTGTCGATATCTTGTATCTCTCTGACCTTAGCGCCCGGAACACTGACACTTTTTTCTGTTGTACTATTTGTCTCAAGTTTTGGTGTCACTTGGTTAGTGTTCCCAGCAGCTTTGGTATATTTTGCGCAATTTGTACAGACTATTTTTCTCTTCTGGATTCCATCCTAATAGCACTAAGAATAATGTCTAGTGGGGGAATCTCTGTATACAATGGGCCCTTATCTGTCGTATTTTAAGGTTATTCTTAACATAATTTAGAGAGGTATAATTATACGTGATCAGAATTAACATTAGCCTAACTAAAGTGAAGACTAAAAAAGATTAAATTATATCATTCTAAATAAGGTCTTATATACAATCCTTCTATATTAATCAGTGAGAACTGCCTTTGGAATAACTCCAGAATCTGTACTGAATTCACTGCCTTTTCCTAATTTAAGGTATGTACACCCCTCATATTCCCCCTCCGTTTCCGTGTCTCCACACTAGGAGATATCAATATAAGAGAAAATAAACTGTATATTTCAAAAAAAAAATTATGCATTTGTCAGTTTTAACAGCTGGATCGAGCCTGGGTCCTTCTTTATCACATCGATCTTCCCAGATCAATGGGAGTTGTCTTCTCCACTATAACCTTATATTGGTATGTTTTTATGTTTTTCCATCAATAAGTGGTGGGATAATGAAGGCTAACACTCATAGTCCCAATATATCCGGTTTCACACATTTGTATGTAGGTACTGCCATTATAGAGAGGTCTTATCCACTAACGTAACGTCAGACTGCAATACTATTAGCAGAATTTCCAGGAGGAATATTATTCGCCACCCAGCTGGTTGGTTTTTCTACAGAAAACACAACAATAGGCACCACTTTTATGTGCTTAATTAATGGAGTATAAAATGATTAACCTCGCCCTGTATTTAGGGCTTAATAATCAATCACTATTTGAGTTATGGAATCAACTCCACATTGGAGCAGGTGAAGTTTGTCTATCACCCTATGTACTATCCTCTAAGGCAGGGGTTCCCAAACTTTTTTGAATCACAGCACCCTAGAGCATGGGTCCTCAAACTGCGGCCCTTCAGATGTTGCGAAACTACAAATCCCAGCATGCCTTGCCAGTTTTAAAATACTCCCTTATAGCAAAACTGTGGCAAGGCATGCTGGGATTTGTAGTTTCACAACATCTGGAGGGCCGCAGTTTGGGGACCCATGCCCTAGAGCATCAAAATGGTCAAATGCTTCTTATTGAGAAATTCAGAAACAAAATATTAAAGTAAGTGCATTGTGTTTATATGTCACAGTTATCTGGCGAGGGACAGGATTTGCTTCCGTTTGTCCACATATATTATGATTGGCAGCCACAAGCATTGGTTTTTCCTGGTACATTGACCATAAATAATATGAATTGATCATGGTCCACCAATCCAAGGCACCCCTGCAAGTGTCCTGAGGCACCCCAGGGAACCACTGCTCTAAGGAGTTTTTATTACCCCTCACTAGTACCAGCTTCACATTGCAGCTTTAACACGGTATATTGCCAATTTTTTACCATTTTAAAACCGGGACAGCTGCAATGTGAAAGCTCCATTGTCAATTTACCTGTTACAGAATACCGGTATTTTGAAACATGTTAAAAGCCGGATCCTACACGTTTAAAAAAGTGATGGTAAAAACGGCATTGAAACGGTAATACCTCTTTTAGACCGCACTTAAACGGGTAATATACCGTTTAAGCTATGCGGTGTGAAAGGGGTTAAGGCTGTCTGACCATTTTTTTTTAAAGTTTCAAATTACCGGGTCAATGCGGTTTATGCAATGTGAAACCAGCTTAGGAGTTACACTGCTCCAAGGACCCACTTACCACCCTAATAGGAATTAATTCCTCTTGAGAAAGCTGCCTTAATAAGTTCTTATGATCCGGTATGTAATTGACCTTATAATCTTGTACCATGATAAAGAGTTAATTGGTTTGCTGTTCCATCTCTGTTCGCCTGTCTCCATCTTCTCCCTTGATGTTTTTATTTTCTTCCTAAAAATGTATTGTACTAGTATGTCATTATGTAGCCCATTTTGTTTGTATTACAATTTTAAAGTGCATATTATAAATGTTATTAATTATTTTTTTAGTAAACCCCTGATGAAGTCCTATTAAGGGATGAAACACGTTGGGTATCTTCTGCTGATATCAATTGTTTGAAATGTCTCAATGAAAACCAGAAAGATCTGGACCAATTGTTACCACTGTGTGGATTAAGAGACTTTTATAATACATCTTATTTGGACTCTATATACTAGAGTGAATTGTATTAAGGCTGAACTGACCTAAATGAGAAGATCGTTACTAGGGGCGCCAACTCACGATTGTGCTCCATACCTTTCCCATATCCCCCTTCCAACAGGGGATCTCGTGAGATAGGCAGCCCCCATAAATTACATCAATTCTCTGGGCGCGACATATGCTTTCCATATATATATACAGGGCCGGATTATAATGGGGGCACAAGGGGTCAGTGCCCCTGGGCCCCCCTCTAGCTAGGGGCCCCCTGTAGTTGGCATGTATTTAAAAAAAAAAAAAAAGGTTTTGTGCATGGGAGTGGGGTAGTGCTGCAGCTTCACCTATCTGCCAATGTGACAATGATTAATGGTGCTGAGCATTGGGAGCCAAGTGTGCTGTGCATTACTGGGAGTTGACTAAGTCCCATGACACTTTGCACCAGAGGGAAGAGGCTGAGACGTTTGTGCTGAGCTCTGATTGGTGGAGCTCATTACATGCTTCTCAGGCCCATGGAGAACAGCAGCAGCAGATTAGTCATGGGAGGGTTTTTAATCAGAGGCAGCACTAGGACTGTGAGGTCTCCTACAGAGTAAGGTGCAGAGGGACAAACACAGACTTTTCATGTGGTATGTATGTATGTATGTATGTATGTATGTGTGTGTGTGTATATATATATATATATATATATATCCCCTGAAGTTACCCATTGACCAAATTTATACTGCCTTTACTGTGTTTTGACAGTGTAATATTCCCCCATGCAGTTTGCGGCCAGTAATGACAAGTGCAAGGGGGCCCCCCTGTCTAAAGTGCCCCGGTCCCCCGAAGGCTTAATCTGGCACTGTATATATATATATATATATATATATATATATATATATATATACACACACAGGGGTGGATCCAGGGGAAAATGACAGGGGGGGTACCATGATAGGGGATGGAGGGGGGGTCTTAGTGGTGCCAGTGTGCACGCTCAGAGATTGGAGAGAGTAGGAGAGCAGAGAGAGGGCAGTAATGGGAATAGAAATAGGCCCTGGCATTTAAAGAACACAGGCCCACCTTGGCATCAAAAGTGAAGGAAAGGATGTAGTTGTGTGTGCGCGGAAGGTGTGCGGGCTCTAGAAGAAGGGGCGTGGCCATTCAAAAGGGGGAATGTCCTTGAGTGTAGTGTAGTACACCATATACCACTTCTACACATTATGTAGAACAAATACTAGACCCCATTATACTTGCCCCTTACACATGATGCCAGATGGAATGATCCAAAATTTACATAATGCCACATAAACAGGGACATTGTGCACCGTAGGAGCGGCAAAAATGTACACAGTAATGCTTATTACACATTAAGCCACACCATAATGTCCATTACATATTATGCCAAACACCTTACTGAGAGGCTGATGCAGGAATTCTTAATAATCTACCAATCCTATCACACCAACAAAAGATAACAATAACATTACAATAACAATGGGAGCTGCACAAGGGGAAGTCTGATACACTGTGCTGTGCATGCATCACTGACAGGGATACCATGAAGTGAGTTACTACAGAGCCACTTGCACCACCCAGCCCATGGCAGCAGGTCTCAGTACATGGAGAATGGAGGCAGTGCTGTTATACACTGGGTGCAGACATGTATGAGCTGTCAGGTTATGTAGTGCCTGCCCAGTGTCCGGTAACCACGGTGATGCCCGCATTGTGCCCATCACACATCAGCAACTTTGGAGCGAGTAAACCGTGCGGCCACTGCCATTGTCTGTCACAACTTGTCAGTATGTAGCAGCTACCTCCCACATGTGGCATTACTACGTGTGGTGCAGCTGAAAGAAGTGGACACCATAAAATATAACTTTTATTTTTATTCAAAATTAAGAACTGCAAAATATACAACACATAACATAAAACAAACAAGTGACTAACGTGCGTGTGGGGGACTCCGTGTGCCTTTTATCATCTCCTTTCCATTTATATAGGTGACCTGTTTTCTTTATTGGTTATCAATTCTGTTTTTTGTATTTGTCTTATGGTAACATATCATTTGTACACTTTGTCATTCTGCAAATAAACATTAATTGAAACCTTGTAATCTTTTTGTTGCATGTCACATGTCCTTCGTCATTTTGTGCGTTATAGTGCTACAAATTATACTGTTGAACCCGTAACTTTTGCTGCTTATATTAATTGTGTTTGTTGTACGGGTTAATAGTAGGTTCAAGGCTTTATTGCCTGTTAGTTAGGGTGACAGATATCGCTTCAGAAAGAATGGGCAATGCCCCTGGCCGGGCTTACCTTCACCCCCTGGTGCTGGCTGCTCAGTGACAACTTCCTCTCATCCAACAATAAAGCTTTACAATAGAATACCTCCAGAAACAGCCGGCAGCCGGGAAGGTACCCTGGCAGGAGGGTATAGTGAGCCCTGGCGGCCACTGTGTATCCTCTCAGCCTGCGGTGGATTGCCTAGGCTCTAGCATGGGATGACAGGGCAGGGCTGGGGACGTGTCTGCGAGCCAATCGGATCTCGCTCGTGGTCCGGCAGCCAATCAGGAGTGGTGACTCTTGATTGGCTGCCGGACCCAACAGGTGGCAGTGTTGTGCTCTGAGTACAGCTGGGCAGCGCCGCCCTCTACCCGGCTGCCAGTGCTTTCTAGAGTTCACCCTCCATCATGGAGCAGGCACAGGGGGCATCAGGAAGAGCTGACATTCCATTCTCAGCAGAGGCAAATGGCGTGTCAGTGCGGCGGGATGTGGCTGGCACCAGTGGTGGAATGTATAGTGTAACTCAGACAGTAGTGTGGGAATAAAGTGTCACAAACTCTCATATCAGAGTAGGGGACACACACATGGGTAGGGGGTGTATACAGTGTTGCAAGTAAGGGGGTACTGTGTGGTACGGAGTACCTATAAGAAATATGTTGCAGGTACGCAGTACCACTTACCCCCTGACCCACTGTCAATTCTATTTTTATTTTAAGTCTAAATATAATGCATCCGCAGCCCGCCCACCCAGCATTATGATTGGTGCTGTATGCAGCTACCGGTTACTGCTGATTTAGCCTGTCACACTGACAGGCATCACCGGAGCTGGCAGCATGAAGAGCAGGCTCCACAATTGTAAGCACAAGCTGCCTGGCTCTCCCCCAAGCAAGAGCCAACCCACCCCCAGCCATTCCCTGTTTCTTATTCCTCCCTGTCTCCTGATGCCACTCCACTATTGTCATTTAGTCACTCCTCTAGCTTTGTGTGACTACGCCCCCCTCATGAAACATGGCCACACCCATTTTTGGTGGAGGCTATCAGTACCACCTAGAAAAAAATTCTACTTGCACCACTGGGTGTATACAATATCATATATGGGAGGGGGATTAGGAGGGCACAGTATGTCACAGTCAAATACACTTATAGAAATGTAGAGGGTGACAGGCATGGATAAACGGGGACAAGGTGTCTCGATCTAACACACAGAGGGGTGCAGGGGGCCACACACTCAGAGGAAGTGGCGGAGTTTCACATGCACAGAGAAAGGGGGTATAAGGGATGAGGGGGTAGGGGGACAAGGTGTCTCGCATATACACAGGGATAGTGGGGACAGGGGGGGGGGGTCACACAGTGTGGATGAGAGGGGTAGAGGGCATCACACATACACAGAGGTAAGGTGGTAGTAGGTCTCACACACAGGAAAAAGGGGTACTGGGGGTCACATACTGGGAAGGGAAACGGTCATCTGTCAGACCACACTTAGGTCGACAGTCATTAGGTCGACCCCGGAAGGTCGACTGGCCCCAAGGTCGACAGGGTTAAAGGTCGACATGGGTCAAGGTCAACATGGGTCAAGGTCGACATGGGTCAAGGTCGACAGTGTTTAGGTCGACAGTTTAGGTCGACATGAGTTTTTCACTGTATTTTGAGCCGACATGTGCCGACAGGCGATATTTCCTGCCCTACCATCCACTAGGGCGTTGTGGGAGAATAAAATAATGTGCCGAGCGTAGCGAGGCACCGCGCCCAAAGCATCGCGAGCGAAGCGAGCGATGCGAGGGGCTGCGGATCAACTCCAACTGTGTCCATGTCGACTGCTAGTTTAGCAGCGTCCGCCCGCTACTTACTTCCCAGCACGCAGCAGCTCAAGGGGTGCCCGTGGCACGGCAGGCCCGAGTGCCCCCCCCCCCCTGAATCTGCCCATATATATATATATATATATATATATATATATATATATATATATATATATATATGCTATATACAGATATTAATCAAAGTTAATCATATATACAGTGAGGCACAGAAAACTCCCACTTTTGAAAGGTTCACAAAAAAGCCATGGTAAATATTATTTCAAATTGTAGTACATAACGTAAAAGTGCATGGAATACAGATCATTTTCTATTGCTTTTGAATAGAATATGGTAATTTCTTGGCATATTGCAGCCTTTAGTGTGATATTGGTTCCTGGTGGATCACAGCTATCATATAGCCCCGTTAACAGCTGGAGCTGATGAGGACGGTTTTCAGCCCGGTAATAACCATTCTGCTGGTTACCTTAGTCAGACACATGATCCTGAGCTTCATCAGGAATTGCAGTGATAACACCAGAAATTATGTAGAACTTGATAAATCCACTACGAATGTGCATCAAGTACGAAGGATCGATCTGGACCATCTATTCAAAACAACAACCTGTATTCCATGCACTTTCAGATTATATACTTAACTGTTGGATATCATTTCATATGCCTGTTTGTTATCCTTTTAAATCTTGGAGGTTTTTTTTTTGCTTCCCCCCGTACATGAAAAAAACAAGTTATAAGGAGAAACGTAAAATGGGCGCAGGTGTGCCATACATAGCAGCTGCACCCCCTGCACCCTCGGTAGTTCCGCCACTGGGCGCGGGTGTGCCATACATAGCAGCTGCACCCCCTGCACCCTCGGTAGTTCCGCCACTGGGCGCGGGTGTGCCATACATAGCAGCTGCACCCCCTGCACCCTCGGTAGTTCCGCCACTGGGCGCGGGTGTGCCATACATAGCAGCTGCACCCCCTGCACCCTCGGTAGTTCCGCCACTGGGCGCGGGTGTGCCATACATAGCAGCTGCACCCCCTGCACCCTCGGTAGTTCCGCCACTGGGCGCTGGTGTGCCATACATAGCAGCTGCACCCCCTGCACCCTCGGTAGTTCCGCCACTGGGCGCGGGTGTGCCATACATAGCAGCTGCACCCCCTGCACCCTCGGTAGTTCCGCCACTGGGCGCGGGTGTGCCATACATAGCAGCTGCACCCCCTGCACCCTCGGTAGTTCCGCCACTGGGCGCGGGTGTGCCATACATAGCAGCTGCACCCCCTGCACCCTCGGTAGTTCCGCCACTGGGCGCAGGTGTGCCATACATAGCAGCTGCACCCCCTGCACCCTCGGTAGTTCCGCCACTGGGCGCAGGTGTGCCATACATAGCAGCGGCACCCCCTGCACCCTCGGTAGTTCCGCCACTGGGCGCGGGTGTGCCATACATAGCAGCGGCACCCCCTGCACCCTCGGTAGTTCCGCCACTGGGCGCGGGTGTGCCATACATAGCAGCTGCACCCCCTGCACCCTCGGTAGTTCCGCCACTGGGCGCGGGTGTGCCATACATAGCAGCTGCACCCCCTGCACCCTCGGTAGTTCCGCCACTGGGCGCGGGTGTGCCATACATAGCAGCTGCACCCCCCTGCACCCTCGGTAGTTCCGCTACTGGGCGCAGGTGTGCCATACATAGCAGCTGCACCCCCTGCACCCTCGGTAGTTCCGCCACTGGGCGCAGGTGTGCCATACATAGCAGCTGCACCCCCTGCACCCTCGGTAGTTCCGCCACTGGGCGCAGGTGTGCCATACATAGCAGCTGCACCCCCTGCACCCTCGGTAGTTCCGCCACTGGGCGCAGGTGTGCCATACATAGCAGCTGCACCCCCTGCACCCTCGGTAGTTCCGCCACTGGGCGCAGGTGTGCCATACATAGCAGCTGCACCCCCTGCACCCTCGGTAGTTCCGCCACTGGGCGCAGGTGTGCCATACATAGCAGCTGCACCCCCCTGCACCCTCGGTAGTTCCGCCACTGGGCGCAGGTGTGCCATACATAGCAGCTGCACCCCCTGCACCCTCGGTAGTTCCGCCACTGGGCGCAGGTGTGCCATACATAAAACTCATTGGATACAGTAATGCTTTTAGTCTTTGTTACACAGGGTTAGAATACAAATGATCTTTTATTTTTGGTCCCTATTTCATTTGCTCTTATAAAGGAACCTGGACTCCCCTTAACCCTTTGAGTGCCAACGTTGTTGTGAGCAATCCTCAAAATACCCACTAAAAATGCCAGCGCCCCTCACAGCGACTGTTCTTTTAGAATAAATAAATACAAATACAGTCAAGTCAATTAACTGAAATGTAGTTAAATATTGCACCGAAAGAAAAAGAACAGTCGCTGGCATTTGTAACGGATATTTTGATGACAACTCACAACGTCGGCACTCGAAGGGTTTATAAAAAATGTTTGCTTGCCAATTTTCACACCTATTTTGACAAATTCCCTTGGCACTCAAAGTGTTAAGTCTCACAATGTCTGTAGTGATGCCTTTCCGTATTGGTGAAGTGGTGTCATGGGTCCCGCGCACAGAACAGTGACTGCCGCCAGCTCATCACCTGGGAGTTCTTAGTGTAGTGTTTGCCGCGGTGTACAACAGCTTCACTGCACACAGATGGGATCGTTAGGGATAGTTATGTAATAATAATTAGTACAACACATTATTATTATTATCATTGTGATCTTACAGCAGCTTCTCAATGAAGGACTGTTGTTTTTTTTTTACATTTCTTCTTTTAAAATGAATGAGAAGTACATGTACATAAAAGGCGAGTGTAACTATAATATCGCTACAGCTTCATTCAGTGAATACATCTGTTTGATTTGTTGTACAGTAAAAATAATTAAATGAATCCCCCAAAACAAAATTATGTATTGAGCTTGATCTTGAAAAAAAAAAATGGTAACAATAAAATAGTAAATTGCTAACATTGCTGACTGCACACATGTATGAACAAAACAGGACAAGTGTACAGTGTACAGTAGCTGCCGCTCGCACAGAGGAAGCTAGTGCCACTGCACTGGTATCTAGGAGCATTACAGACAGTGAATAGGCGTTATGTCAGAGATAGCATTGCTTCCGAATGCGTGCACCCAAACAAGGGATCGTGACCTCACTCTTGCACGAAAACTATACATTGGCTGTCACAGAAATATGACATCAAAAATCAAACACATTTCCGCTACTTAGTGAAAAGCTTCAACTGTCCGCACAGGGAAAAAAATACATATATTAAAATTGCCAAATATGTGAAACAAGATTGCGTATTTTTAGAAATGTGGTGTAGTATTGTAACTATTGTATATGGGGGGCTATTCTTATTCATTCAGTCCTCCGTGCAAGTGTGATGTTGCGCGTCTGCTCGTGTACGCCTTCCTCCGAAATCCTTTCCTCTGTTCCTGTACCAACACTGGAATCACCACTCTGTTGTGAGCAAGAGATGCCACCACCTCCCTTCTTCCCTGCCTCGCGAAATTTCAGCCAATGAGCATCAGGCCAGTGATTTCAAATTCAACAGGGCTTCCAGCGCCGCCGTCCAGCGAATAGCGATATTCACTCAGCTCCGACCTGCTGACCAGCGCCGTAGAGAGACCCCGCTGCCCACCCCCCAGGAATATACACGCTATTTATTGCATGTATAATTTGGCACATCAAGTTCCAAATCGTAAGCAGCCTCCAAGGGAGCTGCCGGGCAAACTGGTCCGACTTGTTCTAAGGACAATGCGGACCCAGTGTATGGGGGCCTTTAGAGGTGGGCTACAGGTGCATCCACCAAAGGCACCTTTTCCCATAACTTGATATGCTCCTCAGGCATAGGATATAAGTTTTAAAACCTCTTAGGCAGAGCCACCTTTTTTATCAGGTGTCTTCCATGCTTCCCCCATAAGCTCTGACATACTTGTATCAGTAGGGAAGGAAACCACAGATGTGTGTTGTCTTTTAAACAGACCTTCATGCTGAACTGCGTCAATCTAAGCCAAATTCAAAGCCTGGCGCACCGCCAAAATCAAATCCTCCACACCTGGGACAAAAGTATCCATAACCTCCTGTTGTCCCCAAACAGGGATTGCAGTACATTCAGGGGGGGTTCAGATAACAGGTGTCTGATAGAAGTAACCGCAGGTACTTTAAGAAACTGCTCCATGTACTCAGACATTTTCTGCACACCCTGAGCTGTGAGCTGCATGACCTGCAACAAGGCAGGATCTCCCTGTGAGGGTGCTGGGGAGCTCACAGAAGGCTGGGAATGGGGAACTGGATATATCATCCCTCTGCTTATTTAGGGCTTGTACCAACTCAGCCATAGATCTACCTAGGGCAGTCACCCACGCAGGCTCTGACTGCTCTGCCCTCTCAATTTGAGCCCCACTGGGAACAGCATCGCATGCAGGGCACAAATCCTCCTGGTCCAGCTGTTCACTTGTTAATCTGACCCATACTTGCCGACTTTGGCATACTCCTTTCCGGGAGAAGCCCGGAGAGGAGTGAAAGGGGGCGGGTAGAGGCTTCGTTTTGGGGGCGGGGCACGGGTGATGTCATCAAGCCCCGCCCCCATGATGGGCTGAAGCCTCAATTTGCGGGTCCGTGGGTGGGGGGAGGGGCTAAAAATGCCGCGAATTGCGTCATTTAGCCCCGCCCCCTCCCCGCGGACCCGCGAAAGTCATAGTTTTTAGACCGCGGGGAGAGGGGGAGCCAGGGCTGTAGGGAAATGCGGGAGACTTGCCCCCCTTCCCGGGGGACCCGATTTGCGGGACCCTCCCGGCCATTCCAGGAGGGTAGGCAAGTATGATCTGACCCCGCAAAACCTGCAGTCAATGAACATGGCAGACCTTCCTTCCTTCACAACAGCAGGATTATGCCGTCATTTTACAGACCACAGTGCAAAATGTCAGGCTCTATACAGAACAATATAAACAGTGTACTTATCTGTTAGCTCTGTGAATGCTGAGCCAGCGGTCACCGGAGAGTCACTGCTAGCGGAATCTCACACTGTAGTCTGCTGACAGTGACTGTCACTACCTTCAGCTCCGCCTCCGCAGAATGGAAAAAAGAGCGCCAAACTACCGGCAGGAAGAGACCAAGGCCCTTATTCTCGCTCGCTCGCAAACTCCTTCTCAAATGGACATAACCATGCTGCGCTGCAGATGGGGCAGATGTAACGTGCAGAGAGAATTAGATTTGGGTGGGGTTTTACGTTAAAATGAGATCTATAGTGCAGTGTAAACATATAGCAGTCAGTATTTTCTCTGCACAGAAACAAAATAACTCACCCAAATCTAATTCTTTCTGCACAAGTTACATCTGGCCCATCTGCAGTGCACATGGTTTTATCCATTTGAGAAGGAATTTGCCTTTGCGAGTGAACCAGAATAAGGGCCCAATTCTCTGCTTCAGCAGGTAGGCAGAGCTTTTTTTGGCGCCCTCCCACTTCAGTCGCTCCCATAGTAGAGTCCTCTGTCTCCCAGTGTCTCCCCTCCACTGGGTATCACATGGAAGCGCCCTGCGCAGGGCTCCTGTGGCCCTTGTAAACGGTGGCATCATAATGGGGGTTCCACTATCCAAGATCCCTCACTAGCTGAGAGCTGATTTCAGGTCCCCCGGGGCCAAGGAGACTCCTCTTCTGAGAGGGGTCAGCGCGGTGAGCAGGAAGAAAGCAGCTTTCTCCCCAGCTCACAGGGAGCTGACAGGCAGCGCCGCATACAGGGGGTTATTCTGCTTCACTCGGAAAAGCACAATCACTCTCTAATGGACAAAACCATGTGCACTGCAGGTGGGGCTGATGTAACATGTGCAGAGAGAGTTAGATTTGGGTGTTCTATGTTTCTGTGCAGGGTAAATACTGGCTGCTTTATTTTACACTGCAATATAGATATCAGTTTGAAGTACAAACCCCGCCCAAATCTAACTCTCTCTGCACATGTTACATCAGCCCCACCTGCAGTGCAGCATGGTTTTGTCCATTAGAGAGCATTGTCCCTTTCGGAGTGAATCAGAATAACCCCCACAGTGTATATAAGTTTCCCTAGGAAACCAAACACTGACCTGCACTAAAGTAAAATTAATAAAATATAAATCTCTAACTCTCTCTAAAACAGCTGCTGAACGCTGCCCCCCAGCATAAGCACCCACTCCCGTAGGCACCTAAAACGAAACTGAAGTTTCTGGGATGCAGTGAGGGAGGAGCCGGCCTCTAAAAGACATAGCATAGGTGCCCTACTACATCGCATGGTTGAGCTGTGTCACCAGGATGGACGATAGAGAAATACTGTAAGCACTAATTGCCAGGGACCTCTCTGTGCAGGATTTGCAGATTCTAACAGTCTGTGGCATTACAAGCAAAGAAATAGGGATGTGAATTGGGGTCCCATATGTAAATCTATCCCAGGATCCTCCAGCAAGCAGCGCAGTCAGACTGTACATACTTCTAGTTGTGTGACTTCACTTTTCCTTGTGCCCTTTCCCATCCATTGATCTGCCATGCCCCCCCCCCCCCCCCTTTTCCACTAACTGAAACTGAACATTTTTGGAGTAGGATGCATTGATTTCCAGAGGCCCAAGTTACAAAGCGGGATCCACTCAGATCCTGCGCCTCCTACAGTAGTGTACATGCCTGCACTGCATTCCTGTGTGCACAATAACACTCGGGTCACAGCACAGACACAACACAATATCCCTGCTAGTGTATTATCCACAGCTTCAACTAAATTATTGCAGGAAAAATCAGGGCTGGATAATGAATACGACCCTTTGTTTCAATACTGGAATTAATATCCTTTAGGTGCCAATCATATCAGAGTGGTTCACAAATGTCTACCTATTTTTTTTAACCCCTTTTATTCTGGTCGACCTGTGCCAGGACTCTAAAAAATTAAGCAGTACAAAAGAAATTTGCTGAACCTCCTTTGAAAAGCAGTAAGTTACAGTACTTTTTTCCTAGCACAGCGCCCAGTACACTTGGACAGCGTGTATGGTGCCATGCGATGTCCATATTAAGTGCACAGGAGTGCTTATACAATGAAATATCGCATGGGATTGGACGGCACCATAGACAGGGTGAGATCCGATGCAATGCGATATTTCATTGTATAAGCACCCATGCTATGAGATGTGATGGGTGCTTACTATTGAAAGCACCTATGCCATTCTTTTTCGTCACCACCACCCCGAAGCATGGCGAGCCCCGCGAGGGGCGGCGGAGCGCGTCCTCCGACCTTTTCATACCCCCACTATCCACTTCGGCGTGGAGTTGATTTTATAAAGTGTGGCGAGCGCAGCGAGCCCCCGAAACACATGTAAAGTAATCCACGTCCCCTTGCGGGGCGTGCTGCGCTCGCCACACTTTATAAAATTAACTCCACGCCGACGAGGATAGTGGGGGTATGAAAAGGTCGGAGGACGCGTTCCACCACCGCTCGCCACCCAAAGTATTACACCACATAAACTCCTGTAAATATGATTGGAGATGGTGGCGTGCTGTGCCTCTTTGGCGCTTATTGCGCCATTTGCATGCTCCCCAAAGTTTTTCCACATTCTGCGTATGAACCCATGTCCGGGTCAATGAAGTTAAATCTGTGGTTAACTTGTGTATGCTGATAACCAGCCAGTTACAACTGTTCTGTGCTGTACGCCCGCCAGGTGTGGTATAGGGGTCCGACAGTCGGGATCCTGACAGTCATTATCCCGACTGGCCGGACCCAGACAGCATGGTGAGCACAACTAAGCCCCTCGCTGTACTCGCCACGCTGCACTCGCCACCTATTCTATATTCTCCCTCTATGGGGGTCGTGGACCCCCACAAGGAAAAATAGCCGACGGCCGTCGGGAACCCGTGTTTTGACAGTCGGGATCCCGACGTCGGGTGAATGACTGTCAGACCCCGTCCGGCACCCATGCCCGCCAGCAGTCCGAATAAATAGTTGTGCCTGGCTCAATGTTTTATTTATAGCCGCCATCAAAGTGGTTGCATCACACCTGGGCACCATTGTAACGAAATACTGTCCAGTTTCGCGACAAATTCTGCCAAAAATCCACTGCTGTGGTAAAGTGCGGCCGAGGTTGCTTTTTCGCTTGACAAACAAGCTTTCATCCACCTCCACAATGTGCCCAGGACCACCGATACGCCGCTGGGGCTGCGCCATAAGGTCCATGGTGCAAACCTCCCCCATCCATCGGTTATACAGGACCGCAGTTTTTTGGGATATTTCCAGCTGTCGCTCACAATACTCGATTGATGTAACCTCCTGGGCCCAGGAATATATGTAGCAAATTAAGGTGACAAAGGATAAGCGGCACCCTGGAAACCAATGGGCCGCTCTGAGGCTCACCTTGAGACGACATGCTTTCACATGGCACCGCCACGTACACTCCTTCACTGACAGCCGCATAGGGTGCCCGTTGCTGCAATTCTGCGTCAGCGGAAGCAGATCATGGTGCTGGAAGCACTGTATAGCCTCCATCTGAGACAAGCTGATCATGTTCACTGGTACCGACATTTCCGATATTTGTCCTGCAGGTCTGAGGATGCTGCCATTCCTGTCAGAAATTCACCTCAGAATGATTCTGACAGGGGGCGGGAATGACAGCGAGCGGTACTGAATTCGCATCGCACACATCGCACGTCACTATAAAGTGACATGCGATGCGATTTCAGTACGGTACTGTACGTAAGGAAATTGGGCGCCGTGATAACACACAAGTACCTAAGTTACTTCTATTAAAGCTCGGTCACTCTTTAATTCTACATTTAGGGAATGGGTGATCTTTAAAATGAAGCAAACTGGGAACCATTATTTTTTACACCTTACATTGATAATATCCAAAGGTTTCTCTTATTTTATAGTCTATTAGCAAATGAAGTTAATCATTTGTAGGCGTACAGGTATGAAAGCTGCATGACAAGCATAATCTCCTTTTCAAAATCTCTCTGAGATTTTGAAATTTTTGCAATATGGATAATTGATCGGCCCTGAATGCAGAAATTTAGGATTTTTACCTTGGTTTGCAATAATAAAAACCTATAGTCTAGTCCATGGGTCTTCAACCTGTGGCCCTCCAGATGTTGTGGAACTACATGTCCCAGCATGCCCTGACAGTTTTGGCATGCTCTAATAGGAAAAAATGTGGCAATGCATGTTCGAACATGTAGTTTCACAACATCTGGAGGGCCACAGGTTGAAGACCCATGGACTAGACCATGGGTCTTCAAACTGCGGCCCTCCATATGTTGTGAAACTACAAATCCCAGAATGCCTTGCCACAGTTTTAACACTCCCTTATAGCAAAACTGTGGCAAGGCATGCTGGGATTTGTAGTTTCACAACATCTGAAGGGCCACAGTTTGAGGACCCATGGTCTAGTCCTTCACAGTAATGGAACTTTGGCAAGAGCACAAGTTTCTATGAAGGAGACTCCAGTGAAGGCATTACTACATCAGACTATCTTTGGCAAAACAATGGAGTTTATTCTCGTTGGTTCGCAAGGCTGCGAATTTCGCAGCCTTGCGAGTCCGCCAGACACCACCCGCATGGCCGCCCACCCTCAGGATAAGATCGATGATCTGCAAATTTTGCAAGCGCTCGCAGATCTGAGACACCTCTGTGGTGCCTGAGATCTGCGGGCAGCTGACATCAGCTACGTGCCCCATCTGGGAATTACCATGAGAATGCCCATGAAACAATAGGCGTTCTTATGGGCGAATCCCCTGGCCCCCGTCTGCACTGTTGTGTGCGAGCGCCCGGCAAATAATCTATTCGCCTTGGCAGCTCGCACACAGCGGCTGCACATCCGCATGAATAACTATGCGCAGTTGCACCCCCCCCCCCAAAACGCTCCCCTGTACTCTGCAACTAGAATAACCCCCAATGTCTGCCAGTCTGAACTCAGCATGTCACAACATAGCAAGGGGAGGGGGTGACAGTGAAAACAGAGCTCAGAGGACATTCCAAAGTGTCTTTGCTCACTGTTGTTGCCGTGTCACAAACCACAGACCATACCAGAAGTATGAGAGAAGAGAATAATAAAACACGTGGAATATAGGGACCCTCAACAAATTCCGTGAGAGGTTACACATCTTTTGGGACTCGTATTCACAGGACAGGCTATTGTGAATACATGGTTTGTAGAAACCAGTCCTAGAGGATTAGGAGATCTAATTGATCTGCAAAGGATTTATTTGCTACAAGAGAACTCCTGGCTTCCATTGATGGCTGGCCTCTGGTCTATTCATTACTGCTGGCTAATTACATTCATTACTGGATTTCTCACACGACTGTTTCTTTGCCCCTGCTGGGAACGAGGACTGTGATTTGCATCTAGTTAGCACATAAGGGGACATTCAGCCAGCACACTAATGACCAGTGTGTGTGTTTATCGATTGTATATTGAGCCCAATTCCGGCAGTTGTGAATTCGCAGCCTGTATAATAATCCAAAGCCCACGCGTGTGCACGGTGCCCCTGCGTATGGACCATACAAAGCTAGCCTTCGCTCGCCATACGCAAGGGGAATGATAGACGCTGGGCATTTGAGTTTTTTGGGAGTGCCCTAGAACACGCAGGTGTTGCCTGGCGGTTGGGAGGGAGGGCATCTGATGTCAGCAGCGTCATGCCTTCACAGCGCTGAGTAAAGTCTAGACTTGGCACTGCGAGCAGGGGTAAAATCATTGGCTGTGAGTGATTCTCCACCATGTGTGCACAACTGCAAACACATTCACAGCTGTGCACAAAAGCAGAAGATGAGGGAGCTCGGCAAACACTCGCAGGCCCAGCCACCAGGTCTGAATCGGACCCATTATATCTAGATTTGCTCGGCATAGCCACTGCTCACTATTAATTGTTCTGCAAGTGCAAACACCTGGTAATATCTGAATGACAGTTTTTGGCAGTTTTCCAGCATTTCAAAGCAAATGGTTAACTGTCATCTGCTGTCAACCATTACCAGGATTTTGTTCCAATCAGCCCAATCTGACAATATATCTGTAGATGTATGGCCACCTTTAGCCTGCAAAGTATTGTTTTTGAAGTGGGTGCGTAGGTAACGGTCCATACACACCTACAGATTTATCTGTCCAATCTGGTGGGAACAAAATCCTGGAAATGTATAGGAGCAAATGACAATCAAAAATCTGTTCCCAAATGCAGGAAAATGGGAAAAAAAAAACACGCTTGGATAAATTTGTTATATCAGATTGATTTAAACAATTTCTCTTACTGATCATTGTCAATTTTTGATTGTCATTTGGTCCTATACATTTCCAGGTTTTTGTTCCCACCAGATAGATTGGACAGATAAATTTGTAGGTGTGTACGCACCTTAAGTTTTAGTCACATATTTCTCACTGCACGCGGTCATACAGTCTTTCTGTAAACATCCATCCCAAAACTCAAGTTCCCTACCTTGGTCTCAGGACAGCCATGACACGTTATGCTATACATTACTATATTTTACCCAGTTCACATTGTGGGTTTTGTCCCTGGACACAGGACCGGATTCGGATGGGTTCTGTGATCAGACAGCTGTCACCCAGACAGCGAAAACTCACCCTGTTGGAAGTTTGTGAATTGCTTGCAAAAACCACACCAATCGGCTGCCAGCTGCAAATCAATTCACAACTCATTCACTATCAAATTATTTTTCCAGTGTGCGCAGTCTGTGCATAACTCTGACCTCCCCACAACTGTACGAATCGGGGCTGGAGCTGGCGCCACAGACCCTTCCCTGAAACTGTTTCAACATGTTCACGCGTCTTCATTGCTGCTTCTGATGAAGACATGTGAGCACGTTGAAACGCATTGAGCTTCCACCTTTTCTGCTCCAGTTTGCACCCTGTTATACCAGACCTTCAGGTACTATAATTCCGGACTGGCTTCTTCGACTTAAGGATTCCATAACCTCAGCCTTGTATGCAGTTACAAAGCCAGGTATTCTGATACCACCCAACCTGCAATTTCCGCCTTCCCTCACTAATTTGGATCCTCATGCCGGGCAATCTCCGGGACTATCCTTCACCTCCTCCAAATACAGGAGACATCAATGCTAAATCCATTCTGGTAACTACAATTGTTTCTGGTGCACGAACTGCTGCTAGATTATCCATCCACTGGAGCATTATGCAGCAAAGACTTTCTTTTAAACCTTTTTTATAATTTTTTCATTTTTTACTCCCCATTTTTTTTAAATTTTGTAACAATTTTAATTGCGGTTTGTTATAATACGTTATAAATGCATTTCATTTTTTTTTAATTGTGTTAGTGATTTATTCAGTCAAACACTAGGGCTGTATATTCATGTTTTCTCATTCTATTTTATGTAATATAGGGAGCCTTACCAGTGGCGGATTCAGGGGGGGGCACCCGGGCACGTGCCCCCCCTGTCATTTCATTTTGTAGCTGAGGACCAGGGCTTTCCAACGAGCCCAGCCCCGTGTCTTTAGCCCCCCCGGGAACCGGAGATATCGCCTGGCAAAGCTGTAACATTTTTTCCCCATAGGATAATATGAGACCCGTCAATTCCGACCCCCACCCGGTTCCGATGGCTGCCAGTTCCTGCCCTGGCATCACAAGCTTGTGGTTGATCTCATTCAATTCCAAATCGCTGGGCCTTCAATATGATACCAGGCTGGTCCATATCGGTCAATCGGTTCCAGAGATATTGCGTGTAAACCGATTTTTTTATTTTTGAAATGTAATTTCATGGCTGTTCATGTTCTTTGAGGGCAGATTACTCTGGGACAAAACGTTCCAGTTTCACTGGACCAAAATCATTCAAAGCCCACTCAAAAGTTTTTCAATATGATACTTGTCTCATGTAAATGGATCAGTTGGTTCCGAAGATATAGCTGGTTAAATGAGATAACTGGTTAAAGGGGGGGGAGGGGTGGTTTTCTCTCCCCCTCACACCAGAAAATGCAGGGACTAGGCTGTGTAAAAGGGGCCAACCCGGGAATGCATTTTCTGGTGTGAAAGGGGTATTATTTCAAATAGCCGGGACCTGCAGTGCTCTGAATACAGCCAGGCTCTGCCACTGTCAGTGGCTGTCACTTCTGCCTGGCGGCGGCTGTCCCCCATTTACCACAAGCATGTATTTCCCCTTGGCAATGAACATGTAATCTCACACGGCAACAAGCATGGAACCTCTGGCAATGAGCATGGAACCCTTGGCAATGAGCATTTAGATAAGCAGCACTTATGTAGCATAATTTTTAATAGGCATTATGGTGTTTGGCATAATACATAATGGACATAATGGCGTGTAACTTAACGTGTAATGGACATTATGGTGTAAATGTTTAATACGCGCCTTTGGTGGACAATGACCCTGTTTATGAAGCGTATTGTGAATTTTGGCTTAATCTGTGTGGCGTTATGTGAATTTTGACACAATCCATGTGGCATTATGTGAATTTTGGCTCAATCCATGTGGCATTATGTGAATTCTGGCTCAATCCTTGTGGCATTATGTGAATTCTGGCTCAATCCTTGTGGCATTATGTGAATTCTGGCTCAATCCTTGTGGCATTATGTGAATTTTGGCTCAATCCATTTGGCATTATGTGAATTTTGGCTCAATCCGTGTGTTATTATGTAAATTTAGTCTCAATCCGTGTGGCATTATGTGAATTTTGTCTCAATCCGTGTGGCACTATGTGAATTTTGTCTCAATCCGTGTGGCATTATGTGAATTTTGGCTCAATCCGTGTGGCATTATGTGAATTTTGGCTCAATCCGTGTGGCATTATGTGAATTTTGGCTCAATCCGTGTGGCATTATGTGAATTTTGGCTCAATCCGTGTGGCATTATGTGAATTTTGGCTCAATCCGTGTGGCATTATTTGAATTTTGGCTCAATCCGTGTGGCATTATGTGAATTTTGGCTCAATCCGTGTGGCATTATTTGAATTTTGTCTCGATCCGTGTGGCATTATGTGAATTTTGGCTCATTCCATTTGGCATCATGTGTAAGGGGGAAGTATAAAGGGGTCTAGTATTTTGTTACATAATGTGTACAAGTTGTATATGGTGTTGTAGACTACACTCAAGGACACACCTCTGTTGAATGGCCACACCCCTTTTCCAGAGCGCGCCTTCGCCGCACGTACAACTACATCCTTCGCTTTTGTCGCCATGGTGACCTGCATACTTTAAATGCCAGCGCCTATTTTTAATTCCATTCCCACCCTCTCCTGCCACTCTCTTAGCATGTACACTGGCACCACTAACACCGCCCCTCCCCCACCTAAACCCTTTTTTATCATGGTGCCCCCCCCCCCCCGTCATTTTATCCTGGATCCGCCCCTGTGCCTTACGCACTCCCTTATACAGCAGATCTAACTGTACTTGTGTTTCTTGGTTCTCAATCCCTTCCCTGAAACCACCTGCATTCTTCCTAACACTCCCAGAAAGCAGCTGAGCGACACCCACAAATGGCAGCTTCCTGTCAATCAACTTGCGGACAGCTTGCTGAATTTTGTTGGTTTGGCCTCGCACATGCGCGCTTAAAGTGCCCACACACTAGAACGATTTTTGGGCCAATTGGCCGATTTCCGATAAATCGGCCGATATATCATCCGATGTTTACCGATAATCGGTCAAAAATGCCGTGGATCTTTAGCTGAATCTTCTGATCTTACGTGCTGCACAAAAGATCAGAAAATTTAACAAAAGATCCATAGGGAACGTACACAGGATCTTAAGAAAAATCTTTGGTAAAGATGTATCCTGGCTGCTTAATCTGGCAATTCAACCATAACATCAGCATTTTACATCTGCAAACAACTTTTACTGTACCTGTACCAGAAAGCTTGTACTGTCAGTTTTGAAAATGACCAGCTGTACCTCTAATGACCTCACCTCTCCTGCTATTCCATTGATAGTAGGTGTCCCCCGACATTTTATTCTTGGCCCTCTTCTTCTCTTTCTCTATACGTCCTCTCTGGGTGAGCTTATGTGCTCACTCAACTTCCACTATCACATCTATGCTGATAACACTGAAATCTACCTCTCCTCTCCTGATCTCTCTCCCTCTATCCTCACTCACCTCTATGCTGATAATACTGTAATCTACCGCTCCTCTCCTGATCTCTCTCCCTCTATCCTCACTCACCTCTATGCTGATAATACTGTAATCTACCGCTCCTCTCCTGATCTCTCTCCCTCTATCCTCTCACCTCTATGCTGATAACACTGTAATCTACCTCTCCTCTCCTGATCTCTCTCCCTCTATCCTCACTCACCTCTATGCTGATAACACTGTAATCTACCGCTCCTCTCCTGATCTCTCTCCCTCTATCCTCTCACCTCTATGCTGATAACACTGTAATCTACCTCTCCTCTCCTGATCTCTCTCCCTCTATCCTCACTCACCTCTATGCTGATAACACTGTAATCTACCGCTCCTCTCCTGATCTCTCTCCCTCTATCCTCTATGCTGATAACACTGTAATCTACCTCTCCTCTCCTGATCTCTCTCCCTCTATCCTCACTCACCTCTATGCTGATAACACTGTAATCTACCTCTCCTCTCCTGATCTCTCTCCCTCTATCCTCACTCACATCTATGCTGATAACACTGTAATCTACCGCTCCTCTCCTGATCTCTATCCTCACTCATATCTCCAACTGTCTCTCTGCTGTCTACTCCTGGATGACCCAGCGCTGTTTTAGACTTAAAATATTAAAGACTAAGCTGACCTCTTCCCACCCTCCTGCATAAAACCTGACCATCTCTCATCCTAACCTACTGTTTATGCTCACCTCCTTCCCTTCTGTGTCACCCCTGTCTGTCTAATCCTCCCCTTTAGAATGTAAGCTCTCACGAGCAGGGCCCTCTCTCCTCATGTGCCTTTCTTAGAATATATAAACCACTGCCACCCTGATAATTGTTTCAGTGTCCTGTCCCCTGATGCAACTATCCATATTAACCATGTACTTGTCCTAAACTGTCTTGTAATGTAAGGTGTTATGTGTTTTTGATTATAACTATACTCTGCAAAGCGATGCGGAATCTGTGTGCGCTATATAAGAAACTGTTAATAAATAAATGTGCGCTTGCCTGATATCTTTTGTCCAGGGCGGAAAAAATATTTCATGGCTAATTTATGCGCACATCTTACGATCGCAGATCTTTCTAGTGTGTGGGCACCTTTACACTCATGCGCGGTCTTTCAGTAATCATTCATTGTGATTATTCGCACAGCAACTATCAGGTCTGAATAAACCCCACAGATACTAGATGCACGATGAAAAACCTATACATGAACTGAAGTAAATGTAAGAAAATCAGTGCTAAAAATAAAGGTGCCCACACACTAGAAAGATTTTTGGGCCGATTTTCGATAAATTGGCCGATATATCAGCCGATATTTATCGATAATCGGTCGATGCTCGCTCCCGTGGATCTTTTGCTAAATCTTCTGATCTTACATGCTGAACAAAAGATCAGAAGATTTAACAAAAGATCCATAGGAACGCACACGGGATCTTAAGAAAAATCTTTGGTAAAGATGTGCGCTTGCCTGAAATCTTTTGTCCAGATCGGACAAAAGATTTGAAGGCTAATTTATGCGCACATCTTATGATCGCAGATCTTTCTAGTGTGTGGGCACCTTTAGGATGGTGATTAAATAAGTACAGAGCAAACAGCAGGCAGATAACAGACCCTACAACAGAGCAAACAGCAGGCAGAGAACAGACCCTACAACAGAGCAAACAGCAGGCAGAGAACAGACCCTACATTGTTTTTATTGAACAGACAAGTCTGCATTTGTAGGAAGATGATAAATAGAAAAGATGATAAATTAACCAGTTACCTGTAACGTACATTGGCAAGACAAAACTACAGCAAGTATAAAAATAGCCTGCATTAACGGTAATCACAGAATGTACAGGGAGCGGAGGCAGGCGTTTTGTGGCTCGCGTGGGAATCCACAGTGTCCTTTTGTGAGGAGCCCCTCTGTAACGTCATGCGCTAGGGAACGGAATTCTCACGAGTTGGCCTAAAAAAAAAGGTCTGCCTCCGCTCTGTGCGACAGAGGCACGTTCAAAGTAAAAACACTTCAAGGAAACGATAGAAAAATATCTCTCTCTTCAGCAATGGAAGGTACACTTTAGAAAGGTAGAATGCCTCGGATAGTTCGGTGCTTTAGCCCGGTACCAGGTGTGCGCCGGTCACTCCGGACCACATTATAACGGCATCAGTCTGAGCGTGGACAGTGTAAAGAAGAAAGGGTCAGGAAACGATTTATGGTGGTTAGGGCGACAAACATTGGGTCAATCACTGAATATCGACACAGGAAAAGGTGAACATGTCTAAGGTTGAAAGGTCGACACAAGCATTAGGCCAACATGGGATTTTCATGTGTTTTTTGAGCCGACAGGCGGTTTTTTGTGCCTTCCCATCCAATAGGGTGTGGAGGGAGAATAGAAGTGTGCCCAAAGCATAGCGAGCCAAGCAAGGGGTCGCGGTACACTAAGGGGCCAATCCTATTAACCCCGAAGGGTGCGAATTCCCAAACTAACCCTAACTCGCACCCTACACAGGGCAGAATTAGCTGAACTGTTCAGCGAATTCGGCCCGCCGTAAAGTGCGCCCGGTGTCCTGACAATTCGCAAACACCGGGCACATCCGCACCCTTCAGGTGTAATAGGATCGACCCCTTAGACCAGGGCTGAGCAATTGCTGCCCGCCAGATGTTGATGAACTACACATCCCAGGATGCTAACGTCACCCCCCAAAAGCTTGTATCGACCTTTTGACCCGGTCGACATTTTTGTTGTCAACTTTAAGTGGTCAAATCAATTTATGTCGACCTTAATAGCGCCAACCCAATGACCCATACCTCATGAGACAAAACATGTGAATACATCAACTGTCCGCAGTCCCCCTACCCCTACACGGCAGGGGATCCCTTTCTTTGGGTACCAGCCAATATAATGGGCGCACACTCCTGGGATGGCGTAAAGGTGACCAACGACCGGATTAAAACAGAGGACATGATCCCGAGGCCTAAATTAGGATGGCAACTTTGCTGAAAGTTTTGTAATATAGGTGCCAATAGCTTCGATCATCATTGGACATTTGCGCCAAATTCTTGGTTCACCAGAGACCCCAATTGCAAGCAGAGAGCAAGTTAGATATTTCGGCAGCATTCAAATTAAATCATTGATCCATCTGGATTTACATATGATCTATGGCTGCAACACGGGGAAAAAACACAATCTGTATCAGCCATTTTTACTTAGATCATGACAATATTAAAACAGAAGCCAACTTTCTCCATTGTATATCTGCACCTAAACTAAGTTTCAGCAAAGCCACCGTCACCCTAGTCCAAGTCGGTACAGTAAAAAATATTCTGGTACAACAGTCTCTAGTCAATTAAATAAACAGTAAATACATAGAAGCAAAATCACAGTGCATAAACCTTAGGAAAATGTTCTTAACTATTGCACAAAATATACATATTGCCTTGTATCAAAACTTGCTAGGACTGCAAAAGAGACATTTGTGACCCCGGTTTCATTACATATAGATATATATATATTTAATTCCCTCAATCATGTTTGCGAGTGGTTGTGTGTTCGATAGCATTGCGCGCAGATATATTGTAAAAAATAAAGTGTCGAAAATGGCCACGGAGCTAGGGGTCCAAAACAGCAGCTTTCGTTGAAAGGGGGGGGGGGGGGATAAATTGGGATACAGTCTCAAGGCTTCACCATTTGGAAGCGTGGGGGGAGGGAAGAAAGATACAGTACTTCAGAGAAGACGAAAAACAATTTATTGAAGGTCAAGGAACAAAGGCTGGATTTGAAGAACAGGAGAGAGGTTGACTTGTAGTATATGTTGGGCTTTCCGCCTCACCTCCTCATCGGAAAAGGATTTGTCTACTTTGATAACTTTAGACTTGAGCAAGTTATATTTGTCTTTATCAAAAGTCGACTTTTTAGTCAACGGAATGACGATTTTGATTTTCTTATTAGCCGGTGCTTCCTGAAGAACCGTGTTCGGCTTCCTTTTGTTGTCCTGCGAGCGCTTTCCAGCGGTCTGTACCTTAGAGACTGGTTTGGTCTGGGTCACGCCATTGCAGCAGGGGAGAGAATGGAGCAGAATTCTCCCATTCAAAATCCCAAAAGCCTTGCAGGCGTGATTCTCCTTGAGGATTTTGCCATTAGTTCCGTGCAATACTGCCCCATTCGGCGTCTGTTTCACTAAACACTGGTAGGCCTTTTTGTTCTTCCCCTTGGAGCTATGTTTGGACGCAACAACGATATTGCGCTGCTTAAGGCTTGCTTCCAAAGAGGAGGCAGTGGCTTTGAACGGCACTAATGCTTCTAAGACGACCGACAATCTCATCGCGGGGAAAACACCGGGATACATGTCGGAAGGGAACCCAAGGCTTGATACTTGCGATTTCTCTGTGCCATGTTTAAACGAGCTCAAGAAGAAGTTTGTAGAATTTTTAGTTGGAGGATTTGTTGCCATTTTAGCAGCATTGACAGAAATGGCCACGGTCGGTATCTTGCAGGCTGCGTTTTTTGACAGAAGTTTAGAAGATACCTTAGAAGTGGTTTTTGAAGGACGCTTTGAGCCAGGTGGTGTGTGGGCTGTGGTTGATTTGTATCCGTAGACATCCTTGCTGCTCAGAATAGTGGGCTGGTAGCCCTCTTCACGAAGGCCTTGCAGGAAGGTCACCAGTTGAGTCTCTGTATCGGTGAGGTCTTCGGACATTGGGTTGAAAACCCTCAAGGCTTCCTCCAGAGCGCTTTTCCCAGCGGAGGAGAGCCGTGACCAGGAGCAGACTGCCTTCTCCTCCATTGCAGCTGTCCCAGCATTCATGGCATCGGATTGCAGAGTACCTTGGATTGTCCTAGTGCTAAAATAAGATAAACAATTAGAACGTAACCAGCATATCTTTGTACAAGGACAAGGCTAAGAACCTTATCAGAATAAACATTTTATATATTTCCCAATGCGCCTCATAAGCACAATAGAAAAACAGTGTTTACGTGCAATGTAGACTAATGGTTCTCGTCGACTATGTGTTTCCAGGAGATAAGTGTCTACAAGATGTACAGTGAATGTAAAATGTACATCTAATACCTGCTGGAGCACTTTAGATGTTGGTTATAGGGATGCCAGTCCTGGGATTGGCGGGATCCTGGGATTTTTGGTCGGGATTTGAATCACGAGCACACGCGTCGGCATGGGAACACTGAGTGACCTCTAACATCACATGCCTGCCAAAAAGGTTGTGTGGCTGCACAGCATGATGTTAGAGGTCACACTGCACAGCCACACACTGTTTCCCAAGTCACCGCATCTGCCCGCACACCGAGTTACCCGCCTCCTCCCCGAGCCGCGCCTCCTCCACTGCCTGCTGCCGTACCTTTTCTGCCACGTCTCATGTGGCCAGAGAGATAACTGATTCATCATTGGGCACATCAGGAGGCCAATCCCGGGATGGACAGTTTTGCAATAATGAATTCCCAGGATTGTCCTCCCTAGTTGCTTGCTTCCAAGCCACCAATGCAGATACCATTGCACGTCACCCAACTACAGCCGATACCATATAAGACATCCGGTACTTATGTAGTATCTGGGCGCCCGATTTTGAAATCGGGTCCATCGCATCGAAACCGACCAAATCGCATGCGATGCGATGGATCCAATTTTCCATAGGATTCATTGTAAAAATGGTCTTGTTCATTTCCCTACTATCCAAGTGGGCATGGAGTCGGATATAAACCTGTGGCGAGCGAAGCGTGGTGAGCCCCGCGAGGGGACGCGGATTATTTTGGTGACATGGAATACATTTTAAATAAATCTGCGTGCGCTCGCCACAGGTTTATATCCAACTCCATGCCCACTTGGATAGTAGGGAAATGAACAAGACCATTTTTACAATGAATCCTATGGAAAATCGGGTCGATCGCATCGCATGCGATTTGGTTGCATGCGATGCGATTATCGCATCTGATTGTATGCCTTAAGTTAAGGCATACAATCAAAAAATCGGGCGCCCAGATACTACATAAGTACCAGACATCCATCTTCACCAACACAATACCAGGATGTACAGGTGAGAGGGAGGGACACGAAAGTGAAATAGACTCCTGTATAATTACTGCTCACTTTACGAGTAAGAGACTTTTGGTCCCATCTTCTGCAAATGTAAAGAATACCATAACCCCCAGATTTTACAACCAATTGGACAAAGCTGGTGACCAATGTTCCCTCTAATTTTACGAAGGCTGTGTGCGGCTAAAGATTTTGGCTATGCAACTTTGGAAGGAAATTTAAATTTTTGTGCGTCATATATATAACTGTAAATTGATGTTCAGCATTTGTGTTAACTTTACTTCAAAATGATTTTAAACATTCAAAACACAGCAAACAATGGAGTTAATGGGTGAAACACACATTGAGTCCACAGCCGCAAAAAGGGACCACTGCTGCTATGTGCGCACTGTTGTAATGTCTGTGCGCACGCTTGTCAAGTTGTGTGCGTGCGCACATGCGCACAGCTTAGAGGGAACACTGCTGGTGACTGATCAGCTTGCGCATCAGCCAACAACCAACATTATTTCAGAATATCTGCAAAGCCATAAGAACTGCCCAACTTTACTCAGAGGGTCAAGAACAGGTTCTGAAGTAGCCATAGGACACAACATGGTAAAGGAAAGCAACGGCTTGGTTCACCATTAAAGGGAGCAACACTTGCTCAACAAAAGGCTTTAAGTGCATCATTTCCCAAAAATATCCTTTTCGTAAGGCTTACTCTTGGCGACCCCGTATTTCAACTATTTAGCAAGTCTCAGAACCACATTTAATAGAGACTGCTAAAGACTCCCGGGGGCATTTGTAACCGGGTTTGCGTAACCTGGAGGTGTGGGACGCCGGCCAGCCGACCGCTGATGGTGTTAACGTGGCAACCATTTACAAGGCCGTAGTACATATGCCCATATTTGTCTCTCTATGTTCATGAGGATATCTGACAGCAGCACCCAGATTTGGGGGTGGGGGTATTCCCTGGTTTCTCCCAGTGGGCACACAATTTGCTGACTTATCGCACATTTTGGCACACCACCTCAGGAGGCTGCGAGCTGAAATATGTCCTTCTGGTGCGCTCTTTTTTTTTTTAAACGGGTCAGAGCAAGTTTGACCCCTTTCATATTGCATGTAAATACCTGGTCTAAAGCAGGTTTGCGGTTTGAAAGCAGCAATGGGGAGAGAGGGGATCAGGCACCAGAGCCTGCACCTAGACTGCCAGCAGGAGCTCCCACACTGCAGGCAGGGAGGAGAGCTGCAGGACGCTGGAAGGGTAAGGTTAGGGGGGAGGAGAGCTGCAGGACGCTGGAAGGGTAAGGGTAGGGGGGAGGAGAGCTGCAGGACGCTAGAAGGGTAAGGGTAGGGGGGAGGAGAGCTGCAGGATGCTAGAAGGGTAAGGGTAGGGGGGAGGAGAGCTGCAGGACGCTAGAAGGGTAAGGGTAGGGGGGAGGAGAGCTGCAGGACGCTGAAAGGGTAAGGGTAGGGGGGAGGAGAGCTGCAGGACGCTGGAAGAGTAAGGGTAGGGGGAGGAGAGCTGCAGGACGCTGGAAGGGTAAGGGTAGGGGGAGGAGAGCTGCAGGACGCTGGAAGGGTAAGGATAGGGGGAGGAGAGCTGCAGGACGCTGGAAGGGTAAGGGTAGGAGAGCTGCAGGACGCTGGAAGGGTAAGGGGGAGGAGAGCTGCAGGACGCTGGAAGGGTAAGGGTAGGGGGGAGGAGAGCTGCAGGACGCTGGAAGGGTAAGGGTAGGGGGAGGAGAGCTGCAGGACGCTGGAAGGGTAAGGGTAGGGGGAGGAGAGCTGCAGGACGCTGTAAGGGTAGGGGAAGGAGAGCTGCAGGATGCTGGAAGGGTAAGGGTAGGGGGGAGGAGAGCTGCAGGACGCTGGAAGGGTAAGGGTAGGGGGGAGGAGAGCTGCAGGACGCTGGAAAGGTAAGGGGTAGGGGGGAGGAGAGCTGCAGGACGCTGGAAGGGTAAGGGTAGGGGGGGGAGGAGAGCTGCAGGACGCTGGAAGGGTAAGGGTAGGGGGGAGGAGAGCTGCAGGACGCTGGAAGGGTAAGGGGAGGAGAGCTGCAGGACGCTGTAAGGGTAGGGGGAGGAGAGCTGCATTACGCTGGAAGGGTTAAGGGTAGGGGGGAGGAGAGCTGCAGGATGCTGGAAGGGTTAAGGGTAGGGGGGAGGAGAGCTGCAGGATGCTGGAAGGGTTAAGGGTAGGGGGGAGGAGAGCTGCAGGATGCTGGAAGGGTTAAGGGTAGGGGGGAGGAGAGCTGCAGGATGCTGGAAGGGTAAGGGTAGGGGGAGGAGAGCTGCAGGACGCTGGAAGGGTAAGGGTAGGGGGGAGGAGAGCTGCAGGATGCTGGAAGGGTTAAGGGTAGGGGGGAGGAGAGCTGCAGGATGCTGGAAGGGTTAAGGGTAGGGGGGAGGAGAGCTGCAGGATGCTGGAAGGGTAAGGGTAGGGGGGAGGAGAGCTGCAGGATGCTGGAAGGGTAAGGGTAGGGGGAGGAGAGCTGCAGGATGCTGGAAGGGTAGGGGTAGGGGGTCTGACACTGAGCATTAGCTGGCCCGCTCTGAGCCAGCGCAGTGCATCTTTAAGGAGTCGGCCGCTCATTACATATGTAATGAGCGGCTCATTACATATGCGCGGCTCATTACATATGCGCATATGTAATGAGCGGCCGACTCATTCAATATGCACTGCGCTGGAGACCAATAGTGTTCACTGCTGCCTGGGTACCGTTTCAGACAGCAAAAAAATAAATAAAGGGTCTGAAACGGGTAGGACCCTGCTTTTTTACCGTTTCCAAAAAACATTTTTTGGGGGAAATGGTAAAATCACTCTGCACCTTTCAGACCGCACATATTACAGTTTTAAAACTGTTAAACATCAGCAAAATACCGTTTTTTAGTGAGGTCTGAAAGGGGCATAACATGTCGCCTGACATACCAGTACATGCAGCATTAGTCATCCCCCTACTCTGTCACCTATGCTTTTACCGTCACATAGCAAGTGCCCCTAATCCCCATTGTACCAAACACAACTGTATTTTCTATAAAACGAGTACAACTCACTGTACTGCTCCATCCTCTGCTCCTCCGGGAGTGCAGATAATTACGGCATGAGGGGAGGGCACTCCTATGTCTGGTGAGTCACTCACCGCCTGACTCACTAGGTCATCTCTTCGGAATATCAGCAGGGGCGGAGGCCAGTGTCCAACATAAAGGTGTGACTGGGTATATCTGTAACCATAACCACTCCCACTTAGTGACTACCCCTCCCACACCACAACCTAACCCTAACTATACCCTTAGTGCCTAACCACCATTGCACCCATCAAAAAGACAATTGAATAGTTCCTTACAGACACCCAAAAACAGTCCAAAATGAATCTGGCACAGCATGTACAGGATGACAATATAGAACACTGCTCCAAAGAGTTGGACCTTGGTGGCCATTCTCAGCCACTTCTTAGTGACATGGATACTATATAAGCACACACGGTGCACTCAGGGTACAGAAGGTAAACAGGGATTTTGTACTTACCGTAAATCCTTTTCTCCGAGTCCACAGGTGTCACTGGAGTTACACTGGGGGAATAGAAGGCGACCACAGGGAGCATGGGCACTTTAAAATAATTAAACAGTGTGACCAACTCCTCCCCTTCTACTTCCCCTCCCAGGCAGTCATAAAGATCGTGCCCGAAAGGGAGCAGAAAGATATAACACACATCCGAGAGGAGGTTCATCACAACATAACATCATTCAGTACAAATAGTAGAAAAAGAATGTATATATATATGAAAAAACAAACACACACACACACACACACAGAGTCAAACCAGATGAGACAGGTGTGTAATAACCATGTTTAAATAACCCTGGCAAGGGAAAACTCCAGAGGTTACCCAAAAGGAACCTAACACTGCACATAACAGGTGGAGAACAGCGCTGAGGCAGGCGTCCAGTGACACCTGTGGACTCGGAGAAAAGGATTTACGGTAAGTACAAAATCCCTGTTTCTCCTTCATCCACTAGGTGTCACTGGAGTTACACTGGGGACGTCCCAGAGCTTTCAACCCGGGTGGGTGAGCGCTGAGATCCCCTTAAAACAGAGCGGCCAAACTGAGAAGCTGGTGCCGCAAAGGTATCAAACCTATAAAATCGCACAAAAGTGTGCCGACCTGACCATGTCGCAGCCCGACAGAGCTGTTGCAGGGAGACCCCACGGGCAGCCGCCCATGAAGGACCCACCGATCTGGTGGAGTGCGCGCCTATGTTAGTAGGAGGCGTCTGAGCCTCAGCAAGGTATGCCTGACGAATAGTCAGACGGATCCATCTGGCCAGCGTCTGTTTTGAAGCTGGCCATCCACGACGCACTGGGTCGTATGTAACAAACAAGACATCCGTCTTGCGAAGAGAAGCCGTGCGAGAGACATAAATCCGCAGGGCCCTCACCACATCCAAAGACCTATCCTCAGGTGAAGCCTCTGTGAATGCTGGAACCACTATGGGCTGGTTCACGTGAAACGCTGAGACCACCTTTGGAAGGAAAGAAAGACTGGTACGGAGCTCCGCTCTGTCCGGATGAAACTGGAGGAACGGTGAGCGACAAGAAAGCGCACCCAATTCCGAAACACGTCTGGCCGATGCCAAAGCCAAAAGAAGAACCACCTTCCAAGTGAGATATCGAAGATCCACCTCTTCTAAAGGCTCAAATATTGATGACCTCAAATATCTGAGGACCAACTCGGTCCCAGGGAGCCGTAGGCGGACGAATAGGGGGCTGAAGCCTCAGCACCCCCTGGAAAAAAGTGTGGACTTCCGGAATGAGAGCTATACGTTTCTGGAAAAAAACTGAGAGTGCTGAAACCTGCACCTTTATGCTGCTTTCAGACCGCATAACTGGCTTTGACCCTGTATTTGGAAACGTTTCCAAAAAAACGGGTCTGCCAGATAAAACCCCTTTCACACCGCAGCACTTAAACGGTATATTACCGTTTAAGTGCCGATTTTTTGACACTGGCAGACCCGTTTTTGGAAACTTTCCAAATACAGGGTCAAAGCCAGTGCAGCCTTCAGCCCTCCCCTCCGTGCAGCTCCCCCCCCCCCTCGCGTGTCGACCGAGAGCATGTCGACGCCCCCCGCGCATGTCGACGCCCCCCACCCCACCCCACGTGTCGGCGCCCCCCCCCCCCCCGTGTCGACTTACCCCGTGCCGGTACCTCCGTTGTGGACTGCAGCTCAGTATGCTCGGAAAGCACTTATGAAAAAAGTGTCTTCCAGAAAATGGCTGCCCCATAGGAAACCCTGTTTAAAAAAACTGTCTTCCGTATGGGGGGCAGCCATTTTCTGAAAGACACTTTTTTCATAAGTGCTTTCCGAGCATACTGAGCTGCAGTGCCGGGAACCACAACGGAGATACCGGCACGGGGTAAGTCGACACGGGGGGGGGGGCCCGACACGCGGGGGGGGGGGGCGTCGACACGCGGGGGGGGGGCGTCGACACGCGGGGGGGGTGTCGACACGCGCGGGGGGGGGGCTCCAGTGCTGTGAATACTTAATGAGCGCTCATTAAGTATTCACTGTGCTGAATTTAGGACCCAGCTCATTGGCTGGGTCCTAAATACCGTTTCTGAGCCGATTTTTGCGCTAAAATACCGGTTCAGAAACAGGTAGTACCCTGCATTTTAACCGGTTAGAAAAAACGGCATTTTCTAACCGGTTAAGTGGGACTGGACCTTTCAGACCGCACACATTACCGTTTTAAAACGGTAAAAAAACGGCAATTTACCGTTTTAAAAGTGCGGTCTGAAAGGGGCATAAGTGTATTCAGCCTAAGTCCAGAGTTTAACCCCTCCTGTAAAAACAGGAGAAGTCAAGCCTTCTTGAACAGAGCAGAGGACACTCTGCGTCTTTCGCACCACGCCACAAAGGATCTCCAAATCCGATGATAGTGTCTGGAGGTGACTTCCTTCCTGGCCCTCATCATTGTGGGTATCACCGCCCTAGGGATACCTGCATGTCTCAAGATGGACCTCAGCAGCCACGCCGTCAAATGTAGACGTCCTAAATCTGGGTAGATGAAGGGACCCTGACTGAGGAGGTCCTCCTGATGAGGTAGTGGCCACGGCTCGTCGATTAGAAGATCCGTCAGGTTGGTGTACCACGAGCGCCGGGGCCAATCCGGCGCTATCAGAAGCGCTGTTACCCCCTCCCTGCGAATGCGCTGTAACACCCGAGGGATCAGCGGAAAGGGAGGGAAGAGGTAAACGAACTGGAACGGCCAGGGAGCGACCAGAGCGTCTACCCCTGCGGCCTGAGGATCTCGAGTCCGCGCAAAGTATGTTGGGAGCTGGAAGTTGTGGCGGGACGCCATCAGATCCACCCGAGGACACCCCCAACGATGTATTAGGGACTGAAATACCTGAGGGTTGAGGCACCACTCCCCCTGGTGGGCATGCTGCCGACTTAGAAAGTCGGCCTCCCAATTGTCTACTCCGGGGATGAACACCGCTGACAAGGCCTGAGCATGGTTCTGAGCCCAGAGGATGATCCTGCTTACTTCCTTCATCGCCGCCCTGCTCCGAGTGCCGCCCTGCTTGTTTATGTAGGCGACGGCTGTGGCGTTGTCGGACTGAACTCTGATTGCTCTGCTCCGCAGCAGGTGTCCCGCCTGCAGAAGAGCATAGTAGACTGCTCTGAGTTCCAGCACATTGATGGAGAGTAAGCTCTCCTGCCTCGTCCACAAACCCTGGAACTGGTGTTCCAGCGTTACCGCCCCCCAGCCTCGAAGGCTGGCGTCTGTGGTGAGGAGAGTCCACTCCCATATGCCGAACCTCCTGCCCCTTTGCAGGTTTTCGGAGTTGAGCCACCACAGCAGAGACAGACGGGCTCGAGGAGACAGGGTCACCCGCTGCTGAAGATGCAGGTGAGACCCTGACCACTGGTGAAGGAGAGACAACTGGAATTGGCGCGAGTGGAAGCGGCCATATTGTACCGCCTCGAAGGAAGACACCATCTTCCCCAAGAGTCTGGTGCAAAGGTGCACCGTTACCTGTGGCCGTCGCAAGACCGACCTGACCAGGACCTGCAGGGACTGAACTTTGTCGGATGGTAGAAAAACCTTCATCTGCTGGGTGTCCAGAATCATCCCCAAAAAGAGAAGACGTTGAGACGGCTGTAGCTGAGACTTTGCAAAGTTCAGAATCCACCCATGACTGATGAGAGTCTCCTGGGTGAGCCGTATGTTGGACAACAGGACCTCCCTCGAACGATTCTTCAGAAGAAGATCGTCCAAGTAAGGGATGATGGTAATCCCCTGAGCCCTGAGGACCTCCATCATCACTGCCATCACCTTGGTGAAGACCCTGGGGGCCGATGAGAGACCGAACGGCAGGGCCTGGAACTGCCAGTGTTGTTCCTGTATAGCGAACCGGAGGAAGGCCTGGTGAGGGGGCCAGATGGGGATGTGCAGGTATGCATCCCTGATATCCAAGGATACCAGGAACTCTCCCTGTTCCAGTCCCTGAATCACCGACTGCAGGGACTCCATCTTGAATTTGACCGCTTGTAGAAACGGATTCAAATCCTTTAGATTTAGTATAGGCCTTACCGAGCCATCCGGCTTCGGCACAAGGAACAGACTGGAGTAGTATCCCTGAGTACGCTGATCCTCGGGTACTGGAATCACAACTCCCGTTGTCCGCAGCTTGTTGATTGCTGACAACAGAAGTTGCGCCTTGTCTCCTGAGATTGGGAGACCGGTCTTGAAAAACTGTTTGGAGGGACTAACCTGAAATGGATCTTGTAACCCTGGGTTACCAGATCCCTTACCCACGAGTACTGACAAGACTGCAGCCAGATGTGACAGAAGGACAGCAGTCGGGCCCCGACTCTGGGATCCCCCAGATGGGACCGTGGACAGTCATGCGGTTGGCTTGGAGGACTTGGGCTCCTGGACAGCTGCCGAGGCGCCTCTGCCTCGTCCTCTGGAGCCTCTAGATGGAGCTCCGCCTCTGGAACGACCTCTGAATCTGGTCGTAGGCCGAAAGGACCGAAAGGAGGGCCTTTGAGGGGTCCTGCGTGTAGTTGGAGGAGCCGCTGAGGGAAGGAAGTGGGACTTACCTCCCGTTGCTTGGGAGATCCACTTGTCGAGCTCTGGCCCGAAAAGAACCTCCCCATTGAACGCCAGGGCCTCCACAGCACGCTTGGACTCTGCGTCAGCCTGCCATTGGCGTAACCAGAGAGCTCTGCGAGCAGATATGGATAAGGCCGAAACCTTGGCTGCAACCATGCAGACGTCAGAAGAGGCCTCTATTAAATAATTGGATGCCTCCTGGATCTGTTCAGCCAGCTGAACAATGAAAGCAGGGTCAGAGCCCTCACGGACCTCCGTTAGGATCTGAGAAGCCCATACCCCCATGGCTTTATTTACCCAGCACCCGACCTGGGCCGGACGCTGAATAATACCAGCGGCTGAAAAAATGTTCTTAAGGGTTACCTCCAACTTACGGTCAGAAGTATCCTTAAGAGTGGTTGCACCCGGCACCGGGAGAACAGTCTTTTTAGACAGTCGTGAGACCGAAGAGTCCACTACTGGAGGTATCTCAACCCTCTTTCTACCCTCTGGTGGAAGAGGATAAGCAGCCAGAAACCTCTGGGGTACCTGGAATTTTTTGTCAGGATGATTCCAAGCCTGCAAAATATGTTCATCCAACTCCTCCGCTGGGGGGAAGGTGGGTGACTGCCTTTGTCTCTTTCCAAAGAAAGAAGGACGAGCAGGTATTTCTGTGTCATCTGACACCTTGCAGGCAACCTTTACCATATGTATAAGGTCCTCCAGACCTGGAGTGGCTGGGGCCGGCTCTTGCGTAACTAACACCTGAGCCTCAGGTTCCACATCATCATCATCATAATTATCTGGAAGGGCAAACTCGCCCTCCTCCAGATCAGGCATATCATCATACTCCCCAGAATCCCCAGAGGGTTGTAATACCCTTTTCCTGAGTAAGGGAGGGGGATTTTGCCTTGAAGATGAAGCAATGGCGCCCTCTGCTGGTGTCAAGGCCTTTGTTAAGCTCTGCACAGCAGAAGTCAAGGAAGCCTGTTGAGTTCTGGAAGTTTCTCTGTCCTTTTGAGCTGCAGAGAGCACGCAAGCTAAATGAGACATTACATCAGCTAACTGTGATGCCCAAACAGGGGTATGCACGGGGGACTCTGGAGCTGGGGGTAAAGCAGTGCATTTATCACATACAGAGTCACCCTCCTTAGAAGGTGTAAATTTTACAGTACACTTCTTGCAAGTAACCCTCTTGGAGCTACCCCCTGCCATGGTTCAACAGAACACCCAGCAATCACCACACACTACCAGACTGATCACAGATAGTAGGTATAGGATAGGCAGCAATATATTATGCTGGAAGGGAGAGACAGTGAAAGTAAAAGAGCTGTCACAGAGCTTTGTACAGCGCTATGGCATATACCTAGGAGCGCTATAGCTCTTAATTTGAGACACAGCCCAAACTGTCTCCACCTAGCTCTAATCCCCACTGTAACTCACAGACCGGATAGAGCGTTCAGCAGGACGGTCACCAGGGGACAAGGATCGCCCAACTGCAGTCAGGATAGATCTGCAGCGCAACTGTGGAGCCTCCAGCAGCGTGTTCAAACGGCGCCAAATGTCCAAGATGGCCGCCGCGACTTCAAGGAACGCTGGGGTATGCCAAGGCCTGCTGGGAAGTACCGCGCGGTAACTCCGCCCCCCGCCCGGCAGCTCCGTCACCCATAATGGCGCCAGGTTTAAAAAACCCTCTGCTGCACCGCCGTTTGTGTCCCTGACCTTCCTCTAATAGGAAGGCAGGGTAATACTCACAGTGCTGCGGCCATGCCGTCGGCGGTGGGGCTGGGGGAGGATCGGGTGCACGCTGCGTGTGAGCGGCGCCCGTTACAGCTCCAGAGACGGTGGTCTCTGTCAGCCAGGGAGCCGGGCGCAAACCCTTAAGCAGCAGCCGGCTCCCTCCGGCAGGCTCCCACGTCGCAGGCAGATAGTAGCAGCAACTATCTGCCTGTCCTCAAAGGCAAAACTTGCTGCTTTATGCCCTAATTACAAAAAGCCCAGGAGATGAGCCAAATGTGACCTGCTCCCTTTTGGGCACGATCTAAGACTGCCTGGGAGGGGAAGTAGAAGGGGAGGAGTTGGTCACACTGTTTAATTATTTTAAAGTGCCCATGCTCCCTGTGGTCGCCTTCTATTCCCCCAGTGTAACTCCAGTGACACCTAGTGGATGAAGGAGAAATATACATGCAAGTGGGTGTGGTATAGCGCACCAACAGTCATTAGCCAAATGTTGGAATTAGCGTATAATCTAGCACGCGCTATCTTTGAAAACCCATGCAGTTCCTCTTCCCTGCCTGGGGTGTCGCTGTCTGCTGTAGTGGGTGATAGTGGGTGCTAGAATGAACACTAGGAATGCCAACCACGGGGACAGCTGGGCCAGCGCAACAAAGCCCCTTGCAGGCACAGTGGCTTTGGGAGAATAGCCGCTGCCCATCTGTTGGGGTATTAGCAGTCGGAATACCGACTGTTGGTCAGTCATCCGGCACTCCACGCAAGTTACACAGAAACATGCAGGGGGGGGGGGGGGGGTCTTTTCCATACTTCACCATAAGGGTGGAGTCCAATTGGGAACAGTAAAGTGTCCAGAGAGCAGCAAAGCACCTTGACCAGCGTATGGAAGCAGACACGGTACTCTAATTTGGGGTCCATCTGATGAAATCTACATATTCACACCTATAAAAACTCTGGCTTTTGCCTTTCCACCATAAGCCGTGTAGATGGATCTGTATTTAAGTTTACTTATGTTAAAGTAGATTCCAAGTGTACACATGTCGGTGTAGCCAATGTTATGAATGTTTACCACAATGGCCAGTATTCAATGCTCCCCATTCTCCGTTATTTCGGCGAATCGGGCTGTTTTTACTCCTTGCAGTGAATTTTTTTCACTGAAAATCTGATTCACCCTTCGCTAGTGTATTTCAATGGTGTTTTCACTGGGATTCGCCGAGAGTGTATTCAATGCTAGGATGACGACTTACTTTCTCCCTGATTTTTGCCATGATTCACCATTTTGCATTCGACATCTTTTTAAGGTGAACTGGAGAGTGATCTTTTAAAATAAACGGGTATTATATTTTTTTGGTGTAAAAAAATCAGATGTGCTTGAAGCACATTAATATATATTTAATTTTTATCTTATTTGGTCCCGATCATTACATATGCAGGATCGGGACCAGTGAGTGCAGCGGCTCCTAATCCCAGCTCCCTGCCAATTCTTGGGGGGCTCTCCCTATGTCCCTGCAAGCTTTCCTTAACCCCCTCAGTGTCCGGACCAGGCAGGGAGGCTTCCAACTCCCTGCCTGCCGCCGTCCCCCAGCTCTCTGCCGCCAGGTGCTCGCTGCCCCTGATGTGTTGAATAGGGTGACACAGAGGGCTGGCAGCGAATGCTCCAGCCCTCCGGAACCCTGCGAATCCTTAACAGGATTCACTGCACATTTCGAAAACCAGCATTGAATATTGCACAATACTGTAAAAAAGAAGGGGGAAATATATATATATCCAGAGGTGAGGTCTGGCACTTTGGACTTAGTCTGAGCCAGAAATGTACCGTGCCTTGGTGCCACCGTTCGGGACCTTGCAGCCCCTTATAGATACAAGAGGTGAAGAACGGCCACTCAGGGACTTTTTTCACCATGTGTGTGTGAGAGAGATATAGATATATATATATATCAGCAAATAACGTACGTCACTCCGGGGCTTTTGATCAAAGGTGAAGTTTAATTGTGTCGCACGGTCTACGCCGTTTTGGGCAGAAGCCCTTCGTCAGGACCAAAAACACAGCAAAAGTGTACCAATAGTGTAAAATACAAAAGAAGACTTACATATAGGGGACCCGCCGTGTAGCGGCCTCCTCCGATCCAGACCGCCGATGACGACTTCCGGGTTCACCCGGAAGTGACCTGCCTGTTCTGGCAGTGGAGGAAGCCACACTAGGGAAACATGCAAAAAGTGCCAATAGTTACTAAAACAATTTCAAAGTGCTTCTGTGCATATATAATGTAGTTGCCAGTAACAATTTGTTACACTTAATCACTTAGTTCATGTATACTTATAAATTATTGGCAACTACATTATATATGCACAGAAGCACTTTGAAATTGTTTTTACTAACTATTGCATGTTTCCCTAGTGTGGCTTCCTCCGCTGCCAGAACAGGCAGGTCACTTCGGGGTGAACCCGGAAGTCGTCATCGGCGGTCTGGATCGGAGGAGGCCGCTACACGGCGGGTCCCCTATATGTAAGTCTTCTTTTGTATTTTACACTATTGGTACACTTTTGCTGTGTTTTTGGTCCTGATGAAGGGCTTCTGTCAGAAACGGCGTAGACCATGCGACACAATTAAACTTCACCTTTGATCACAAGCCCCGGAGTGACGCCCGTTATTTGCTGCTACATATTGGTGGACATCCATCAGTGCCGCGCAGCGAGCCCCCGCGGAATACAGGTAAAAAAATCACATCAATATATCGGCCGATATCGCATCCAATATATCGGCCAATATCGCATCCGATATATCGGCCAATATCACATCCGATATATTGGGCGCTGTGAAACTACACAAGTACCAGCATTCTCTATGGAATGAAATTTGGTCCACTTTTACAAACTTTATATGAAAAATAAACATCTACGAGGACTTTTGGACTACTACATTTATTGATGCTATATTGACTGTTAAGCTGGCCATACATCTACAGATCGATTGTCAGATTGGGCTGGTTGGAACAGAAACCTGGCAATGGATGAGAGCAAATGACAGTTGACCATTTGCTTTGAAACTGTCACCCATCCATTACCAGGTTTTTGTTCCAACCATCCAGATCTGACAATCATATTGTAGATGTATGGCCAGCTTTAGTCTAGAAAACTTGTTCAACTCTGGGCACAATCTTCCCTTGGTCAATATATATATATATATTCATTTTTTACTTTTTTTTTTAAATACATAGTTGTGTATATGTCTCACAGGATGTTTGTATATAGCATAATGCATATAAATTGTATTAAATATTACAAGATTTGTATCATGCTGTATATACTGTTTAATGTATATCTATCATGCAAGGTGTGGAACTCCGGTGTAAAAGAATAATAGCGATACAAGCAACTTTGAATCGTTTCAATAACAGATAGATTGTCGTCAGGATCGTATGACAATCTATCCGTGATTGAAACATTGATCCGCAGTTTTTTGTGTTGGTGTTGTCCTATCCTTATGTATACTTCCTTTTTCCCTATAAAATGCAAGCAGGGCTCTCCTATCTTTGTGTGCAGTACGGATGGTGTAATGGTTAGCATTACTGCCTCACAGCGCTGAGGTCATGGGTTCTATCCCCACCATGTGTTATATATACGGGGCAGTACGGACGGTGTAATGGTTACATTACTGCCTCACAGCGCTGAGGTCATGGGTTCTATTTCCACCATGTGTTATATATACGGGGCAGTACGGATGGTGTAATGGTTACATTACTGCCTCACAGCGCTGAGGTCATGTGTTCTATCCCAACCATGTGTTATATATATGGGGCAGTACGGATGGTGTAATGGTTAGTATTACTGCCTCACAGCGCTGAGGTCATAGGTTCTATTCCCACCATGTGTTATATATACGGGGCAGTACGGATGGTGTAATGGTTACATTACTGCCTCACAGCGCTGAGGTCATGGGTTCTATTCCCACCATGTGTTATATATACGGGGCAGTACGGATGGTGTAATGGTTACATTACTGCCTCACAGCGCTGAGGTCATGGGTTCTATCCCCACCATGTGTTATATATACGGGGCAGTACGGATGGTGTAATGGTTACATTACTGCCTCACAGCACTGAGGTCATGGGTTCTATCCCCACCATGTATTATATATACGGGGCAGTACGGACGGTGTAATGGTTACATTACTGCCTCACAGCGCTGAGGTCATGGGTTCTATTTCCACCATGTGTTATATATATGGGGCAGTACGGATGGTGTAATGGTTAGCATTACTGCCTCACAGCACTGAGGTCATGGGTTCTATCCCCACCATGTGTTATATATACGGGGCAGTACGGATGGTGTAATGGTTAGTATTACTGCCTCACAGCGCTGAGGTCATAGGTTCTATTCCCACCATGTGTTATATATACGGGGCAGTACGGATGGTGTAATGGTTACATTACTGCCTCACAGCGCTGAGGTCATGGGTTCTATTCCCACCATGTGTTATATATACGGGGCAGTACGGATGGTGTAATGGTTACATTACTGCCTCACAGCGCTGAGGTCATGGGTTCTATCCCCACCATGTGTTATATATACGGGGCAGTACGGATGGTGTAATGGTTACATTACTGCCTCACAGCGCTGAGGTCATGGGTTCTATCCCCACCATGTGTTATATATACGGGCAGTACGGATGGTGTAATGGTTACATTACTGCCTCACAGCGCAGAGGTCATGGGTTCTATCCCCACCATGTGTTATATATACGGGGCAGTACGGATGGTGTAATGATTAGCATTACTGCCTCAAAGCACTGAGGTCATGGGTTCTATCCCCACCATGTGTCATATATACGGGGCAGTACGGATGGTGTAATGGTTAGCATTACTGCCTCACAGCACTGAGGTCATGGGTTCTATACCCACCATGTGTTATATATACGGGGCAGTACGGATGGTGTAATGGTTACATTACTGCCTCACAGCGCTGAGGTCATGGGTTCTATCCCCACCATGTGTTATATATACAGGGCAGTACGGATGGTGTAATGGTTAGCTTAGAATTACTGCCTCACAGCACTGAGGTCATGGGTTCTATTCCCACCATGTGTTATATATACGGAGCAGTACGGACGGTGTAATGGTTACATTACTGCCTCACAGCACTGAGGTCATGGGTTCTATTCCCACCATGTGTTATATATACGGGGCAGTGCGGATGGTGTAATGGTTACATTACTGCCTCACAGCACTGAGGTCATGGGTTCTATTCCCACCATGTGTTGTATATACGGGGCAGTACGGATGGTGTAATGGTTAGCTTAGTATTACTGCCTCACAGTACTGAGGTCATGGGTTCTATCCCCACCATGTGTTATATATACGGAGCAGTACGGATGGTGTAATGGTTACATTACTGCCTCACAGCGCTGAGGTCATGGGTTCTATCCCCACCATGTGTTATATATACGGAGCAGTACGGACGGTGTAATGGTTACAGTACTGCCTCACAGCGCTGAGGTCATGGGTTCTATTCCCACCATGTGTTATATATACGGAGCAGTACGGACGGTGTAATGGTTACATTACTGCCTCACAGCACTGAGGTCATGGGTTCTATTCCCACCATGTGTTATATATACGGGGAAGTGCGGATGGTGTAATGGTTACATTACTGCCTCACAGCACTGAGGTCATGGTTTCTATTCCCACCATGTGTTGTATATACGGGGCAGTACGGATGGTGTAATGGTTAGCTTAGTATTACTGCCTCACAGTACTGAGGTCATGGGTTCTATCCCCACCATGTGTTATATATACGGAGCAGTACGGATGGTGTAATGGTTACATTACTGCCTCACAGCGCTGAGGTCATGGGTTCTATCCCCACCATGTGTTATATATACGGAGCAGTACGGACGGTGTAATGGTTACAGTACTGCCTCACAGCGCTGAGGTCATGGGTTCTATTCCCACCATGTGTTATATATACGGGGCAGTACTGATGGTGTAATGGTTACATTACTGCCTCACAGCACTGAGGTCATGGGTTCTATCCCCACCATGTGTTATATATACGGGGCAGTACTGATGGTGTAATGGTTACATTACTGCCTCACAGCACTGAGGTCATGGGTTCTATTCCCACCATGTGTTATATATACGGGGCAGTACGGACAGTGTAATGGTTACATTACTGTCTCACAGCGCTGAGGTCATGGGTTCTATTCCCACCATGTGTTATATATACGGGGCAGTACGGATGGTGTAATGGTTAGCATTACTGCCTCACAGCGCTGAGGTCATGGGTTCTATCCCCACCATGTGTTATATATACGGGGCAGTACGGACGGTGTAATGGTTAGCATTACTGCCTCACAGCGCTGAGGTCATGGGTTCTATTCCCACCATGTGTTATATATACGGGGCAGTACGGACGGTGTAATGGTTAGCATTACTGCCTCACAGCGCTGAGGTCATGGGTTCTATCCCCACCATGTGTTATATATACGGGGCAGTACGGACGGTGTAATGGTTAGCATTACTGCCTCACAGCGCTGAGGTCATGGGTTCTATCCCCACCATGTGTTATATATACGGGGCAGTACGGATGGTGTAATGGTTAGTATTACTGCCTCACAGCACTGAGGTCATGGGTTCTATCCCCACCATGTGTACAGGGTAGTATATGACTATATAATGTATATATGGTAGTATATACGTATGTACAGGGTAGTATATGACTATATAATGTATATATGGTAACATATACGTGTGTACAGGGTAGTATATGACTATATAATGTATATATGGTAACATATACGTGTGTACAGGGTAGTATATGACTATATAGTGTATATATGGTAACATACGTGTGTACAGGGTAGTATATGACTATATAATGTATATATGGTAGTATATATGTGTGTACAGGGTAGTATATGACTATATAATGTATATATGGTAACATATACGTGTGTACAGGGTAGTATATGACTATATAATTATATATTGTAGTATATACGTGTGTGCAGTGTATTATAGATAGTATATGACTATATAATGTGTATATTGTAGTACATACGTGTGTACAGGGTATTATAGATCGTATATGACTATATAATGTGTATATGGTAGTATATACGTGTGTACAGGGTAGTATATGACTATATAATGTATATATGGTAGTATATATGTGTGTGTAGGGTAGTATATGACTATATAATGTATATATTGTAGTATATACGTGTGTGCAGTGTATTATAGACAGTATATGACTATATAATGTATATATGGTAACATATACGTGTGTACAGGGTAGTATAGATGGTATATGACTATATAGAGTATATACGTGTGTACAGGGTAGTATATGACTATATAATGTATATATGGTAACATATACGTGTGTACAGGGTATTATAGATGGTATGACTATATAATGTATATATGGTAACATATACGTGTGTACAGGGTAGTATATGACTATATAATGTATATATGGTAACATATACGTGTGTACAGGGTAGTATATGACTATATAATGTATATATGGTAACATATACGTGTGTACAGGGTAGTATATGACTATATAATGTATATATTGTAGTATATACATGTGTGCAGTGTATTATAGACAGTATAGGACTATATAATGTATATATGGTAGCACATACGTGTGTACAGGGTATTATAGATAGTATATGACTATATAATGTGTATATGGTAGTATATACGTGTGTACAGGGTAGTATATGACTATATAATGTATATATGGTAGTATATATGTGTGTGTAGGGTAGTATATGACTATATAATGTATATATTGTAGTATATACGTGTGTGCAGTGTATTATAGACAGTATATGACTATATAATGTATATATGGTAACATATACGTGTGTACAGGGTATTATAGATGGTATGACTATATAATGTATATATGGTAGTATATATGTGTGTACAGGGTAGTATATGACTATATAATGTATATATGGTAACATATACGTGTGTACAGGGTAGTATAGATGGTATATGACTATATAGAGTATATATGGTAGTATATACGTGTGTACAGGGTAGTATATGACTATATAATGTATATATTGTAGTATATACGTGTGTACAGGGTAGTATAGATGGTATATGACTATATAAATGTATGATGCGTAGGACATACACTATAGACACCCACACAGTACCCGCCGTGCCCGCATCTCCCCCTCCCCCGGGCACAGGGGCAGGGGCGGCCGGGCGCTAGGGGTGGAGGCTACCATGTCGCTGCGCCGTTTACTCGGGGATCGGGGAGGAGGAGCGTAGGCCGGTCCCGGGTCGCCCCCTCTCCCCCCCGCCCACACACACACCCGCCTGCCTCTCCCCTACCTGCTGTGTGCCGGCGCCGCTCCCCCTGCCGGTGACTCCGCGCCCGCCCGGCAGCTGCCGCTGTTACACGCAAAATAAAAAATAAAATAAAAAAAAGCCTAGAATATGGCCGCCCCGCTGTGCACCGGAAGCGCCGCTCCGCTTCCGCCCGGGCCTCTGGCGCCCCCCGCCGCCCATGGCGGGTAACAGCGCTGTCCTCGGCTCCCGTGCGGGAGAGGTAGGTCCTCGGGCGCCACCTGGCGGAGGATCCGGCGTTGTGCGTCTCGCACGTCCCCTCCCCTCATCCATCCCCATAAGCGCCCCTCCCCCCACAGGGGAGCACTGAGGTGGTGTGTGTCCCGGATGTGGGGGGAGGGGTGGTGTCTATGCTACTGCTCCTGGTAGTGTACCCACCCACTGCTGTCAGCCTGCTGCTGTCCCTTCACTCCCAGAGGTCCCCATTACCCTGTGTGCAATGATGGCTGCCTGAGCCACTGTCTCACCATTATTACACACAGTGGTTACTGCATGGGTGCAATACTTCATTATATTGGCTAATATGAGATATTCTAGCCAACCAATATTTGGACAATGGAGCTTACAATCTATATTCCGTACCACATGTACACACCACACAACACATACATACACACACTAGGGTTAATTCTTCTCAGAATCCAACCACAGTAACGTATCTGTACGTGGGAGGTACACAGTAGAAACACACAGAACATGCAAACTCCACACAGATATGATTGACAGATCCACCGACGTGGAAAACGCCTTTCTCATATATGAACTGGTTGAACACGGGTGGTGGAAGAGGTTACATTATAGCATCTTCCTTGGACAGGATAACCCAAGCCCTCAGTGCCTTCAGGTGGTAATGCTACCCGTTATGCCAGTATAATAATCATATGATCATAATCTTCTGCATTAATGTGGTAGTTGCATGGGGTCCCGGGATGGGTCATACCCCATACCCCAGGGGTTCCCAAACTTTTTGAAATCACGGCACCCTGGAGTATCAGAATTATTTTCGTGGCACCCCTAGGCCAAAAGTTTCTTATTGATTACGTAAAAAAATATATATATAAATTGTGTTTATATGTGATCCTTAAGTCCAGTTATGTTGTGAGGGACAGTATTCACTCTCGGTTTTTCACATATTTTATGATTGGAAGCCACAAGCACTGATTTTCCCTTTTACATTGACCATAAATAAAATGAATTAGACCTAGACCACCATCCCAGGGCACCCCTGCAAGTGCTCTGAGGCACCCCAGGGTGCCACGGCACACAGTTTGGGAACCACTGCCATACCCATCTTCCAGAACTTCAGGCTGTGGAGTTGGCGCCGTAGAAGTTCAGCACCTGCAACTGGCATTAAGTTTGTCAGCGATGGCTCTCTCCGAGTCATACTTCATTTTGTGATAGTCAGGGGTGCCCCTCAGATTCCGGAGGCCCTAGGCAGCTGCCTACTGGTAGAGCCGGCCCTGGATGGGCTGGAAGGAAATGAAAGCCATTTCAAATGCCCCATTCTTTTAGTTGAGCTCTTAAAAATGGATAACCTTAAAGTTTATTTATTTAATAACAAATAATAATTTAACAAAGTTGATTTCAGAGGAGAACCAGGGGATATTAAAGTGGGTTAGAGTGAGGCAGGCCCCCGGCTTAGACCATAATAAATATCCCCCAGTGATCAGTCATCAATGGTGGGCAGGTGGGAATACCCATACGATTCCAGCTCTTGTTAAACTACACATCCCAGCATGCCTTGCCATAGTTTTACCATTCCCTAATAGCAAAACTGTTGCAAGGCATGATGGGACGTGTAGTTTCACAACAGCTGGAGGGCCACAGTTTGTCCATGTCTGGTCTGGGCTGTATTTTACTTGAGCTAGACCAGTGTCTTTGGGTTGGGGGATGTAGTACCTTCATCCAGCGCCTGTACTAATGGCAACTTATTGCAGTGACAAGGCGTCTGGACGGCCCCATAAACCAGACGAAAGAGCTCCGATTTCAAGGAATTATAAAAAAAAAAAGAAGAAGAGACAGAAGGATTATTGTTGTCAGAAGGGGCCGCGAGACCGTCCTCCTATCGACCGGCGATGTCAATTGTGCATTGCTTATGGTCTGGCAGAATTTGCACAGCACATAAGCCATAAAGCTATCAGTTTAGCAAATAAAGTGCTCGACATTCAAATACTAAAGATTCCATTATGCATGCTAGAAATCAGGTTACCGCCTGCTGACTTAGCTGCCAGGGAGATGATCGTCTCCATGTACGCAATGTGTTTGTTTACTGCCCCATACGTTTGCCGAATTGTCTGTGCCGTCCTCTGGTGCGTCGTTTCTCATAAGCACAGCAGAAAAAGCCATTTGTGTCCCTAAATCCGTCGCCTGGGAGGTTAAGAGTTAACTGCCTGGCCATTTTGAACATGGTTTGTACCTGTTGTGAGATTAATCCGGAGACCGCCTCAGCCAATGCGCTGTCCTCTGTGTGCGCTCATCAGTAATTTAGTCATTGGTCGTTTGCATATTTAAACTCTATTTTTGCTTACACAAATGAGAGTAGTCTTGTTTGGCTGCCAGTATATCGTTCTCTGCTAAGTATGTCTGTTCACAGGAGTTACCCTACTATGCAAACAGAATAAAGAATACTAAATCTCCATCTAGATTATAAGCTCCATGTGCATCTGCCCCACCTGCAGTGCACATTGTTTGTCCTTTAAAGAAGGAGTTTGCTTTTGCAAACCAACCTGAATAATTAACCCCCTAGTGTCCTTCTTATAAGTCATTACTTCAGAGCCGGCCCTAGCCTAAATGATGCCCTAGGCAAGATTTTGGCTGGTGCCCCCTAGCACCGCCACTAGTTCCACCTCTGACCCTGCTCCCCTTTCCCAGCACCATCAACCCTGATCATAGCAGTCATAATTTAGGTGCCCCTACCCACAATATTTTAAATAGAAACAGTGCACACATTTGGCGCACAGCCCAAACAGGGGTGTGTTCTTGCTGGGAAGGGGCATGGCCACACAATAGTACCCCCAATTCAAATTATGCCACACAGTAGTGCAACTTTATTCACATTATATCATGTGATGGTGTCCCTTATTCACGTTACATCACACAGTAGTACCACTTTACCTTATGTACATTACTCTTCACATTATACCCTTAGAAAAAATCCTGAGAAAATATTGTATTTTAAGCACCTCCATGGCCACACTGCAACCAAGCACAAAGCAGTGTGTGCTGGGCAGAGGAGAAGAGCTGCTGCAGCTGCTGCTGTCACTTAAGGGGAGGGGGCCCGGGGCCCCCACTGGGCCCTTCCATCAGACTTTGGCCTGGGTAATTTGTACCCCCTACCCCTTTCTCTCGGCACCCCTGATAATACCACACAGTAATGCCCCTTACACATGACACACATTGTTAATGTCCTTATAACCATAATGCCCCTTACACATTATGCCAACCTTTATTAATGCCCTTCATACACATAATGACACACATAATGCCCCTTACACATATGTTGCACATTATTAATGCCCTTATACACATGACACACATAATGCCTGTTACACATATGTCGCACATTAATAATGTGTTTATACATGACACACTATTGCACAACCAACCCACCCACAGACAGCACTCGCACAGCCGCTAACACTGTGACCTCTGCCTCTGCTTGGATACAGATGTTTCCTCATACATCTTGCCTCAATAGGCCATGCAGCTCCTGGCCAGTTCTGCTAACGTTGGGTGCCTTTTTTGCTGAAAATTCATCTTATTTGCATTGTTATGACCAGCACACACAAGGAGCTTCCAATGATTAAAATGATATGCAGCATGCCTATATTCTGTGTGCCACTGTGGTTGGACCTGCATACGGAATGCTATGTTACAGTGATTTCCATGAATACACTATTTCATATGCAGATACAGCCTCACTCACACACAGAATATAGGCATGCTGCATATCATTTTAATCAGCAGAAGCTGCTGATGCCCCTAGGCATTCCAAATGCCCTAGGCAATTGCCTAGTTGGCCTATGCCTAAGGCCGGCTCTGCATTACTTCCTACTCCGGGAGAGAGCAGCCAGCTCAGTGAGGCAGGGGGACAGGGCCATCGCCGGGAGTGACGGGGGTAGTGCAACGGGAGAGCTAACTTGTTTGGAGGCGTGGTGAGAGTGATTGCGTCATTTTAGCCACACACCACTCCCCTAACGTGCAATGCCGGTATTTCAGGCATTGCGCTGTGGGGGGCAGGGCTAAAATGACGCAATACGCGGAGGTTGGTTTAGGGGGGAGATGGACGGCTCTGCAGGAGGGTGGGAAACCCTGCATTACTTGTGTTTCAGTATCACAATTAACCGGAACATTAGATCATTCCCTGGAATATTCTACGTATCAGCAATATGGAGATTCTAGAACAGGCCTGGATGAACTGTGGCTCTCTGGGTGTTGTACAACTACAAGTCCCAACATACTCTGCCTGCTTTCAACTGGCAGAGCATGCTGGGGCTTGTAGTTTTACAACATCCGGAGAGCCACAGTTCATCTGGGTGTGATATATTAGGTTCGGCCATATCTATGTTGGCACAGTAAAAGGGTTGACACAAGCAAAGCCTTCTTAGTTTCATATGGTCATATTCACTGCTAATATCTCATTGACAGTATGTATATAAGGAATCTAGCCCATAAGCCATAACTGTAAGAAGGCCAGTGTAATTCCAATCATATTGGGAACTAGTGGCGCATTTCTAATGGGTGCAATGTGTGCCGTGCACACGGGCCCCTGAGTCCCAGGGGGCCCACACTGCACCTAGTTTTTAATGCTTATCCTCCCGAGTGTGCGATGAAGGCAGCAGCGCTGCCAGAATCCCAGAGAAATGTCTGCCGGTCCATTATCCCGTAGGTCTGTGCATCCACAACAGAGTCTATGGCGCTGGGCGGCGCAGTGCTGCGGCTGGCAGAGAGGGGGGGCCAGAGAGGAGGAGGATGCACACAGTCCCTGGTGGGAACATTGCCCACATCAGCCAATCAGCTTCTACCTCTCATTTTATAGACCTTACCTAATAACGTTAGCTAGAACCTGACTTGTTGCTATGAGCAACATCACCAGTGTTAAAAATGTTTAAAACATTTCCCTCTTAGCGGGGCATTTATCTTATAATATTTATGTCTAATTCCCCGAAAACGGTTATCCGCCAATGTTCAGTATCCCTGCTGAGATCCCATCTGCCCGCCCAGCAGCCATGTCCCCCGTAGGATCCATGGGGGATGCAATGCATTAGGGTCCAGGGCTATCGTTATTCTGAGATGGCGGCAGCCCATTGTAGCCGGTAGGGCAGCGGGGTCAGTGCTGACAGCACATGCGCAGACCCCCCAGTACCTTTCAGAGCCCCTGCCCCTACGTGTGTAGGGACATACACCCCGCCAATAGGATTGCATATTACAATGTGATCCTAGGCAGTAATAATCCGGACAGATTGCATTGTATTTGTGATCCTTCTTAAATTAATGTAATCCTTAATCATGTAAAGTCCTATATACGTGAGCTCCCATGTGCACATTGTCACATTATACCAGCTGTGTACGCACATACCTGACACAGCCATATAGATGATGGCACTGGGTCCATGACAACCGGAATGGTCAAGAGAGCAAATCTGAAAAGAGGGGGAGTGTCTTCTCTGGCAGGGGGGCATGGCCGCACGGAATCCCTGATGCCATCACTAGAGGCTTCGCAGGGGGAGTCCCCGACTACCACACTCCATGACCTCCGGTCTTCTCAGTGACAGGAGCCAGGTGCTGCAGGATAATACCACACTGCAGCACTTGGCTCCTGTTACTGTGAAGGTGTCACCACTTAGAAGATAGTAATTCCCCCCCAAACACACACCATGTTCTTCCTTCCCCACTGAGCCCTAAGTTGAATTCTAGGTTGACTAATGGATGATCTGGCTCTGATCTCGTCACATTCTCTTGACTGTGGAAAAAAAAACAGGAGACAAGGGGCAGATTCTGTCTATCATATTCTAAAGGGGCATACACACAGAGCGATATTGTGCTATTTTCTAAGCAATCTGACTAGATTGTTTAGAAAGTAAGCACAGATCTCTCCGTCTATATGCTCCTGCTAAATCAGTGTATGCAGTCAAAATCTAGTCAAATTGCTTAGCAGGTGACTGCAAATCTCTCTGTGTGTACAGAATGAGCGATAGTGATTGAAGTCTCTCATTCTGAACCACTACCTGGACTCTGCATGTGTATGTGCTCCCCATGGGAGATCTGGACACCAGGAAATCGCCTACCCTAAAGAGCTTAGCAAAATTGCTTAGCACCCATCTCTACGTGTGTATGCCCCCTAAGATGCAATAGGGATATTACAGAATCTGGTTGCTACAGGCAACACCACTACTTTACATTTTTAGAAGCTTCAGTAAAGTTTAATGAACTCTACAACAATGTCGCTTGTAGCTCAGGTTGTATGTGTCCATCCCGTGGATAACACCCCCATGACATGCGCGGGGAACGCGAAAGGTGCTCTCCATGCTGAAACAATTGTGCTATATAGCGCAGTACGTATGTTACATTGCCTGCAGGAAGCAGAGCTCTGGTCTTATATACTGTAGCTGAGAAAACAATAAGTAAAACATCGAATTAAGCTATTGTACAGCTGCGCAGACGTCCCGGGAATTTTTGCAAAGTTTACATTTGTCAGAAAAGAGTGTAAGTGCCAGCTGGTGACTTTACCGGCCTGGGCCTGTCCGCGTAGCCTCCTTACATGTCAGGGTGAATCAACTGTTACCTCAGAGACAAGACGGAAATAATGTACAGTTTATCTCATGACGTTGCAGAATGGAATCTGTTAGAGGCCTCCGGTCAACTCAGGCAGCATTGTCCTGGATTCTTGGCTATTAGCATCTATTCACTTGGAGTTTCCACACTAGCCTGGTTAACCTTTCCTCAAGAATAAAAATACATTACGGAATCTTTACTTAATGGTTTTGCTTTGGGGATAATATTGCAGCCGCTCGTCACTGAGTCGCCACCAAGGTACTGCAGAACATAATATGTATTTCTGAGTTCCTAAGCACGATGGGGCATTATCCTGACTGCTGGAGCCTGCTCATCACTCACCTAGATCGCAGCGGAACGCAGCGTATCATGTTATTATTATCCTAGATTTATATAATGCGGCTGTTTTATAGTGCGCTTCAATCATTCTCATCGGGCCTTTCCCCAGAGAGGCTCACAGTCTAAATTCTGTATCACACAAATAGTTCTCAGATACTCAGGCACCACACGCTCTAACATTATACTGGTTTGGCCTCCCTGCCCCCGTTATATATAGATAGAGAGAGAGAGGGAGGGAGAGAGAGGGAGGGAGTAAAATAAAGATAGTTAGGGTAGCCCAGGGCTGGGCAATTGCGGCCCTCCAGATGTTGAGGAACTACACATCCCAGGATGCTTTGCATTAGTTTTGCTATGTGGCCATGCTGAAACTGATGCAAGGCATGCTGGGATGTGTAGTTCCTCAACATCTGGAGGGCCGCAATTGCCCAGCCCTGGGGTAGCCCATTCCCTTTGGGCACTAGGCAGGAGCCAAGGTTGCCTGCTGAAAGATAAAAATATGCCTGAAAGCAAATTAATCTAGCAGTATGTTCTGGAATGTTAGACGAGACGGGAATTCCCAATGGAAACCCATGTGGAGAACATACAAACTCTGCATAGATAAGGCCCTTGCCTGAAACTAACCCAAGTGCTGAGAGGCCCCATGCTCACCACTGCACCACCATGCTTCTTGTATCACTAGTTCCTGGAGAATCGATAGGCCAAAGGTCAGCTCCACCCACAAACTGGCTATTTTAAATTTAGCAACCAACAACCATGGTTTCTTAGGTGCAGATGTACTAAAAGTATTTAAAAGTATTAAAGTGGACGGTGAAAACGCACCAGGCAATCATCTCTCAACTGTCATGTTACAGACTGGGGTTGTAAAATGACAGTTAGGGTCTGTTTGCTGCTGCTTTATCACCTTCCACTTTATCGCTTCTCCAGGCTTAATACATCCGCTTACCTGTTTTTTTTTTTTTATGTAGCAAAATGAGTACCCCTTTTACACCAAAATCTCGAATCCGACCCGGTATTTGGAACACGGATCCAATCCGGGTCTGATCCGGGATTTTTCCTAGGTTTTTGCCTCGGTGTAAAAGTGGTATTAGTTGTTTCAGCCCTAACTCTTTGTGTTCCCTTCTCGACTTTTCTTGAAGATGTAAAACACTGACACTTTCCCAGCTTTGCCAAAGTCACACGTCGGCACTCGCCCCACTCTTTATTTACAGAGCTATACTTATCTGTCCGGTCTCCTGGCACCTCTGGTTTGGCCGCACCTTGGGCGTACAGGAAGCAGCAGCATTCTCTCCATGAAACGTCTTAATCTCTTGGTGACATTCAACCCGATTAACGTCAACCAACACCCAACCTGCAGATAGCCACCGGGACTACTGCTTTGGATATGGCCTTCACCGATATCACCGCCATGTTGCACCGTCACCCAACCCCGTGTTCAGTGCCCCCCAGCCAGCCAACATACAAGCAACACCACCTTACTTTGTTAGCATGCAGCAGAGACGCACACTAACGCAAGGATTAAATGCCAACAGCCACGCAACATGACACCGGGTGACGGCCTAGCCTTGTGCATGCCACCTGTGAGACATTACCCGGCAGACACCAGTCACTTATAGTCTAGCCCAACCCATACAGTCTACAATAGTATAGTCTAGTACTTTACATGCGGTGCAGCCTGGAAATGTCATTTATCCCACCCCAGAATGACAGGATGGACCCTTGTCTTGTTCTATGGAAGCCCTTGTGGATGACAAATGTTCAAAATGCAACACCCCATTATACCCCTGGGATAAGTCTCAATCATACCTCTCCTTCTTTCCGGCAGGGCGAAGGGCACAATTGCTGAATGTTAATGTGCTGTCAGTTAGGGAATGTATCAAAGGCAGAGCCACGGGGTTTCCGGTGAGAACGGATAATACTCCTTCCCCTCCCCCATTGCATACTGCAGTTTTCCCCTCCTCCTCCCCCACACAGTCAGCTGTATCCACACTGCCTGGAGCAGGCTTGCGGTATACAGCTGGTGATTGGTGGCTGGTGCCTTCCCTTATCACACTCCTTCATTTCTCAGGGACACTTCAGGAGGCAGGAAAGCCACAGCGACCTTTGGGAAGCTGACAGTAATCTGTGGTTATTCTGGTGCGGCTGGCGGAGATATAGATTTGTAAAACATCTGCTTTATGCCTGGGTGCATCAGCTGCACATAGTAACCCTTTCTGCGGGCGGCGATTGCACAGAATCGCACGCCGCTACGTCACCACCGATCCCCCCCATGTCCGTGCTGTGGTCAGAATCGTCCGTATGGACGGTGGATAGAGCTGTATACCTCTCCTATGTACTATTCTCCACAGGGCTTTCCATAAGGGACATTTACTAAGATGGGAATTCTAGTTCACATGAGATCAGATCTTCTAGAACAGGGGTGGCCAAACCGGTCCTCGAGATCTACCAACGGTCCATGTTTTCCAGGTTACCTAGCTGGTACACAGGTGTAGTCATTACTAACTGTCACATTTCCCAGACGACCTAGCTGGTGCACAGCTGTAGTCATTACTAACTGTCACATTCCCCAGATCACCTAGCTGATGCACAGCTGTAGTCATTACTAACTGTCACATTTCCCAGACCACCTAGCTGGTGCACAGCTGTAGTCATTACTAACTGTCACATTTCCCAGACCACCTAGCTGGTGCACAGCTGTAGTCATTACTAACTGTCACATTTCCCAGACCACCTAGCTGGTGCACAGCTGTAGTCATTACTAACTGTCACATTCCCCAGATCACCTAGCTGGTGCACAGCTGTAGTCATTACTAACTGTCACATTTCCCAGACCACCTAGCTGGTGCACAGCTGTAGTCATTACTAACTGTCACATTTCCCAGACCACCTAGCTGGTGCACAGCTGTAGTCATTACTAACTGTCACATTTCCCAGACCACCTAGCTGGTGCACAGCTGTAGTCATTACTAACTGTCACATTTCCCAGACCACCTAGCTGGTGCACAGCTGTAGTCATTACTAACTGTCACATTTCCCAGACCACCTAGCTGGTGCACAGCTGTAGTCATTACTAACTGTCACATTTCCCAGACCACCTAGCTGGTGCACAGCTGTAGTCATTACTAACTGTCACATTCCCCAGATCACCTAGCTGATGCACAGCTGTAGTCATTACTAACTGTCACATTTCCCAGACCACCTAGCTGGTGCACAGCTGTAGTCATTACTAACTGTCACATTTCCCAGACCACCTAGCTGGTGCACAGCTGTAGTCATTACTAACTGTCACATTTCCCAGACCACCTAGCTGGTGCACAGGTGTAGTCATTACTAACTGTCACATTCCCCAGATCACCTAGCTGGTGCACAGCTGTAGTCATTACTAACTGTCACATTTCCCAGACCACCTAGCTGGTGCACAGCTGTAGTCATTACTAACTGTCACATTTCCCAGACCACCTAGCTGGTGCACAGCTGTAGTCATTACTAACTGTCACATTTCCCAGACCACCTAGCTGGTGCACAGCTGTAGTCATTACTAACTGTCACATTTCCCAGACCACCTAGCTGGTGCACAGCTGTAGTCATTACTAACTGTCACATTTCCCAGACCACCTAGCTGGTGCACAGCTGTAGTCATTACTAACTGTCACATTTCCCAGACCACCTAGCTGGTGCACAGCTGTAGTCATTACTAACTGTCACATTTCCCAGACCACCTAGCTGGTGCACAGCTGTAGTCATTACTAACTGTCACATTTCCCAGACCACCTAGCTGGTGCACAGCTGTAGTCATTACTAACTGTCACATTTTAAAACCTGCTGCATTCATTCCAACTATGGATCCACAGGTTGCCTGGAAAACATGCACCGTTGGTAGATCTTGAGGACAGGTTTGGCCACCCCTGCTCTAGAAGGTGCTAGATCAGGGTTGCCTACCTGTCCCTCTCCTTCAGGGACAATATGCTCTGTTCCTGGACTAAATGAATAAGTAGATTCTGATTGGTTGCCCATAGTGACATAACACTCCCATCTTAGCACACCACCTACATGGTAAGTTTCCTAAAGCTCCTATAAATGAAGAGGTGATATAACTCATAGCAACCAGTCGGATTCTGTCTATCATTTCTACATAGCATCCTAGAAAATGATTGACAGAATCTATTGGTTGCTATGGGCAACAGCACTTTCACACCTTTTAGAAGCTTTAGTATAATTTACCCCATCGTATATATAGAGAGAGAGAGAGGGAGAGAGAGAGAGGGGGAGAGAGAGAGAGGGGGGGGGGGGGGGAGAGAGGGGGGGGAGAGAGAGAGAGGGGGGGAGGGAGAGAGAGTATATGGTCTACACCAGTGGTTCTCAACCTCGGTCCTCAGGACACAGCGCACGTTTTCCAGGTCTCCGCACAGAATCACAGGTGAGGTAATTAGCCCCACCTGTGGATCTTTTATAATGTGTCAGTTAGTAATGAGTGCACCTGCTGGATGACCTTGAACACGTGAACTGTTCTTGAGGACAGAGGTTGAGAACCACTGGTCTAGACCACAGTTGGGGTTGTTATGGTTCAACCGGTCTTCCGCATGCACGCACACACGACCGATGTTTCATTTGTGTAACATGAAAGCTGATTGGCTGGTCCTTTACCATTCAATTGAGGGTATTGATTGTTTCCTGTTATTTTGGATTTTCGGATGTTAATGTTCAATCCCAGCTGTTTTAGCCAAAGAAATGTCCTGGATTCAAGTCTACAGATCCGAATCTTTGAAAAGCCGAATCTGCCGCTTAATCTTTGAATTATCCCGTTCGGATTGTTTACACAAATCGGCAAAAAATGAAAAGCATTGAAAAGATGGATTGCAAATTCCATTTATTCTCTGCGAAACTGACGCATATTTCACCATTTTGACGCAGATCAGCAAAATTGAATTTCCCCCTTTATCACGCTTCACTTTATCACTTGTTTAAGGCTTACATTTGGCCTATAAAGACGAACCATATAAAACATGTGCTCTATAAATAACTGTTAATAAGATGCACATTTATTGCTACCAATATGAGAACATTGAATGAATCAGATTGCGCGGAATCCCTCAGGAGACGGTGAAAGCAGAATCACAACCATTATACTGATCATTTAAAGTCACCCTTCTGAAATTACAATTGTCATCTCTACTGTACTCATTGCAGCGGGTGAAAACATCTTTTGGGGCAATTAAAAAAAAAAAGTCACTGGGGACAGCTGAGCAACACCCAGTCCCCCGGCAGTGGTAAGATTAGTCACAGCTCGCCAGGTCAATCATCTGCCAGGCGGGGTGTGCAGGAGCCTCCTACCACATCCCTGCTCAGACTTGGGCTTCCAGGACTAGATTAAGAAAAGAAAAAATAACATAAAAAGTTTGTTTATAAAAACATGGAATAAATGCTATATTTAAACGAATGCATTTTTCCCTGGGCACCTTTTGTAGACATGTACTTAAATGGTTAAATACTACAAGATGTTTCTTAATTGAGTGTTATTGTGCATCACTCATCTACCACAATATCACATGCCTTTGTTATTGTGCATGACTCATTATCCACAATAGCATCTCTATGTCACTAGACTTCGGTGAGGGTGATTAGACTGCAGGTGCATGTTGTTTACTTGTCTCTGTAAAAGGGTCTGTATGTGTCCAAGCCTGCCACCAGTGGCATAACTAAAAAAAATTTACCTTCTGCCAAAAAAGTTTCTGGTGCCCCAATTCACTCGCACCACACACACCACCACCACCACACACTATTGAAAATGTTCCTCCCCCAGTATCCAGAAGCCACCCATCTCCTCCAAGGTCTGTGGGGACTGTTACTATGCCACTCCTTGCCACTGTGTTATTGGAGCATTACTGTACAGTACTCAGGCCAGGATTGATATCTTATTATATTGACTGCTGTTTATCTTCTATCACCTTTATCCTGTGATGTTCATAAAAACATATTCTGGTTTGGAACCAATCACAGCCACCAAGCACTTACCAACTTGTTAGCTGACTAGACATGCAATAACAGAACATCGCAAATTTAGCTGCACGACGAGAAGAACAAAATGTAGATTATGATTTTAAAAAGGCTCCTTCTCTGTTGTGATGCATTTATTAAATATATCCAATCACGATAGTCAATTTTATATTTTTACGCTATTTTTTTCCAATTGATATAGAGTTGTTGATTACACATTCTCTTTGCAAACATTTGGCTGGTCTGCTGAAGCAGATAATAAGGTACCTGTGCCCCCCCCCCCCCCCCCCAGCATCAGAGCTGCGTCAGAAGACAGCAGGATTTCATTTGTTCAGAGGAACATCATTCACTGAAGCGTCTTCTTGGTCTATCTGTTGTGAATTGCCCTGGTCTGCTAATCTTGTGATTAATGTCACTCTATCATCTTGTATCTGTCAGCTGTTACCCTTCAGGCTTATGCTAGCAACACACAGAACAATCCAATTTAGCCCCAGACGTGGATGGATCCGTATAATGATAATAAATATAGCTCAGAAGGAGTTGTATACAGAAGATATAAAAGTGAGCACGATTCCTCTATAAATGGATTCATGACAGAAGAAGTGTTCTCATCTCTTGTGATCATGAGGCCAATGCAAGACAACTCATCACAAATACTCATATGAATGAAATAAATATGTCACTAAATTAGAGAACATTACCTTCTAGTGGTGTAGATATAAAGCCAGGGCAGCTCTGGATCCGTTGAGTGCCAACGTCTTTGTGAATGATATCCTCTAGAAATGCCAGCGTCGCTCACATTTGTTATATCAATTTAAAAAAAGGTGTAAAAAAAGATGATATTTCCTATAAGGTAACATTACCGGTCAAAGGTTTATTTGGCAATTTTCACACCTACTTTGACAACGTCACTTGGCACTCATAGGGTTAATGTATTCTGACCTTCAATAAATTGATGTGGCAATTTATTGCTCTAAGTCAGTGACTTTCCCATAAATATGGCAGTGGAAAGTGAGTAACTGAAAAATGTGAAAAGAACTATTAACGGTACTTGTGTACTAGCACGACGCCCACGATATTTGGTCGCACAACTTTTAATCGCATCGCATGGCATACACCCGATGCACTGCGATGTGATTTAAAATTGTATAAGCCCCCTATACGATGTTAAATTGTATAAGCACCCTAATGGGGGCTTACAATGTTAAATGCATCCCCACTATGAACGTGAAGCCTTTTCATACCCTCACTATCCACGTCGGCGTGGAGTTGATTTTATACAGTGTGGTGAGCGCAGCGAGCCACCGAGCCCGAAGCGTGGCGAGCGCAGCGTGCTCCGCGAGGGGACGCGTAATACCTGTAAAGTAATGCACGGCCCCTCACGGGGTTCGCTGCGCTCACCACGCTTCGGGCTCGGTGGCTCGCTGCGCTCGCCACACTATATAAAATCAACTCCGCGCCGATGTGGATAGTGGGGAATGAAAAGGCTTCACGTCATACCATCGCATGCCTTATGGTCTGCAATGTACACAAGTACCCCATTAACATATGCAAAAATGGCTTGTACAATAAGGGACAGCAATATAGGTGGTAATATACTATGTGACATGAACTGATTCAAGTTGTTGCTGCAGAATTACAGAGAATTACTCTGCATATTGTATCATATAGCTGGGAAATAAGGTTTTCCTAACTGTATACTTGCAGCCACAGCAACACTGAGCAGCAACCATTACAGTGAACGCAGCCCACTCCCTCTAAACCGAGTTCTATAACTTCCTCTCTCATTTCTAATCTCACTTTTTGGTCAGACATCAGAAAAAGATGGCGGCAGTGGAAATGCAAGAATGTATAATGATAATAATGTTGCATTCTGGTAGCATAAATATACAGTAATACTGTGTAAAAAGTAACTTCAGGGAGGTGAAAGTACTAACCTGTGTTGAAGGCATCCATGAGATACATCCCAAGTGGGATGACCTAAGGCGAGCTCAGGGAAGACAGAAACCTCCCGTGGAGCAGGAGGTTTCTGTCCTCCCTATCAAAATAATCGACGGTCTATGGCCGATGTCGAATAGGTTTTGCATTGATGGGGGAGGACCAGATGGTTCCCCACCATCGAAGATACACATCTATTGTTTGTCTGTTTTTTCAAGGTGCCAGGACAGAGAGCCTAGCTCCACCCCAACACTCCCACAAAGCTCCACCCCCAGGCTCTGATTAGCCCTCAGATTAATGACTAGTAAACCATTGATGGAGGGCACCAGCCCACTGCACATGGAAGGGGGAGGGCACCAGCCCACTGCACGTGGAAGGGGGAGGGGACCAGCCCACTGCACGTGGAAGGGTGAAGGCACCGGCCCACTGCACGTGAAAGGGGGATGGCACCGGCCCACTGCACATGGAAGGGGGAGGGCACCAGCCCACTGCACGTGGAAGGGGGAGGGCACCAGCCCACTGCACGTGAAAGGGGGAGGGCAACGGCCCACTGCACGTGGAAGGGCACCGGCCAACTGCATGTGTAAGGGGGAGGGCACCGACCCACTGCACATGGAAGGGGGAGGGCACCGGCCCACTGCATGTGGAAGGGGGAGGGCACCGGCCAACTGCATGTGTAAGGGGGAGAGCACCGGCCCACTGTACGTGGAAGGGGGAGGGCACCGACCCACTGCACGTGGAAGGGGAAGGCACCGGCCCACTGCACGTGGAAGGGGGAGGGCACCAGCCCACTGCACGTGAAAGGGGAGGGCACCGGCCCACCGCACGTGGAAGGGGGAGGGCACCAGCCCACTGCACATGGAAGGGGGAGGGCACCGGCCCACTGCATGTGGAAGGGGGAGGGCACCAGCCCACTGCACGTGGAAGGGGGAGGGCACCGGCCAACTGCACGTGGAAGGGGAGGGCACCGGCCCTCTGCACGTGGAAGGGGGAGGGCACCGGCCCACTGCACGTGGAAGGGGGAGAGCACCGGCCCACTGCATGTGGAAGGAAGGAGGGCACCGGACCCACTGCACGTGGAAGGGGGAGGGCACTGGCCCACTGCACGTGGAAGAGCACCGGCCCACTGCATGTGGAAGGGAAGAGCATCGGTCCACTGCACGTGGAAGGAGGAGAGCACCGGCCGACTGCATGTGGAAGGGGGAGGGCACCGGCCCACTGCACGTGGAAGGGGGAGGGCACCGGCTCACTGCACGTGGAAGGGGGAGGGCACTGGCCCACTGCACGTGGAAGGGGGAGGGCACCACCCCTCCCAGCTAATGCCCTTTATGTATAGAAAGAATCCGCTTTCTTACAGAGAGCGGACAATGAGATTGTTCCGCTGGTGGGAGATTAGGCAGCTTAGGCTGAGAGCTGTGTTTGGATGTCTAGGACTATATCTTCCCAATAATAGCTGGTCTGTTTATTCTGATTTATATACGTGTCCTCTGGTGATCTCCGTACAAAGCATGCGTGTCGCACATCTAATCCCTGGAAACGCTCAGGTAACTGTATAATCTGTAACACGGTTCAGCTGCCACCTAGAAGCAATGGGATTAATACTCCTGGAGTGTTCCATGTGGTGCTCGCCCAGGAAATAACAAATCGCTGTGCAAGTCACCAGCGAATCATTTAAATGTCTTTGGGCCGTCTCAGGTGCTGATTTCCCCGTTGTTTCACAGTCGTAATTATCACCTTCATTCCCTTGGAGAGGCCAATTACTGTCTCTAGATGGTTTATATTGTAGTTATGAAGGTAACAACGCTGGGTAAGGGGGAAATACTGGGATTGGTTCATTCTTTAGGGCCTGGAGCAAATATTTTTAGCAGCATTCTGTGAGATTATAACATATACCCTGTAGGTTCCTTGATGCGCTTTCTTACACCACTGGGATGTTTAGTGTTCCAGAAGACCAGCCACCCGAATCACTGGTGCTACCTCCTGCGGCCTGACGCGCCACATCCTCCACTACACTGTAGCACAAACTTTGGGACAGCGGTGGGGTGGTGACCCCAACCCACTGGCATCTTGTCCCCATAGAACAGTGTTTTTCAACTAGTGTGCCTTGAGCTGTTCTCAAGTGTGCCCCCAGATCTAGAGATGCCCACACCAGTTTATAGGCACCACCAGTTCAACTGTTATTTACCAGCCTCTTCTTTTCATGTAAAGGGCCAAGGTATTCTATTTTTGTTACCTGTGGGGACCAGTGTGATTGTTTTTATATGGGGGCCATTAGGTATTTTTTTCCGGTGGGGGCCAATGTGTTTTGCCCTGTGGGGATCTCATGGTGTGCCTTGGCAATTTTTAAATCTTGTTTAGTGTGCCGCAAGGTAAAAAGGTTGAAAATCACTGCCATAGAATGTTATATGTGGATAGATTCTGTTTTACTTTACTCGTTTGGTATAATTAGCCTGATTCAGATCAGAACTGATTTTTATCTTGGAGTCCAAAAAAAACAGGACGGTCCCGTGAAAATCAGGACAGTTGGGAGGTATAGCTGCATGTACAGATGATATAAACCGTAGTTAACGATGGTCACAGTGCTCGTTGTTCGTTGCATACACACTAGACAATTTTTTTTTTAAGATTTCGCTCAGAAGGAGCCAAAATTAGCAATATAGTTTAAAAAGTCAACTAGTGTCTATGGGGCTTTACACAGCCCAATAGTAGCTAAACTATACGCTCATCGCCAAAACCTTATTTATACAGGGATTACAGTCTTTGTAGAGTTACAGAGTGTGGTCAGATTCCCAGACAGGCGGTGTGACCACAGAGCACATGGAAGACCTATAGATAAATAATACATTCATCTATGATCCTTGGTTCTTTACAAGATAACATCAGTCCTCAAACGCAGCTGTGTCCTATTCATTGACGGACAGAGAACCTCCGGACGTCAGTGTTATGTGGGAAATGTATTGTGTGAGTCTTATGTAGGGTACACACCAGAACAATCATGGTCATAAGCAGATCATGAGATGATTGTACGATGGTTGCAAGATCTATTGGAGCACACAATCTGCATATGATCCGATCACGATCTCTACCTCATTTTAAAATCCTGACTGCAGCGGGTAGGATCTGCAAAACGACCAAACGACCAGCGGGGATGCGCATTGGATCGGAATTGGATCTAAAATATGCCCTATTTATAAACACTTGGTGGAGATTGTATCAAATTGTAGGAATTGAAGCCAAATCGTTCTGGTGTGTACCCAGCATTAATGGATCAGGTTCAAAAATTCTATTTGCAATCCTCTAAACCACAGCCAGGAATAAAGGGGCTCCCAAATTCCAGATGTAGCCGAAAATCGAAAAATAAAGAAGAACACTGGCACCCTTTGGCAGCAGTATATTGGGGGACACGAACCCCAAGATATCCCAAACCAATTACAAAGTAGAAATTGGATAACATTGCAGTTCTCTCTTCACCCGATAATTAGCCAATGATCCACTAGGGGGCGGTATCGCTCACACTGTCTAGCTCAACAGTCGTTGGTTAACATTGAGAAAATTTCAATACATGCAAATGGTTGACATGGCAATGGTTGACACATGAAAAGATCGACATACGTTTTACACAATTATTTACAGATTTTTTTTTTTAAATGTCATGCTTTACCATCCAAGCGCTACACAAGTTGGGGGTGCTCAGATGTCAACATCGACACCAAAGAACACTGAAAATCTTATGTCGAACTTTTTTTAAGGTGTCAACCTTCCATGTTAATCTTTTGCTTGTGTCGATCTTTTGTCACTGCTGACCTTGTGTATGTCGACCTTTTGGTGATGACCTATTGACTGTCTACCTAGACATTGTCTGTGAGCTCATCCACGCCCATTAAATACACCTAAGTATCCTCAAAATCTTGCATCAGTTGCATGTTGTAGATGGGGAGGAGAGAGGACACGCTATTACTAAGCCCCGCCCCTTATGACAAAATGCCGCAATTCACAGGGCTGTCGGGATGGAGCAGGGCTAAAATGACAGAACTCCAATGGAATCTCATCATATCCGCCCCCTGACCCACAAATCACAGCAATTTGTCACGGGGGAGGGTGGAGCTTGGTTTATAGCGCCTGCTCTCATCTGTCAGGGAGATTTTCTGGGTACTAAGAAACCCCCCCTGTGTGTGCTATTAAAAGTAAAAGTCAGCTGTCATATTTTCATTTCCAGGTTCATGGTTCACGGTCTGTTGAGGTTTCCCTACGTGCGCTATGTTACTCATTTCGCAAATCAGATTGGCTGGCCAGTGTTAATATTTATTATTATCGTTTATTTATATGGTGCCACAAGGGTTAGGCAGTGTCACCAATATCCTGAATAAGCCGGATTTGCCCGTTCCTGCGATAGAGTCGGAACTCACTGGTCTACTTGGAACTTGGGCAACCAAAGGGGTTAAATGGGTGATGTTGTCACAATGAATAAAACAACCTGGCTCATGCCCAAGACAGCCATTCCCTATTTACAGTGGGCTTGTATCCATTCATTGACATTGGAGTTCCCGTTCCTATTGCGCAGCATTAAGCAAACACAATGGGGGAAATTTACTAAAGGAAATCAGTAAAAATAGGTGGATTTGTATCCAGAAATACACTTATCTTTGACATTTACTATCCCGAAAATACGGCAATTCATATTCGTATTGATAGCACATCAATACGAATTGCCGTATTTTCGTGAAAGTAAATGTCAAAAATAAGTGTATTTCTGGATACAAATCCACCTATTTTTACAGATTTCCTTTAGTAAATTTCCCCCAATGTTTGAAGCGCCAACTTCAGAACTATAACACTTCTGTTCCTAGTTCTCATACCTGTAACAAATAAATGTGAGCCTCAGAGTCATTGAAAATAATCATCTTTTATTAATAATTCTATAATTATCAGTGAATTTAAGCCCAATCGGCCATTGACTTATTAGACAGATATCTTCTATTATTATTATTATTTTTTATTGGCTTAATTTTGATCGCAAATAGTCTTACATGGAAGTTCCCATTGTAACAATAATCCAGCATTCACTGTTCCTGCCGCCCATAAAGAAATCTGCAGTGCCTGCTACTGGTAATTGAGATAAAGTCCTGAGAAGCCTAAATTTTACTTGTGATTTTCTTAAGCCGACTACAGATAATTTTCAAATCTAGGTTAATTTGGGATCCATATGGCTGACAGATAGGGAGAAATTTACTAAAGGAAATTTGTAAAAAAAAATAGGTGTATTTCTGGATACAAATACACCTATTTTTTACAAATTTCCCCCATAATGTCTAGTCACACACTCAATAGTTAGACACCAAAAGTTAGACATGCATTAGCCAGACATTGACAAAAGTTAGACAAGCATTAGTCAGACATTGACAAAAGTTAGACATGCATTAGTCAGACATTGACAAAAGTTAGACATGCATTAGTCAGACATTGACAAGAGTTAGACATGCATTAGTCAGACATTGACAAAAGTTAGACATGCATTAGTCAGACATTGACAAAAGTTAGACATGCATTAGTCAGACATTGACAAAAGTTAGACATGCATAAGTCAGACATTGACAAAAGTTAGACATGCATTAGTCAGACATTGACAAAAGTTAGACATGCATTAGTCAGACATTGACAAAAGTTAGACATGCATAAGTCAGACATTGACAAAAGTTAGACATGCATTAGTCAGACATTGACAAAAGTTAGACATGCATTAGTCAGACATTGACAAAAGTTAGACATGCATTAGTCAGACATTGACAAAAGTTAGACATGCATTAGTCAGACATTGACAAAAGTTAGACATGCATAAGTCAGACATTGACAAAAGTTAGACATGCATTAGTCAGACATTGACAAAAGTTAGACATGCATTAGTCAGACATTGACAAAAGTTAGACATGCATTAGTCAGACATTGACAAAAGTTAGACATGCATTAGTCAGACATTGACAAAAGTTAGACATGCATTAGTCAGACATTGACAAAAGTTAGACATGCATTAGTCAGACATTGACAAAAGTTAGACATGCATAAGTCAGACATTGACAAAAGTTAGACATGCATTAGTCAGACATTGACAAAAGTTAGACATGCATTAGTCAGACATTGACAAAAGTTAGACATGCATTAGTCAGACATTGACAAAAGTTAGACATGCATAAGTCAGACATTGATAAAAGTTAGACATGCATTAGTCAGACATTGACAAAAGTTAGACATGCATTAGTCAGACATTGACAAAAGTTAGACATGCATTAGTCAGACATTGACAAAAGTTAGACATGCATTAGTCAGACATTGACAAAAGTTAGACATGCATTAGTCAGACATTGACAAAAGTTAGACATGCATAAGTCAGACATTGACAAAAGTTAGACATGCATTAGTCAGACATTGACAAAAGTTAGACATGCATTAGTCAGACATTGACAAAAGTTAGACATGCATTAGTCAGACATTGACAAAAGTTAGACATGCATAAGTCAGACATTGACAAAAGTTAGACATGCATTAGTCAGACATTGACAAAAGTTAGACATGCATTAGTTAGACATTGACACTGTATAAGTGTGGTTATGGTATAGTAGAGCTGCAATATCTAGGTCTACAGTCATATGGTCGACAGTCAAATGGTCGACAGGGTCAAAAGGTCAACATGAAAACCTACCATTCACTGCGGCGTAGAGGGAGAATCTAATAGTGTGCCGAGCACAGCGAGGCACTGAGACCGAAGCATGGCGAGCGTAACGAGCCATGTGAGGGGACGTGGTACACTTAGACAGTGTCCGTGTCGACCTTTGTTGAAATAGACACAAGAATGCACAGAAAAATGCATATCAACCTTTTCCATGTCGACCTTTTGACTATGTCAAAATTTTGGCTGTCAACCTATTGACCCTGTCGACCTATAGACCCTGTTGACTATTTGAGTGTTGACCATATGACTGTAGACCTAGACATTGTAGATGGAATATACCATAACCACACTTATACGGTGCCCATGTACATATTGATTCTTCATGTCAACATTTGACTTGTGTTGTTAGTTTTGTCCATGTCTAATTTCTGGTGTCTACCTGTTGACTGAGTAGACAATGTCTGTGAGCTGTACCACAGTTGTGTAGTGGAGTGCAATGATTACCATGTATTAGTGGAACCCTGCGGTCAGTCGCATCAAATAAAACCTGTGTGCCCAGAACATGATTGTGGAGTTGCTTGCCGGACATCTGCATATTTTTGTGAATGTCTTGCTCACATTCTTAAATACTAAATAAAGTGACCTGTTAGCTGCTGTGAACGCCATAACTGCCTTAGTCTATTTACATAGCACGTGGACAAGTCCTGGATGGTGTCTATGTATTGAAATGTAAACTTAGGGTGAGATTTACTAAAATGCGTTCTATTTCAGATGGGATGTTGCTATGGGCAACCACTGAGATACTATCTATGATCTTCTAGAAGGTGCTAAATAAATAGGAAGTCCATTTTGATTGGTTGCCCATAGCAATGTCCCATGTGAAGTAGAACTCCCATCCTAGGAAATTCCCCCCTTAGAATACATTTAGAACCACAGTTCCAGTTGAATCTCTGATTCCATAGGGGCCTGGACACAATATTATGTACGATGTCACATCCGGTACAGTTCTACGCTCCACCCTGATCAACCCATATGGCAATTTGGTGATTGTAATTTATAAAAAATAATAAGCGGGTCCTCTTAAGCTTTAGGGGGGCCACATTTTGTCCAAAGTTCCTTGTTTCCTTTCCACAGAGTGAGATAAATCGGTCCCTGTTGGATGGTTTCTCTCATAGTTCTTTGTAGGTGAATCGTGGTCCGTACCATGCTGGCCTTCGGTGGAGTTTCCTCCTGCATGTGAGATGCTCTGATTCCTTTTGATGAAGCCTAACTTTTGCAATGCCTCCTGCCTAGCAGACTTCTGGTTATTGGCCACCTGGAGTAATGGTTTCGAAGCCACAGATAATTCTGGTCCCTTGGAAGGGTCTTCCAAAGCTGAATTGCCTTGTTGCCTGATAAAGCGGGCTCTTAGTTCCTGGACGTTGACACCAGATCTCATTATGGTATCAAACTTCCTCAGATGGCTTGGATGTGAGCTGGTGGACCTTTGACTTGTCTCTGGAGTGACAGTGATGGACAACCCTGGACAGTCTTCCGAGAAAGACTTTATGATCTTCATCTTTGATGAGGTTGGATCGTGTTCGGTTTTGTCCGATACCTTGACACTTCCACTCAAGCTCCTCAGTTTTTTATCAATATCTTGAAGGCCTTCTCTTGGGGTTCTGAAATGTTCTCCGGTATCTGTAGAGAGTTCAGAGGAACTTGGTTAGTGGAGGAAAGTGGTGATGTTACGCATAGCAACCAGATTCTATCATTTCTCTATTGCATTCTAGAAAATAATGGAATCTGATTGGTTGTTATGAGCAACATCACCGCTTTTCATTTTTAACATGAGCATCTTTCCATCTGACCTGTATTAAACTGGGTTCATCACAGATACAATGAGAATATCTATTATTCTAGAGATTATGTCTCACTGTAAACTTTTCTCCTATGTCCTAAAAGACAGCACCATCTAATTTCAGTGTACCTCAGTGTCCTCCACTCCATAAAAAGAGAACTACAATCTGATTGGTTGCTATGGGCAACACCTCTATTTGTCCTATTTAGAAGGATTGATAGATCTCTCCCTTACAGAGTCGCTGTTCCGTAGTAGAATAATGGAACGTGATCTTTCCCCCTGGATTCCCACGATTAGAATGATACAGCTGTTCCTTGTGCCTTATTCTCCATGCGTTGCTGAATAAAGTGCTTTCAGACAGCCTGGGGATGAGTGTATGAAATGACAGCTGACAGCAGGAAGTGTAGCCCAGGGTTACCGATCAGGACAAACCGGCCAGCTGTCCAGGGTACATGGGGGACCTAAGAAACGTCACCCTATGACCCAAACCCATATAAAATAATCTAACTTGCTCCTAGCAAAAAACACAAAATCAGCCTCTATTCCATGTTTGCTCTCCAAAAGTGTGCAACATTATTTTTACTTTGTTCACCCGGGAACATATTCTATAAGAGCAAATAACATGAATTGCAATGATGTGTTATGATCCTACAAAGCACCAGAGGAAGGGGTGGGTGACAGGGAATCTCTTCCCTCCCAGGGCAAAAGGATATTTCCTGGCATGTCTCTTTGATGAGACTAATTGGGAGCCCTCTTAGAGACATCAAAACTAAAGGGGAATATTGTACTAGTATCATTCAATATATATATTTTTATATTTTACATTGTATATCTAGGTTTTAGTATTTTATTGAACAAGTTGACAGTGGCCGCAGACTACACAATTGCCCTCGTATATTGGGCATAATTCGGATGTACGCTATATTGCCACGCCGGCTGCATTGGCCACAGATCAGTTGATTATTGAAGTCCTGAATAGCGCCAAGGTCGTGCAGAATGGCTGCGGGAAATGAGATGCTAGCGCCATGTTTCTTACGGTACATGAGCGCAGTCACATCCTGAAGCACTCCGGTATTGTGGCCGTCACTTCCCGATAACTCTACCAAATGCCACCGGACTGTCAATCACTTTGCAAAGAAATCCTCTCTGCAACTACCATGGCAGATCATCGCGGTACATGCGCATCTGAATGCAAGAGCATGCCGGGGTGATTCAGGTTAGTTTGCAAAAGCAAACTCCTTCTTTAATGGACAAAACCATGCTGCACTGCAGGTGGGGCAGATGGAACGTGCAGAGAGAGTTACATTTGGGTGAGTTATTTTGTTTCTGCACTGGGTAAATACTGACTACTTTATTTTTACATTGCATTGCAATTTAGATTTCAGTTTGAACACACCGCATTCAAATCTAACTCTCTTTGCACATGTTACATCTGCCCCACCTGCAGTGCACATGGTTTTGTCCATTAACCCCTTAAGTGGTGGGATTCACTGGGGCAGGACAAACCTACCAGGGCAGGTTTGTCCTGCCCCAGCAGTACTCACCACTCGCCATTTGCACTGCAGCAGTGGCAAGGTGGCAGGCCACGCACGGAAAGGTTTGGGGTGGCTTGGGGGGACTTGGGCGCCTGAACTCCCGTGCGCTCATGGTTTTTTCCGAGCCACCCCAAACCTCCCCAAGCAGGGCCTGCCACCAGGTCACTGATGCAGTGTTAAGGCCCATACACACTGGGCGACTTTGAGCCGAATGTCTCTTAAAACAGCAGTTTTGAGCAGCTTTCAGCTCAAACCCGCCCAGTGTGTATGGCCCGGCGATGAGAGGTGAACGCTGCTCCCGCAACATCCCCAGTAAAGCCGTTCATACCAGCAGATGAGGACGGCTTTGCATAGCGCTGCGCCGTCCTCCCCCCTCTGTCGGCACCGGGCAGGGGTAAAGCAGCTCAGTGTGTATTGTCATCATCGCTGTCCATACACGCTGGGCATAGTCGCCCAGTGTGTATGGAACTTTAATGGCAGCGGGAGCAGCGGCAGGGGAGCTCTGCCTATGATCGCTGTAGTGTGGAGGTCAGGGAGGAGCGACAGGAGGGGGGGACTAGAGGTGCCGCTAGAGGTGGTGCGCCAGTGGTTCACAGCTAGAAGCACCACTGGTGCACACCTACCTACTGGTGGTATGCCCATACATTTTCTGGGACAGCCCGTTGCGGCAGCGCAGTTGAGCCCAGAAAATGTCCGGGCACACCACCGAAGTGGTAAAAGAAGTTTGCTTTTGCAAACCAACCTGAATCACCCCTAAAAAGTATTGTGTTGCTGCACATTGCATTCTGCGGCTGCTGGCAATATAAAGGAAAATGCCTGACTAGAGCCTGGGGCTAATTATCCTCTGCCCAAAACTATTGTACAGGAGCATTCGCATTGTCAAGTAATCCCTGTGACATCTGCTCCCGGGAGAGGGTGGTGTTGTGTTACAGGCAACTGCTTCTTCTCACTAAATCCAGGGCCAGATGGAGCTTCAGCTCAGTGCCCCCCATTAAAATAGGCCCACAGGATTGCAGTGTTGTACCCTGCGGGTGGCCGTCCCGTCCATATCAGGAATCGTTCCCCCCACACTCACAGTCGTGGCTGCTGCCTGTAGTTAGACAGAGGCTGGTCCTGCTCCTGTAGCTGCTGAGCTGTTGGAGCTAACAAAAATGGCTGGCTGCCCCCACGGAGGCTACAAAAAGATGGCCGCCGTCCACCAATCAGGTGCCAAAGTTTCCTTTCATAGGTTGAGACACACAAAGGGGCGGGGCTTAACTGAGGAGTCCTCTGATTTGGGTGGGGTCTGTTCAGACAGAAATCTAATTTGCAGTGTAAAAATACATCTGTCTAACATCTGTGGGCTACTTTACATGCAGAAGCAGTCAGTATTTATCCTGCACAGAAAAAATCTAAATGTACCTGCTCCCCTAGCATGGCAACATGGGGCCTAATTCAGACCTGATTGCAAGGCTGCGAATTTGCAGGCCGGGTGATTATTGGTAGACTGCACATGTATACAACTCGTAGCACACGCGTGTGCGAGGCGATCCTGCTAAAATGTGTTCACTGACCGCACACAAGTTGATTGACAGGGAGCCGGAGTTTGTGGGTGGTAACTGGCTGTTTTATGGGAGTGGCAGGGAAAATGCAGGCGTGGCTACGCGTTTGAGTGGAAGTCATGTGACGTCAGCTCTGGCCCCAATCAGCCTGTTTCTATCGCAGCCACCGAGTCTTGTGCAACAATATGACGCTCGTCGTAGTGTCCTGGAATGGATTGTTGGAGCACGTCTATGGGGGTGACCTATAGAAAGCAAGAGGCTGGTAGGGCATGCTGAGACTTATAGTTCCATATTGGCAGCAAAGTCACAGCTTCCAGAACTTTTAGACTGCATACAGTACCTCCCACCCTTCTCCCTAGCAACATCTGGAGATATGTGGTTATAAATATGGACTGTGATATAATAACTTGTTATCACCACATTTGCATGATTACCGGATTGTGGCATATCACGCCCAATTCCCTGCCGACCCACGCCTCTATGACTACCAGAAACAGGTAGGGAAATGTTTAACGGCTGCATTTGGAGCAGTTACTATCCCGCTACACAACTCCTAATTCCATTATTTAGAATAGTTTGGGTATAAGAATTTTGTGACACCCTAAGAAAATAAATTTTTTCCCCATTTACTGATCTACAAATGATGCTGGAGGCGTTAGTGTCTATGGGTTTTGGCCGGAAGCCACAGAGCTTTGTTAGGTCAGGAAATGTTGGCATGAAGAGCGACAGAAGAGCTATTAATCCGTCTGTTTAATGGATCGCTCCTTAGGCTGCATCTGTACGATACCGTAAACCACATTGTGCTGAGCAAATAGATGTAAAAGTCTGGCTGTAATATAGAACACATGTGAACAGCGCAAGATCAGCTGCTATGGAGACAGAGGGATCCGATTAATATTCACTTAGAGTCAGGTGGCAGCACATCCCCAGACAATGGCCCCCTACCATTCTGCTAATTGGGGGCAGGAGGTGTACTGCTAAATCTTCCTGTCTGATCATTTCATATCATCCTTTCCTCCTGGTGACTGAAGGAACATTATACAGGTCATTATTTATTGCAGCTGCTTATACAGGCAGAAGCCGGGCTATGGCAGACCTGCGGCAGCGGTGTTACTAGGAGGGGTGTGGGCTGCATCCGGGTGTCAGCCTCTGAGGGGTGACACCAAAGTGACAGGTGCCGGGTGCTGCATTGTGACATTAAGTTCAGCACCTGGTTCGCTTCACTTAGACTATTATATAGGAAAAAAGCATATGTTCCTAGCAGAGGTGGGGCTGGAGAGGTGGGGCTGCAGAGCTGGGGCTGAGGAGCTGGGGCTGCGGAGCTGGGGCTGTAGAGGTGGGGCTGCAGAGGTGGGGCTGTAGAGGTGGGGCTGCAGAGCTGGGGCTGCAGAGCTGGGGCTGCAGAGGTGGGGCTGCAGAGGTGGGGCTGCAGAGGTGGGGCTGGAGAGCTGGGGCTGTGGATGTGGGGTTGCAGAGCTGGGGCTGGAGAGGTGGGGCTGCAGAGGTGTGGCTGCAGAAGTGGGGCTGCGGAGGTGGGGCTGCAGAGCTGGGGCTGCAGAGCTGGGGCTGCGAAGCTGGGGCTGTAGAGGTGGGGCTGCAGTGGTGGGGCTGTAGAGGTGGGGCTGTAGAGGTGGGGCTGTAGAGGTGGGGCTGTAGAGGTGGGGCTGCAGAGGTGGGGCTGTGGATGTGGGGCTGCGGAGCTGGGGCTGGAGAGGTGGGGCTGCAGAGGTGTGGCTGCAGAAGTGGGGCTGCGTAGGTGGGGCTGCAGATGTGGGGCTGCAGTGGTGGGGCTTCGGGGCTGGGGCTGCGGAGGTGGGGCTGCAGAGGTGGGGCTGCAAAGCTGGGGCTGCAGAGGTGTGGCTGCAGAGGTGTGGCTGCAGAGGTGGGGCTGCAGTGGTGGGGATGCTGTGGTGGGGCTTTGGGGCTGAGGCTGCAGAATTGGGGCTGCAGAGGTGGGGCTGCAAAGGTGGGGCTGCAGAGGTGTGGCTGCAGCACAGTTCAAAATTCAAACAGGGAAGCCACCAATTGCCATTCCAAACTGAGTTAGTGTTGTTCCCCTATAGTAATTGTGGACTGTGCTGCACCCCCCCCCCCCCCCCCCACCCCACAATGGAGCCACCACTGGTTCCTATCATTTTATCCCTGTGTGCAGGTGGATTTCCCACTTCTAACACCAATTCCTGGTTGGTGGAACAACAGACCCATCTATATCACACCCCAGTCTTCTACCATAAAGGGGGGATGCAGATCAAGGCCATAGAAGATCATGACCGCACTCCTCACACTAATACACTGACGGCGAAGGGCGCTTTGAAGATGAATCTCTGCTGACAGCACCCTGGAGTGCAACCAAGAAAGCTGTGGTCCCAGGCGTGGATGTCAACCAATGACATCCAGACGTGGTCAGAGCACAGAGGGAGGAGCCTGCAAGAAGGCGGCCAGTAATGTTGTGCCAAAACGTGGCTTGTCACCTAAATCTGCCCCCCTTGGGGTCTGTCACCACTTTGATCTCAATTTGGCTATGCTAATTAGCAACTGAAGCATATCACTAATTTATCCAGATTTCCCAATTTTCTTAGTTGTTGCTAATTGGTACCTCATTATAAAGTATTACCTTGTTCATTAACATTTTCATCCAGGTCGTGGTCCAGTGATTCGATGGTCTCCAGTAAGTACTGAAGACATTCTCTCTCTTCATCAGTGAGCTGGGACAGGAAATCGTCCTCCTAATACACAGAGAGATCATAGTATTAGTCTTCCCTGTAATAATATTACGTCAACTACGGCCATCGTTATCCTCCCCCGTCACCGTGCTTCCATGGGGTGGGTGTGAGTGGGAGGACCAATCACTAGAGATTGTGGCTTCTGATTGGCTCAGACCTCCCCTTCAGTCATTTAATATTTTGGAAGGGTTCACTTTGATGAACAGGGGGGCAGCATGAGTGAAATCTTGGATTGGCCATGGGATGCAGTAACCGGGGTAGAGGCAAAGCCATGAAAAAGGTCGACATGAGTATTTTTCATGTTTTTTTTAGGTCTATGTCAACTTAAATCCAAATAGACACTGTATAAGTGTACTGCGTTCATTCGCCATGCTTCGGGCGCGGTGCCTCGCTACGATCGGCACACTATTATATTCTCACTCTATGCCCCTTGGATAGTAAAGTATGAAAAAAAAACACGAAAAACTAATTTCAATTTTTTTTCCAGGTCGACCTAAAACTTGTGTCAACCTAATGACTGCACCCCCTTGCTGTACCCCCTAGTATTTTCCACCAGTTTAACAATATGCCTAGTCCACTTTGAGGAAAAACTCAGGGAGGGGCGTGAAAACAACAAATGAAGGAGAGGGAGAGAGAGGACAGGCTGCCGCTGCAGCTGTCTCTCTCCCCAGCTCAGCACTGGGCGGCATGTGCTGAGGAGAGAGGCTGTGCTGTGGTGGCAGCATGTCATCTCTCTTCCCATTGCCTGGCTCCCTGTAACAGGAGGGGGAGCGAGACCCAGGCCCCTCCAGCAGTACCTGCTCCCCCCCTCTCGACACCACTGAGCATGGATGGTGTAAAAGTTAGTGTGGTGGTGTAATGACCTCACACCATGAGGTCATGGGTTTGATTCCCTCCATGACCCTAACTGTGCGGAGTTTGTATATTCTCCCCGTGCTTGCGTGGGTTTCCTCTGGGTACTCCGGTTTCCTTCCACAATCCAAAAATATACTGCTAGGCTAATTGGCTCCCAACTGAATTAACCCTAGAATATCTGTGTGTGTGTGCATATGTGGTAGGGATATAGATTGTAAGCTCCGCTGGGGCAGGGACTGATGTGAGTGTTCAAATATTCTCTGTACAGCGCTGCGGAATATATGTGCGCTATATAATAACTGGTAATAATAGTCTCTGTACAGCGCTGTGGAATATGTGTGCGCTATATAATAACTGGTAATAATAGTCTCTGTACAGCGCTGGGGAATATGTGTGCGCTATATAATAACTGGTAATAGTATTCTCTGTACAGTACAGCGCTGCGGAATATGTGTGCGCTATATAAATAACTGGTAATAATATTCTCTGTACAGGGCTGCGGAATATGTGTGCGCTATATAATAACTGGTAATAATAATCTCTGTACAGCGCTGCGGAATATGTGTGCACTATATAATAACTGGTAATATATTCTGTACAGCACTGCGGAATATGTGTGTGCTATATAAATAACTGGTAATAATAGTCTCTGTACAGCGCTGCGGAATATGTGTGCGCTATATAAATAACTGGTAATAATATTCTCTGTACAGCGCTGCGGAATATGTGTGCGATATATAAATAACTGATAATAATATTCTCTGTACAGCGCTGCGGAATATGTGTGCGCTATATAAATTCTTAGTGTCGCATAAACCCGGGTATTTGCCAGGGCAAGGGGCACTTTCACGTGTCGTGTCTCAGTGTGAATGGGTGTGAGGGAAATTCCCGGGTGTAATGCTGCGGTAATTTCACACAGGTTTTTTGCAGGGTTATTCCTGGGTAATACACGGTTGTATGGCAATATGAACAGGCTAGACCCGGGTTTTTCACATAAGATGCAAAAAAGCAAGTTCATTGCATTGTTCAAAGCTGCTTTTTAAACAGCCAATCAAAGCTGCTCTTAGATTCCACACACACTTGTTGGCAGGCAGACCAGGGGAAGCAGTCTGAATGGGTAGACATGGGAATTTCCTGGGTCTAAGGAAGGTGCAGTATGAATGGGGTCTGTAGAGCTGAGATGCTCTATGCCCCACCAAAAATATGGGAACAAAAACCCAGGATTTTGCAGGGGCAATGAGAATGTGGTATTACATGCAGAGAGTTTTTTTGTTTCTGTGCAGGGTAAATACTGGCTGCTTTATTTGTAAATTGCAATTAAGATTTCAGTTTCAACACACCCCACCCAAATGTAACTCTCTCTGCACATGTTACCAGGGCCGCTGAGCTTGCTGGAGGGTCCCTGGTCCGACCTCCCCCTCCGCCCCTCCCGGTCAGCAGTAGCAGCACACACCTACAGCATGTGCTGTGCTGACAGCAGGCTCAGCAGGAGTGTCTCATTGACAGCGTGAGAGCTCATGCTGAGCTGTGCTGCTGCTGAGGTGGGGGGGGGGGGGGGGCGGGCGCTTTATAGTGTTTTTTAACCCACCTTAAACATTTTGGGGGCGTGTCCTAATCACGGGAGGTGGCCGCACCTCCTGCAATTAGGCCACGCCCCCAACATATTACCGGGGCCCGGCATACCTCTTGGCTGCCCTGCATGTTACATCTGCCCCACCTGCAGGGCACACATTTTACCTGCGATCAGGTCTGAATTTGTCCCAAACCTTGAGTAACAAGTCCGGCTCCTAATGAGGTCATATGAAGAGTGTTCCCATCATCCAGATCCCGTATATAATAAGACTTTCTGTACATCAGGTTGCGTTCATGCCGGGTCATTACCTCTAGATTGCTCTCGTCATCCGCAGCTTCTGCTTTCTCCTCTGTACCGTCCATGCTGTGCTCCCCAGTGACGATCTCACACAGACCTTATTGCAGTCTCCTGTGTGGCCCTGTGTGGCCCCTGCAGAACACATAACAACACTCACATTAATAAGACAGATCTGTGTCTGCTGCCTACTCCAGGTATTGTCTGGACTGAGTTATTAGCAGGAGGCTCTGTAGTCTCCTGTGTGGCCCCTGCAGAACACATAACAACACTCACATTAATAAGACAGATCTGTGTCTGCTGCCTACTCCAGGTATTGTCTGGACTGAGTTATTAGCGGAGGCTCTGCAGTCTCCTGTGTGGCCCCTGCAGAACACATAACAACACTCACATTAATAAGACAGATCTGTGTCTGCTGCCTACTCCAGGTATTGTCTGGACTGAGTTATTAGCGGAGGCTCTGCAGTCTCCTGTGTGGCCCTGTGTGGCCCCTGCAGAACACATAACACTCACATTAATAAGACAGATCTGTGTCTGCTGCCTACTCCAGGTATTGTCTGGACTGAGTTATTAGCGGAGGCTCTGCAGTCTCCTGTGTGGCCCTGTGTGGCCCCTGCAGAACACATAACACTCACATTAATAAGACAGATCTGTGTCTGCTGCCTACTCCAGGTATTGTCTGGACTGAGTTATTAGCAGGAGGCTCTGCAGTCTCCTGTGTGGCCCCTGCAGAACACATAACACTCACATTAATAAGACAGATCTGTGTCTGCTGCCTACTCCAGGTATTGTCTGGACTGAGTTATTAGCAGGAGGCTCTGTAGTCTCCTGTGTGGCCCTGTGTGGCCCCTGCAGAACACATAACACTCACATTAATAAGACAGATCTGTGTCTGCTGCCTACTCCAGGTATTGTCTGGACTGAGTTATTAGCGGAGGCTCTGCAGTCTCCTGTGTGGCCCTGTGTGGCCCCTGCAGAACACATAACACTCACATTAATAAGACAGATCTGTGTCTGCTGCCTACTCCAGGTATTGTCTGGACTGAGTTATTAGCAGAGGCTCTGTAGTCTCCTGTGTGGCCCTGTGTGGCCCCTGCAGAATACATAACACTCACATTAATAAGACAGATCTGTGTCTGCTGCCTACTCCAGGTATTGTCTGGACTGAGTTATTAGCAGGAGGCTCTGTAGTCTCCTGTGTGGCCCTGTGTGGCCCCTGCAGAACACATAACAACACTCACATTAATAAGACAGATCTGTGTCTGCTGCCTACTCCAGGTATTGTCTGGACTGAGTTATTAGCAGGAGGCTCTGTAGTCTCCTGTGTGGCCCTGTGTGGCCCCTGCAGAACACATAACAACACTCACATTAATAAGACAGATCTGTGTCTGCTGCCTACTCCAGGTATTGTCTGGACTGAGTTATTAGCGGAGGCTCTGTAGTCTCCTGTGTGGCCCTGTGTGGCCCCTGCAGAACACATAACACTCACATTAATAAGACAGATCTGTGTCTGCTGCCTACTCCAGGTATTGTCTGGACTGAGTTATTAGCAGGAGGCTCTGCAGTCTCCTGTGTGGCCCCTGTGTGGCCCCTGCAGAACACATAACAGCACTCACATTAATAAGACAGATCTGTGTCTGCTGCCTACTCCAGGTATTGTCTGGACTGAGTTATTAGTAGGAGGCTCTGTAGTCTCCTGTGTGGCCCTGTGTGGCCCCTGCAGAACACATAACACTCACATTAATAAGACAGATCTGTGTCTGCTGCCTACTCCAGGTATTGTCTGGACTGAGTTATTAGCAGGAGGCTCTGCAGTCTCCTGTGTGGCCCTGTGTGGCCCCTGCAGAACACATAACAACACTCACATTAATAAGACAGATCTGTGTCTGCTGCCTACTCCAGGTATTGTCTGGACTGAGTTATTAGCAGGAGGCTCTGCAGTCTCCTGTGTGGCCCTGTGTGGCCCCTGCAGAACACATAACAACACTCACATTAATAAGACAGATCTGTGTCTGCTGCCTACTCCAGGTATTGTCTGGACTGAGTTATTAGCGGAGGCTCTGCAGTCTCCTGTGTGGCCCCTGCAGAACACATAACACTCACATTAATAAGACAGATCTGTGTCTGCTGCCTACTCCAGGTATTGTCTGGACTGAGTTATTAGCAGGAGGCTCTGCAGTCTCCTGTGTGGCCCCTGTGTGGCCCCTGCAGAACACATAACAACACTCACATTAATAAGACAGATCTGTGTCTGCTGCCTACTCCAGGTATTGTCTGGACTGAGTTATTAGTAGGAGGCTCTGTAGTCTCCTGTGTGGCCCTGTGTGGCCCCTGCAGAACACATAACACTCACATTAATAAGACAGATCTATGTCTGCTGCCTACTCCAGGTATTGTCTGGACTGAGTTATTAGCAGGAGGCTCTGCAGTCTCCTGTGTGGCCCTGTGTGGCCCCTGCAGAACACATAACACTCACATTAATAAGACAGATCTGTGTCTGCTGCCTACTCCAGGTATTGTCTGGACTGAGTTATTAGCAGGAGGCTCTGCAGTCTCCTGTGTGGCCCTGTGTGGCCCCTGCAGAACACATAACAACACTCGCATTAAAAAGACAGATCTGTGTCTGCTGCCTACTCCAGGTATTGTCTGGACTGAGTTATTAGCAGGAGGCTCTGCAGTCTCCTGTGTGGCCCCTGCAGAACACATAACAACACTCACATTAATAAGACAGATCTGTGTCTGCTGCCTACTCCAGGTATTGTCTGGACTAAGTTATTAGCAGGAGGCTCTGTAGTCTCCTGTGTGGCCCTGTGTGGCCCCTGCAGAACACATAACAACACTCACATTAATAAGACAGATCTGTGTCTGCTGCCTACTCCAGGTATTGTCTGGACTGAGTTATTAGCAGGAGGCTCTGTAGTCTCCTGTGTGGCCCTGTGTGGCCCCTGCAGAACACATAACAACACTCACATTAATAAGACAGATCTGTGTCTGCTGCCTACTCCAGGTATTGTCTGGACTGAGTTATTAGCAGGAGGCTCTGCAGTCTCCTGTGTGGCCCCTGTGTGGCCCCTGCAGAACACATAACACTCACATTAATAAGACAGATCTGTGTCTGCTGCCTACTCCAGGTATTGTCTGGACTGAGTTATTAGCGGAGGACAATGGCAGAGTCAGGTTCCTTTATTGCCGTTTTGTTTCACAATGACAGCAGTGTTTACAGTAGTGGCGTCATGTGCTGGGCTCTACACGCACGTAGACAATGTGTGACTTTGTGATGTCTCCCGTGCGTGTGTCATGTATTGTCTAATGCCAGGCTGGGCCTTTCTCCTGAATCCTACAGTGTCAGCAGTGTGCATGTAACTACACAAATCGCACACACACAAATAATCCCCCGCTGTCATCTGGCTAGGTTTGCCACCTCACACACAATAGATTCCTGGAGACCCTCACGCACGCACCGCAGGCATGCACTCCCGGGGAAGTGGGCGTGGTCTCACAAAAGTGGGCATGTCTTAATAATGAAACGTGGGCGTGGTCTCTGTAATACAGACATGTATTCATGTGCCTAATATTACGTTTCTTATACTCATGCATGTCATTATGATGTGACATGTATGTAATAGTAGGCACATAAATACAATGATTATCTGAGAGTGTGACCGGCCGAGGCTCCGCCTCCTGCTGCTCCTGTGTGTCACCCACGCGGCCACGCCTCCCCGCCCCACCCGTCATGCTGCACTGCCGACTTCTAGGCATAATGAGTTGACGTTGCGCATTGATGATGCGGCTGGTGCGTGTAGGAGAAGGCGGAACGCGCAAGGCAAACACGTGACGTCACGCACCCCATCCTGACCTGGACCCCAGCTCAGGCTACAAACAGCACGCAGCGGCAGCCACGGTCAGCGTGCAGCGGGAGAGGGAGCTGTCTGGGAGAATCCCGGAATCCGGGTGACTGGAAAAGCCTCCTGGAGAACACAGGAGAATCCCGGAAATCCGGGAGAGGTGGCAATCCTAGATCTGGCATATGCCCTGCTCTCAGCAGTCCAGCCTTCCGATGTTGGTGAACTAATTCCCTTTATCATCCGTAATTACATGTATTGTGGATGACTTGTTTACATGATTGTAATGCCACTCTCGTCATATCAATATAAATAGACCGATCAGTGCCTGATTTACCAATAGGCTGATGAGGCTGTAGTAGCCTGGGGCGCAGGGACAGGTGGTGATGGTGGGGGTGGGGGTGGGGGGGGGGGGGGTGGTGGTGGTGGTGGAGGAGGGGGGGGGTGGTGGTGGTGGAGGAGGGGGGGGTGGTGGTGGTGGTGGTGGGTGGTGGTGGTGGAGGGGGGGGGGGGGTGGTGGTGGTGGTGGTGGGTGTGTTAGGGTTGTTTGTCCCATAAAGTAAAGTTATGCCAAATGGCTGTGCCAATGTAACATACTTCTGGAACTATTACAGGCTGAGTTTCCCTAATGCTCTGGACCACGAGCATTTTAAATGAGGGATTTTGGTTTTTTTTTTTTTCATACTTACCTGGTCCCCTGGTGGTGCCCCGATGGTCCTCTGACATCCACAGTGTCCCCCCGGCTTCCACGGTAGCCTTCAGGATCCTCTTCCAGGGGCAAACGCAGGATTTTCAGCAGGGGGTTTCCAGAGAGGGGCGGAGCAAAGCACGGAGATGGACACTTAGGTGACCCAGTACTGGACTTACTTATGGAACCTTTTGACTGTTCACCTTCCCATTGTCAGCAGAATGCTTGTGTCACCCTTCCGACCTACCCATGTCGACCTATTTCAGGCGTCGATCTAATGACTGGTCAACACAATGTCCCATACCCCTCCCAAGAGGTACCACATGCTCTATCTGGATTTCCCTTTTAATATATGATTGGCATCACCTGTGTTGGACTAGTTTATTGATCAGAAAGGTGACGGGAGGTTTGGATTGTGTACAGAAGGAGCCTTCTCCGGAGAGCCATGGTGAGCCATCTATTGTTCTCAGATGCTATACAATACCTAGAACAATACAGCAGGGAATCAGCAGATGGCTCACTTAATCCTATGAAAGGGCTAGATGAGGATGGCTTTATCTGTAGATCACATTTCTGGCCATCCACATGAAATCTGCTAAAGAAATGGCCCTCCAAACATGGCCGCCGACAGTGGTCAACAGTCACAAGGTCGACCACTAGTGGTCAACAGTCTAAAGGTTGACACATCAATAAGGACGGCATGCATTAAGTTGACATGATCAAGGGATGACACAAGCAAAAGGTTGACATAAAAAAAATCAACATAAAAACAGTCAACATGAGTTTTTCATGGTATTTTGGGTGTGTATGTCGAGGTAGGCCGACATGGACACCGTAAAAGTATACCGGGTCCCCTCGCAGGGCTTGCTGCATTGGGGATGCAGTTAAGATCCCGGCAGTCGGGATCCCAGCGTTCAGAATCCCGACGCCGGAATCCCAACCGCCGAAATCCCGACACATTCTCCCTCCGTGGGTGTCCACGACACCCCTGGAGGGAGAATAAATTAGTGTGCCGAGCGTAGCGAGGCACCGGGCCCGCAGCGAGCCCGCAAGGGGGGGCGATCCCCATCCCCCCCTTGTCGGGATTTCGGCGTTCGGGATTCTGAACGCCAGGATCCCGACCGCCGGAATTCAGTACTGAATCCCTGCATTGTTATATTCTCCTTCTATGCCTGTTAGGATGGTAAATTATGAACAAGTTGGTTTAAAAAAGAAACTCATGAAAAACTCATGTGTGTGCGCAAGCATACATGGCCAATAAAGTTAATTCTATTCTATTCTTCTATTCTATGTCAACATTTTTCCACATCAACTTTGTGATTGTGTCAACAGAGACTATTTTGTCAATAGTGGTCAACCTTTTGACTGTCGACCTATATGGAACCAATTATAGCGATTCTTGCTATTATCTTTTAAAGAAAAAGTAAATTGATTGGTTGCTACAGGCAACAGCTGCACTTCTGCAAAAACACGCTCACGTAAATATACCCCTTATTCTAACAATTCTACTTCTATCGATGTTACTGTGCGGTATTTGGAAGCTTGTCCTAATCTTTGTCTACAAACACTGTAGTTGAGCATCTGAGTTCCACAAAGACACATATTGTGCCAACGACGGAACAATGGCACACAGTGCGAAATGCCAAGGGCAGACACCGGAGAACCGCGCGGTGGTTCATTCACAGGTGACTCTCAGACAGCGGCTCAGAGAGAGAGCAAACAGAGAATAAAAGGGAAGAGCAGAAGTCATTTCCCAGGACCGAGAACTGATACTACAAACAGAGGGTTATTAAGTAGCCAATCTCCGCAATGTACTTCTGGCTGACCTTTACCAGGCGGTTAATGACTCTCTTCCCAGGGAACCTGATGCATCATATCTGTATCCAGCCCCTCTCACAGCAGCAGGATAGGTAACAATGGTTCAGCGCTATGAATAAGTAGAACGCACCTTGGGAAGTAGTAAGACGGCACCGGCAGTATAATAGCTAGGAACCTATATTGCATCTTAAGCTGTGTACACACGGTGCACTTATCGCTGGCAATATGGTCGCTGAGCCCATAGCAACGTCCCATCTTCAATAGAGATCCCATATCAGTAAACTGCATGTCAGTGCTTCATCACTAATAATAAGTCATCACAGGTTCTCAAACTCGGTCCTCAGGACCCCACACAGTTCACATTTTCCAGGTTACCCGGGTGCATTCATTACTCATTGACCCATTTTAAAAGGTGGATTCACTTGTGATTGTGTGAGGAGACCTGCAGAACATGCACTGTGTGGGGTCCTGAGGACCGAGTTTGAGAACCTGAGACGGAGACTGCAGGCAGCTGGTTTACCTAGGCTTCCAATACTATCCCTTTAATTACACAGGTTCCGTGGCTGATTATTAAACCCAGGTGAAAGGCAGGATTGAATTCATCCAGCCACAGAACCTGTGTAATTCATAACGCTCCTGGTTTAAAGGGACCAGTCCAGGTTTACAGCACGACATACAAACTACTGTTTACCCCGTGTAGATGTCACTACAGGAGTCCCAGGCTATCTCCATCTCAGACCCTGGATGTGTCACAGATACAGGCTTACAGCTACCATATGCCACAGTTATTAGACGGCTGTAGACAGCTGATTACTGAATGTGCATTATCTCTCCTCATCATTCCATGGGGGAATATTATTGGTAGCAACTATTATCGTTTACTTATATAGCACCAGCATATTCCGTAGCACTTTTATCAATAAGACATTATTTTATAAATGACTGAATTTCTTAAGGTCAAACAGAAGAGAGGGAATATACACGGTACTGACATCGGAGGACTCCCATATATTGTTGGTCCCCTGTTGTTCCATCCACCCTCCCAGATGTTGCACACAGGAGGTAGCAGGCTTGTCCTGGACATCACATACCTTTAATAACCTCGTCCCTGGTCCATGTTACACGTTCCTGCAGCCCGGTCCTTACAGCTCCATCTCCTCTGTCCCCAGCAGCCAGGTGGGAGACTGTAGTGTGGGATCTGGATGCAAGTCCAATGCCCAGGTCTCCTGCAGGAGCACAAGTGAAGCCTGTGACAAGTGACTGCCTGCCCTTCCTGCAACCTGCTGCTGGTGACTGTCAGGCACATTAGCAGTGGAAGTTCTATGCAAATATAACTGTAGACTAGGAAACATTATGCAAACAGAGGCGTTCCCTGCACAAAGCCCACTGGCCGCATGGTCTGGGATGCACAGGTGGTAACACGACACTAGGCTGCCATAAAGGGGAGAGGGTGCGGCCCAACATACCATGCTCTTAAAAGTCACTAAGTCAGTTCTCTTGTTAAATTTGCAACACAATAAACCAGGATTACGAGGCAAATGTCCTGCGGTTTATAAGTCAGCTGCAGCAAGATTGCCGGGCCAGTGCCCATCCATTTACCAAATATTGTACACAACCATTTTATTTCCACCACATCTGTTCGAGAAATGGCATGACTCCATGCACATTTTATGTACCATGTGAGGCGGTGCGCGGGCACGCCGGTCGGATCTCGCTTCTGACGACGGTCTTATGTTCTGCACCTGTACGTGCAGTCGCATGCTGTTTTATGCACATTAGAATTATGGCACTGCGACGTGCAATAGGTGAAGGATTTCTGGCCACTCCTCTTCCACCCACCCTCTTTCCCCCGACTTCCGGTTGTAAGGGGCATGCGATAAATCGCATGATTGTATGCAAACTAAAAGCAAGAAAAAGCATTTTCAATGAGATTTATTGCAAGGTGCGCTTCAAGGGAAATCCTTCTGGATATCGCGTCAAATGCAATCGCACAAGTGTTTGGGCTACATTCGCGATGGCCATTGCCCAGCGATGATTCAAAATCATTGATGGTTTATGGCCGATGTTGAAAACTTTTGCCATTGATGAGGGAAAACCAGATAATTTCCCTACATCGATGGCACAGCAGAACTGATGTCCCCCCCCCCCCCCTCCAAGGTGCCAGGACACAGAGCATAGCCCTACCCCCACATTCAGATTGGCCCATGGGCCATTAAGTTAAAGAAAATGGATCGATGGTTATCCATCGGCTGGTTGCAGAATTGCATAAATGACAACCATCAATGACGACTGCACTTTAGTCACTGGTGCTCATCGCGCCGCGGGGCTGAACATATGTCCATTTGCGGAGTGTATCTAGCGTGATTGTGCATGCTCTGGAAGTGTAACAACCCTCTGCGGGTCTACATTTGCACTAAATGTGGTCACACATGATAAAACTTTCAAAATGACACCTCAAATCTGAAAACACCTGTGCCGGGAATTGTCATGTCGACATTTTGACCCTGATGATCTTTTGTCCCTGTCAACCTTACCTACTGTCTACTGTTTACTTGTTAACATTTGGACGATGCCAACCTAAGGCATGTTGTGAAGCAGGGAACCCTTCCAAAAGCTGGAGACAGGTGCCAATCAGTACCACCACCTCGGCTTCCTGGATGCTGGAGGCAGGTGCCAATCAGTACCACCACCTCGGCTTCCTGGATGCTGGAGGCAGGTGCCAATCAGTACCACCACATCAGCTTCCTAGATGCTAGAGGCAGGTGCCAATCAGTACCACCACATCAGCTTCCTGGATGCTGGAGGCAGGTGCCAATCAGTACCACCACCTCGGCTTCCGGGATGCTGGAGGCAGGTGCCAATCAGTACCACCACCTCAGCTTCCTGGATGCTGGAGGCAGTTGCCAATCAGTACCACCACCTCAGCTTCCTGGATGCTGGAGGCAGGTGCCAATCAGTACCACCACATCAGCTTCCTGGATGCTGGAGGCAGGTGCCAATCAGTACCACCACCTCAGCTTCCTGGATGCTGGAGGCAGGTGCCAATCAGTACCACCACATCAGCTTCCTGGATGCTGGAGGCAGGTGCCAATCAGTAACCACCACATCAGCTTCCTGGATGCTGGAGGCAGTTGCCAATCAGTACCACCACCTCAGCTTCCTGGATGCTGGAGGCAGGTGCCAATCAGTACCACCACATCAGCTTCCTGGATGCTGGAGGCAGGTGCCAATCAGTACCACCACCTCAGCTTCCTGGATGCTGGAGGCAGGTGCCAATCAGTACCACCACATCAGCTTCCTGGATGCTGGAGGCAGGTGCCAATCAGTACCACCACATCAGCTTCCTGGATGCTGGAGGCAGGTGCCAATCAGTACCACCACATCAGCTTCCTGGATGCTGGAGGCAGGTGCCAATCAGTACCACCACCTCGGCTTCCGGGATGCTGGAGGAAGGTGCCAATCAGTACCACCACATCAGCTTCCTGGATTCTGGCCCCAGTTGCACTCCACTATTTATGGCCCTGACCACAGAGGTGAAACTGAATTCCGATTGGGTGCTCTGAGATAGGTGGTGGTGCATTCAGGGGCTATGCAGACCTGGACATAAGAGAACATTCTCCTGCCTGGAAGTGCATCTATTGCACATAATATTGGGCAGGCGGCGGCGCACGCTGCTGATAGCAGCAATCCAGGTGTACACATGGAGTGGTCACATTGCGAGAAGTGTGCAAGTGTCTATATACGCCAATGATTTCCATCAACCAAAGAAGCTTGATTTAGCTTTGTTAGCAAATAGGCAAAAACCATGCTATGGAGATATTAAGGTTATAAACAATGTAAAGAGGAGACGTTGCCCATAGCAACCAAATTATGTGGGGTATTCAATCCCGGGTCCTGACAGCCGTGACCCTGGCCTGTTTTTGTTTTGTTCGACCGCAGATAGTCAGGTGGGATTCAATGTTCCGGCTGGTGATTGTCAAAAAGGGGGTGTGTCCGCGTAAACGGCTGTTTATTGTCGATATTTGGCCGTGATCGTGACAATTGATGTCCGTAATCGACAAAATGGGCCCTACTGCTTTTAAACTCGGGTCCGTTCTGTCGATCTGTCTCCTCACTGCTGTCGGGCAAGACAGCATTGAATAGGTGGCCACCGCTATTTCCCCCATCAAAAATAGCGGCGGGGATTGAATACCCCCATATGTCTATCATTTTTTTATTGCTCAGTCCTCAGGAGTCCCACACAGTGCATGTTTTGCAGGTCTCCTCACAGAATCACTTAGCTCCACCTGTGGCTCTTTTAAATGTGTCAATGAGTAATGAATGCACCTGCGCACCTGCCGGGTGACCTGGAAAATGGGAACTGGGTGGGGTCCTGAGGACCAAGTTTGAGAACCCCTGCTCTATTGCTAGTAAACCACAGATTCTCAAACTCTGTCCTCAGGACACACAGTGCACGTTTTCCAGGTCTCCTCACAGAATTAAGTTAAATAATTAGCTCCACCTGTGGATCTTTTAAAATGAGTGCACCTGCTGGGTGACCTGGAATACTTGAACTTTGTGGGGTCCCGAGGACCGAGTTTGAGAACCACTGTAATAAATTATAGACAGAATCTGATTGGTTGCCAACATCACTGCTTTTTAGAGGCTTTAGTAAATTTACTCCTAAGATTTGGGTGAGTGTCGTCAAAATGAAATCTAAATTGCAGTGTAAAAATAGAGCTGTGTCTGTGGACTACATGCAAAAGCAGCTAGTATTTATCCTGCACAGAAACAATATAAATGTATTTGTTCCCCTTGCATGGCAACATGGTTTGTTCCAGACACAAAATGACTTGCTGGGAGGGCAGGGTCTGTCTTTTGATTTTTATTGCCCCCAAACACATAAGCTGTGTACACACGGGGCGATATTTAGCACATATCGCTGGCAATATAATCGCAGAGCGACCATACTGCGAGTGATTTCATGTGCTATGGGCGATAAATCGCCGGGAGAGCGCTCCCGTGGCCAACCCTGCAATGGTCGCTGGTCCAGCGCTTTCCCCGGCAGTCAGCTGTTACCCCCAGGCAGTTTCTCCTTCTCATCAACAATCATCTCTGGTCACCGATGAAAATAGGACACTGAGCGATATATTGCTCCGTGTGTACACAGCAACACACACACAATTTCTGATGGCATCCTTGGCTAGGAGCAACTTGCCTACTCTTTAGAAGGTTTGATACATTCCGCCCTATGACCCATACTTGCCCATTCTCCCATAATGGTCGGGAGGCTCCTGAAAATCAGGTCACACTCCCAGCATTCCTGCGAAAAGTAAGCAAGGCTCCCGCATTATTATTAATATTTTGCTTTTACAGGTTGAATATCCCTTATCCAAATATCCGTTACCCAAATTATTCCGAAAACCATAGGTATAAAAATGTACTTTTATTTTTTGCTAAAAATCTTTGCTACATCTATAACTGGGGAAATAACATGTAACTGGCACTACTGAGGACATGATGTGTAACTGGCACTACTGAGGACATGATGTGTAACTGGCACTACTGAGGACATGATATGTAACTGGCACTACTGGTGACATGATATGTAACTGGCACTACTGGTGACATGATATGTAACTGGCACTACTGGGGAAATAACATGTAACTGGCACTACTGAGGACATGATATGTAACTGGCACTACTGGTGACATGATATGTAACTGGCACTACTGGGGAAATAACATGTAACTGGCACTACTGAGGACATGATATGTAACTGGCACTACTGGGGACATTTTATGTAACTGACACTACTGGGGAAATAACATGTAACTGGCACTACTGAGGACATGATGTGTAACTGGCACTACTGAGGACATGATGTGTAACTGGCACTACTGAGGACATGATATGTAACTGGCACTACTGGTGACATGATATGTAACTGGCACTACTGGTGACATGATATGTAACTGGCACTACTGGGGAAATAACATGTAACTGGCACTACTGAGGACATGATATGTAACTGGCACTACTGGTGACATGATATGTAACTGGCACTACTGGGGAAATAACATGTAACTGGCACTACTGAGGACATGATATGTAACTGGCACTACTGGTGACATGATATGTAACTGGCACTACTGGGGAAATAACATGTAACTGGCACTACTGAGGACATGATATGTAACTGGCACTACTGGTGACATGATATGTAACTGGCACTACTGGGGAAATAACATGTAACTGGCACTACTGAGGACATGATATGTAACTGGCACTACTGGTGACATGATATGTAACTGGCACTACTGGGGAAATAACATGTAACTGGCACTACTGAGGACATGATATGTAACTGGCACTACTGGTGACATGATATGTAACTGGCACTACTGGGGACATGATATGTAACTGGCACTACTGGGGACATGATATGTAACTGGCACTACTTGGGGTCATGATATGTAACTGGCACTACTGGGGACATGATATGTAACTGGCACTACTGGGGACATGATATGTAACTGGCACTACTGGGGACATGATATGTAACTGGCACTACTGGGGCATGTTATGTAACTGGCACTACTGGGGACATGATATGTAACTGGCACTACTGGGGACATGTTATGTAACTGGCACTACTGGGGACATGATATGTAACTGGCACTACTGGGGACATTTTATGTAACTGACACTACTGGGGACATGTTATGTAACTGGCACTACTGGGGACATGATATGTAACTGGCACTACTGGGGACATGTTATGTAACATCACTACTGGGGAAATAACATGTAACTGGCACTACTGGGGAAATAACATGTAACTGGCACTACTGGGGAAATAACATGTAACTGGCACTACTGGGGAAATAACATGTAACTGGCACTACTGGGACACGATATGTAACTGGCACTACTGGGGACATGATATGTAACTGGCACTACTGGGGACATGATATGTAACTGGCACTACTGGGACACGATATGTAACTGGCACTACTGGGGACATGATATGTAACTGGCACTACTGGGGACATGATATGTAACTGGCACTACTGGGGAAATAACATGTAACTGGCACTACTGGGGAAATAACATGTAACTGGCACTACTGGGGAAATAACATGTAACTGGCACTACTGGGACACGATATGTAACTGGCACTACTGGGGACATGATATGTAACGGGCACTACTGGGGACATGATATGTAACTGGCACTACTGGGACACGATATGTAACTGGCACTACTGGGGACATGATATGTAACTGGCACTACTGGGGACATGATATGTAACTGGCACTACTGGGGACATGATATGTAACTGGCACTACTGGGACACGATATGTAACTGGCACTACTGAGGACATGATATGTAACTGGCACTACTGAGGACATGATATGTAACTGACACTACTGGGGACATGATATGTAACTGGCACTACTGGGGACATGATATGTAACTGGCACTACTGAGGACATGATATGTAACTGGCACTACTGGGGACATGATATGTAACTGGCACTACTGGGGACATGATATGTAACTGGCACTACTGGGGACATGATATGTAACTGGCACTACTGGGGACATGATATGTAACTGGCACTACTGGGACACGATATGTAACTGGCACTACTGGGACACGATATGTAACTGGCACTGCAAGGACATGATATGTAACTGGCACTACTGGGGACATGATATGTAACTGGCACTACTGAGGACATGATATGTAACTGGCACTACTGGGGACACGTTATGTAACTGGCACTACTGAGGACACCATATGTAACTGGCACTACTGGGAAACGATATGTAACTGGCACTACTGAGGACATGATATGTAACTGGCACTACTGGGACACGATATGTAACTGGCACTACTGGGGAAATAACATGTAACTGGCACTACTGGGGACATGATATGTAACTGACACTACTGGGACACGATATGTAACTGGCACTACTGGGGAAATAACATGTAACTGGCACTACTGGGGACATGATATGTAACTGACACTACTGGGACACGATATGTAACTGGCACTACTGGGGAAATAACATGTAACTGGCACTACTGGGACACGATATGTAACTGGCACTACTGGGACACGATATGTAACTGGCACTGCAAGGACATGATTTCTTGGCATTCGCATTCAGTGTCTGAGATATAACACAAACCTTGTTATATATATATCTCTGTGTATTTCATGTGTTTGTACAACATAAATGCAAGATACCTAAACATAAAATGATTCCCAAATACGGAATAATCCGTTCTCCACAATTCTCCTGGTCCCGAGCATTTGGATGAGGGAACTGAACCTGTTCTTCCAAATCACAACTAGACCCGAGGTCCTCCCGGGATACGGCCAGTAGGCGGAACCTATCAAGGTCGACATACATTAGGTCAGCCACTGAAGTTCCACAGAGCTTCGGTCGACACCTGAAAAAGGTGGACAAGGTCGGAAGGTCGTCACAAGCATTAGGTCGACATGAGTTTTTCATGGTTTTTTTTGCCAACTTGTGCTGACCCTACCATCCACTACGTGGTGGCAGAATATAATAGTGCACTCGGCACCGTGCCCATAGCAGCGAGTAGTACACTTAGATGTGTCCATGTCGACATTCGGGACAAAAAAGTGAACAGCTCATGTCGACCTTTCAACTGTCGACCTTCTCATTGTTGACCTAATGCTTGTGTCGACTTTCCAACCCCGTGGATTAGCCATGTTGATCTATTTCAGGTGTCCACCCCTATTATATATTCCATTGCTGGGTGTAACTCTTGCACCTTTTATGAGCTGAGCGCAGGGTCATGTCACATTTATTGTGCAGCTAGTTGTACTCAAAGTGCAATGTACACACATGTGTAGTGGTATATATAGATATATGGCAGCGAGGAGAGTGACAACCAATCCAATGCCTCATTCTCCAGGCGGATGGAGGCTCCGGTTCTACTAGTCATACAAGGACACGGGGCTTTGTCTAAATCTCCTCTGGTGAAGAACGTTCAGGACCTCTGTCTGTGCGGCTAGTAATCCTGCCCGTATGTAACATTATCTGTCCTCCGTTCCCATGCCCTTATCATTGGCACCGATAATGAAGATTCACCACACATTACATGACCTAATGTCCTTGTTGTCTAATGGGAAAATAAAAGGAAACGCGTTATTGTGAATAGACCTATATATAGATCATATTTAGCTCCAATACCAGTGTAACGATATACACAATGCTGGGAACTAGAACGATTATGGATTTTGGATTTTGGAATAGTTTCTTGCCATAATGAGATATATTGGGGATGGGACACAAGTTTAACCGTTTGAGTGCCAACATTGCTGTGATCGATCCTCAAAATATCCAGTAAAAATGCCACTATCACTCTCAGTGGGGTATATTCAATGCTCTGTCAGTGAGTCATCGGCGTCGGGAAGTCGCCGTCACAGTATTCAACTCACTCCCCTTACACCTTACCTGTTCCCTGAGGCGAGGTGGAAACGGTGAGTGTGGCCAGTAAAACGGCAAGGCTTGCCACAAACTGTGGCGGACGAACCTCGCTGTTTAAAGGGACCCTCGAGGATTTGGCCCTTACATTGAATATTGGCGAGCGAGGATCCTCACCGTACAAACCCCCTCGCTGGCCGCACTGAATATACCCCATAGACTGTTCTGTTAGTGTAAATAAATACAAATTCAGCCAAGTCAGATATAATTGAAGTTTAGTTAAAAAAGAGCAATCGCTGTGAGCGGCGCCGGCATTTTCTTGCAGATTATTTGAGGATCTCTCACAGCAACGTTGGCACTCATCGATGCTTTATGGTTGATGTAGAATAGTTTTGCCATCGATGATGGAGAACCAGATGGTTTCCCACCATCGATGTCCAGCTTAAACGAATACTCGGGACATGAAGCATGGCTCCACCCCCAACATCCATGAAGCCCCAACCCCTGTCTTGATTGTTCCACAGGCCTATCAGTCAAAGAAAATGGATCTCCACCGATATGTAAAAACATTGATGGCAAAGGCAACGATGGCCATCCCTATCACAGCTTAAAGCGAAAGTAAAAACTGTCACAGCTCAAAGTGAAGGTAAATTCCGGAAGCCTAGCAAACAAGTCTGAATCAGGCCCATAATGCCTAAATGGTCCCTGTCCCAGTGTAGCGTACACTCTATCATATGGACACAATATACACAATAACAAGTATATAGATAATAAGGAAACTTTTTAAAAAATGTATGCAATCGCACCAAGCTTTTTGGACAATTATTTACAAGGTAAAACCATGCCTGTAAGTGCCTGTAAATGCCTGTAAGTGCCCGTAAATGCCTGTAAGTGCCCGTAAGTGCCTGTAAGTGCCCGTAAATGCCTGTAAGTGCTTGCCCCTTTAAAAAACAACAACAACATTTGGTGGTTTTGTCAGCGCTAGAGGTACTGCTGTGCGAAGGGGCTGCAGAGTATTGAGCTGTCCTAGCTCACAGGGTATCTCAGTATGGATTAGGTTAACACTGCGCTCACCAAACCAACCTGAACCTGGAGCTCAGGTTGGTTTTGAAGGTGAGCGCAGTGTTAACCTAATCCAAAAAAACCCGGCAAGTTAGGCCGGCATCCCGTATGGCCGCCTAACTCAGACCCTATTTCATTTGTCCCCTTTTATTGTATGGAACAGACGTCTGATTTGTCCCAAAATCTGTTTTTTTATTTTATTTTTAAGTTACTAGGAAATTTGCTATCATTAGGTTTGTGATGTCACCGTGGAAGTGACATCACACCAACGCTCTACCTACAGGGAAGGGGGAAGCATCTCTGCAAGTGGGAGTGATGTGAGCCTTGGCGGTGTAAGAGTTAATTCTGGGCCAGTACATTCTCTTATCATGTAGTTAGCACCAGGCAACAGTTCTGTTTGCTTATCAGATGTTATGAGATAATAAAACCTGGAGGGTGGATGTGTTCAGGAGTTTACACACCTCCTGTAACAGCCAGAACCTGTTATCGCCTGTTATCGGATCACCTCAATAACTTTGTTCTACGTCATTGGAAAGCCTGTACCTTACACCCAATTACAAATCCACTGATGTATTTATTTAAAAACATTTTTTTTTCATTTCAGTAAAACACTATATAAATGGAAACAAAATGCTGCAAAACGTGACATCTGACAGTGAGCGTATCCCAGCAACAAGAAGAAAAAAGTAACATATACAATATTGGGTACTTATGTAGTAGCCGGGCGCCCAATTTGCATACATACGGTAACTTAGGAAAATCACATCGCATTGCATGGGGCATTATAAGGGCCGTGCGATGCGATTTTCCTGTGTAATTTATTCACTGCTCTGTTAGCCCCGGGGGATCGCATCGCACCTCCCGCAAAATCGCATGCGATTTCATTTTATAGGGTGTACGATGCCATTACATTAGCTATACAATAATATCATTGTATGACATACAAAGAGGTTTTAGGCACCCCTCACTATCCACGCCACCCTGAAGCGAGGCAAGGGGTGGCGGAACGCGTCCTCTGACCTTTTCATACCCCCACTATCTACGTCGGCGGGGAGTTGATCTTATATAGAGTGGCGAGCCACCGAGCCCGAAGTGTGGTGAGCGGACGCGGATTACTTTACATGTATTCTGCGTCCCCATGTGCACTGCAGGGGGGCAGATGTAACATGTGCCGAGAGAGTTCGATTTGGGTGAGTTATTTTGTTTCTGTGCAGGGTAAATACTGGCTGCTTTATTTTTACACTGCAATATAGATCTCACTTTGAAGTAAAACCCCACCCAATCTAATTCTCTCTGCACAAGTTACATCTGCCCCACCTGCAGTGCACATGGTTTTGCCCATCTAAGAAGGATTTTGTCAGAAAGAGTGAACTAGAATAAGGCCCTATGTAACAATCAGTTAAGAACATAAAATTCGCAGACGACGCCACCATCATTAGACTCATCAAAGATGGGGAAGGCTTACAGATGGGAAAAGAATCGCTTGGCTCGGTGGTGTAGCTGCAACAACCTATAGCTCAACCCACTCAAAACTATGGAGATGGTAGTGGACTTTAGGAAGAATGCACCTGGAATATCTCCACTAGTGCTCACCAACAACGTGGTGTCACTGGTGGTCTCCTTCAAGTTCCTGGAGACCACAAAAACCCAGGACGTCAAGTGGAGAGCCAATGCAGATGTCATCATCGGAAAGGCGCAACGGGTGACGGATGGCTCCCCAACAGTCGGGAATCCGACAGTCATAACTCCGACGTTGGATTCCCGACTGCTCCATCGTGGGGGTCCACGACCCCCATAGAGAATAAAATAGGTGGGAATCGCAGCTCGCCACCGTGCCCGCAAGGGGCTTCATTGCGCTCCCCCCGCTGTGCAGTCGGGATTCCGACGTCGGAGAAAAGACTGTCTTAATCCCCACTGTCGGTGTGTCATACCACACCCGGCGCAACAGAGGCTGTTCTTCCTAAGGCAACTAAGGAAGTTCAACATCCCACAGAAGCTCATTCTTCTCTTCTACTCTGTGATTGTGGAGTCTGTACTTTGCTCCTCTATAATTGTCTGGTGCGCAGTCCCGTTTCTCAGCTACTGCGTCCTCCTAGTGACCAATACCATCTGTGTCCTATCCGACGACCATCAGTTGCGGTGCTATCTGTATTTGTCGCACTCCATCCACACTGCCGACATCCCAGGTCGACTATGCACTGACATGCCCCCAGAGACTTTAAACAACCTTCTTCTGGACATCGACATCAACACCTCTGGCTCCCAAGTCGTCGACTAACGACTCCCAAGTCGTCAACTCCCGCAGCTCCCAGGCTGCTCACGGTCATCCCCGCCTCCCAGGCCATCTCGCAGCTCCCAGGCTGCTCACTGTCATCCCCGGATCCCAGGTCGTCTCAAGACATACCCTCAAGCCTCCAGTGTCCTCAGTCCTAGCCAGCTTCCAGAGGACCAGGGCAGGGGGCAGTGACCTGCTTGTCAGACGCAGCTAAGTCCAAAGTTCCTTGCAGGACTCCCTGGTGAATACCGCTGACAAGTTAGACTCGGCGCCACTGCTTCTGGTCTCCGCCAACCCTCTGGTTTGCTGTGCCCTGGTTACCCCGTGCATGTCATATATCATACCTCCTGCTTTCTGCTTCCCAGCGCCCTCCACTGGCCCACCACGGTCACAGCCGGGAACACAAGAAACCCCGGTGCTGACAGTATGGCTCTGCCAGTGAGGGAGACAAATGTAGGCTCCACATTTTTCCCTGTCAACAAACTGTATATGTTTAGAGCTAAAAAGTGGGCAGCCAAGACAGTTAAGGACCAGCTACATCCCTGCCATGGGACGCTCATCCTGCTGCCATCAGGCAGATGTTGCAGGGCTATTCCCACCAGGACTAACAGCTTGAAAAACTTCTTCAATCAAGCGGTCCACCTGCTGAACTCCCGAACACTGGAACATATGGATGACTAGTCATTCAGTTCCATTGCTTGTTAACCACACTCTGTACCCTCTTGGTATAACTATCTGAATGTCTGCACGCACGCCCCCCCCCCCCCCCCCCCCCCCTTCACTTGTCTACTTGTTACCCTAATGGATGCTGCACTGCAATTTGGAAACAAATTCCAAGTATACGCAAGTATACCTGGCCAATAAAGCTAATTCTGATTCAATAGGACTTAAGGAACTTAAGTACAGAAAAGCTTTCCAGAAACTTAAGGGAATTACGGAAATACTTGAGTAAACAGGAAAGTCTTGAGTCTGTTTTTGAAGGATTTGGTAATAAGTCACATTAATAATAATGTTGCATGTGTTTATAGTATTCACCCAGAAAAGCAATCAGCCCAAGGGGATGTGTTAAGTTCTACTTCAGTAACCTCGACCTCCGGGAACACTCTGCGGTTCTGTCAAATAGGGAAGATACATGGGAGAAACACCAAAGGCAGACGACATAATGATCATCTGGGAGGGCCAAAGTCAAAGAGTTGGGAACATGATCCAAGATAACAATGGCCCTTATTCTGGTTGGTGCGGTAATATCCGCGTGCGTTCGTGCCGCCGATGTTTTGTGTCTGCGCATGTGCGAGCGGGGCGTACGGCCAAATCCCGCATGAAATGTGAACACTCCGACCAGGGGGTGGAGAGGGGAGTGAAGGGCTATTTGGGCTCATTACCATATGCGTACACCCCGCGTTTCATGGGCGTTCCCATGCAAACGCTGGGCGTACGTATGGTAATGCGGCCGTGACGCACGTGTAGGGGGCGGACATATGACATCGCCGGATGTCAGCTGCCCGCCCAGATCCCTGCTTTTGCACGGAAAAATGTCCGTGTGGTCTGAGGTTGCGGGAGCTGGTGGAACACTTGGTCCTGCATTCGATGTTCTGCGACCATCGAATGATGGGGGAGGTTCCCTGAGATGGAGGAGGCGTATTCCATGAAAAATACACGTGCGGTCCGTTCGGACAGCTTCTTGCCGCATATGGACGGAGTTGGCGATCCGTATGGAAGGCGGGGTTCGCACGCATGGTCCTGGCCGCATATTCGGATCCGGCCGCACCGATCAGAATAAGGGCCTATGTTTTGTAGGTTTGATGGCTGAAGTCGAGTTGTTCCAGAGTCTGATACCAAGGTATGGCCTATTCTAGAGAGGGAACCATGTACTGGTAAATGAAAGGAATCAGAACGTTCTGAACGTTCACTCGAGATGAGTGAAATAGTGAATAGATTTCATGGCTGGTATATAATGGAGGTATTTGGACTGGGATCAATGCTTGTGAAGGGCGATTTATCCAAAAAGGGGTCAGCAACAGTAATAATTAACTGAGAGATTAATAAAATGAAATTGCTTCTCCATTAGGTGCACTAATATTAAACAAGTTGTAGAGCGCCCAAAAAAATGTCAATATCCAGTACACCATAACGCCCCTTGGAATGTATAAACTGGTCCCCAATATCATATGTGGCCCACCTCAGAAAGCCAAAAACACATAAAAAATATTAAACAGGGAGAGGCTCCCATCCCAGTGAAACGTGACCGGCATAAACCGTGGACGGTTAGAAAACAAAACCAACATAAACTAATGTCAATATGACGACAGAAAGGGCATGGCCAACAGAACGGTGTTCTTCCCCACAGCCAAACCCTATCCCTCTACGCTAGTGCGGAACCTTCTGAATGCTGGCATCCAGTGGCGGAACTTGTGGGTGGTGGATCCAGGTGCAAAAATATAATGTAGGCCCGGCCTCCTCCACCTCAACACAAGTTCACAATATACAACATGGCAGAGGGTTACAGGGAGAGGCAGAGGGTGACAGGGAAAAAAAATGGGTGACAGGGGCAGCAGTGGGCCCTAGGTCCTAGGGTATTCATGAGAAATACACTTGCGGTCCGTTCGGACAGCTTCTTACCACATTCGGACGGAGTGAGCGATCCGTACGAAAGGCGGGGTTTAGGATGCACGGTCCTGCCCGCATATTTGGCTCCGTCCGCACAGACCAGAATAAGGCCCTTAATCACCTCCTCCCACTCCCGTGTCCAAGACTTCTCTCGCGCTGCCCCCCTGCACTGGAACAACCTCCCGCCACCCATCAGGCTTTCTGATTCCCTTACCTCCTTCAAATGGTCCCTCAAAACCCACTTCTTCTGACTAGCCTATCCCTCCTCCTATCCTGCCTCCGTTCCCCTCCATCCATTCCTACTTATCCTACTGTTTTTCGTTCATCCACCCACCTTCTTTTAGTCTGTAACTCTTATGAGTAGGGCCCTCCTTCCTCACGTACTCACCCTACCTCTTTACCTCACCTGTGCTCCTGTCCTGTTCTTCCCTTCCTCTACTTCATCTTCAGTCTCCTCGACAATTCCGACACCTACTTCTGAACTGATGCTGATTTTAGTTCTACCAGCTATACCCCTATTTATGCTGTATTTTATCACCACACCCTGTACGTTACCTTGTCATTTGTTTTTTGTTTGCTATGTACGGCGCTGCGGACACTGTGTGGCGCCTTATAAATAAACATACTACTACTACAGCCAGGACCAGGTTAGTAAACCTGCAGGTCCACTCCCGACTCCCAGCCACAAGCAGCGTAGCAATAGCTCCTGCAGACCCACGATGCCGGGCACCCACGCTTGGTCAGCGCCTCCCCACTGTTGCGGGGTCTGCGGCGCTATTGTTATGCCACTGACCTGTGCTGAAAAACCTGTTCAGAACAGATGATGGTAATCATAAATGAAGAGGGAAGTCCAGGAAAAGAGCATTGTGTCCCTCCTGGAATGGGTCATGTTGGGAGGTATGCAACACTCACTAAAGTAGCGGGAGACTTGGAATCAGCCATTATTGTGTCACACTTACATACCCTCCAACATGACCCATTCCATTAGGCACAAAATGCTCTGTTCCATGGACTTCCCTCTTAATTGATAATTGCAGTCACATGTGTTGAACTAGGTCAGTGATAATAATGGTGTTCCACAACTGGTGAAGGCAATCCTAAATTAAGGAAGAAGCTGGGTTATGTTGGAGGGTATGTACATAATGCCACCTGCTGCTCTCTGCCATCTTAAATCCCATAACACACTGCAGCAGGAGTAGCGTATAATACAGTGATGGCTAACCTTGACACTCCAGCTGTTGATGAACTACACATCCCAGCATGTCCTGCATCAGATTTAGCATGGCCAAATAGTAAAACTGTCGCAGGGCATGCTGGGATGTGCAGTTCAGCACAGGGTTGCCGACTTTTGTTATATCCTTTCCGGGAGAAGCCCAGAGAGGAGACTTTCAGCAAGAGTTCGGGGGCTGGACTTGAGTGTGCCATCATTAAGCCCCGCCCCCATGCTTTGGGGCTCATCTACATTTGGATATAAGTAATTTTACCAGATTCCTCTCAGATGTAGCAGTACACACCCACGCTTCTAGGTGCCACGTTCACAATCTTTTTCACAATCTCTCCATATATGGAACTAGACATGACCTTTTGGTGGAGCATGACACGCCCCCTCAATGCGCAATTTTTTTTACCAACTATAATCTCCCTGAAACTAGTAGGCAAATAGGCAAGTATGAGGCTAGCCATCACTGGTATAATATATTAGAACATGGCAAAAACAGGAAATGCCACAAAGCAGCCAAATAAAACCCAACACAGTGCAGAGAATGAGAGACTAGCGACGAATCCATGGGGAATTGTGGACCAATCGAAACAGACATATATTTTTTTAATTAGAAGTCACTATTTCCATAGACGTCCACTAAGAAATCATACAAATATATCTGGTCACATAATATCAAATTGCATTATACATAACCTGTCCAAAATATAACTTCCTTAGTGTAATATAAAGTCATAGGGGCAAAAATGACCCCAGACAGTGGCCTTTTAATCAGTGCTACATGAATTATCTGATACACAAAGCTATTGGCAGGCATTGCATGGTTCAATAAAGTTTGTTGAACAAAAACCCTATCAGCACTTCCCTGTGATCGCTCCCGGAAGTGAGAAGCCGGGAGCGTGACTGGGCAGCGCCATCATCGTGTGGGGAATGCCAGTAGAGGTGTCAGGATCTGGCGGACATTTGCGCATATTTAAAGGCAAGAAATCTTCCCCATAGCCCTCCGCGGCTCCGGGGATCCCTGCCCCCTCTCCCCTATCTGACATGGCTCGTTATCGTCCTTTCAACGATACAACGGAGTGGAGGGCTCACGAAAGGGGCGTGTTTGTGGGCGGGGCTTATTCGCTGCCATTTTTTTCTCCCCATATGTGAATGTTGAATGCTGTGTATTAACCATGGTCATGAATATTATACAGGTTCTGGGGCTGGTCTACTGCAAGCCTGTATGTTCCCTGTTTTTCATCAGCAACAGAACCTGTGTAACCCATCAGGGCTGGTATGGCAATCCTATTATTATAATGCCTCCATAGTCCATACGTGCCTTACATTGTCCATAGGCTGTAGAAAGCAGTATCTGCCTGCACATACGATGGTCACCAATGTCACCAGTTATGGCTAACCACAATGGAAACAAACAAACGGCAAGGGATCCATTAATGGTTTCAACTACCAATGGTCATCCCCGCTTTACTATTAACTAAGGTGTTGGCCAGTCAGAGCCTTGTAGAAAAAAAACAACACTACCCCATTGGTTGGTCCCGTTTAATTTGGTTCTCCCCAACCGATGTTAAAAGTATTCAACGTTGACTATAAACTACTGATTGATCGATGTTTGAGGCCACCCCACTACCTAGCATTACAATGCTAGTAATCTTAGAATTGCACACCAAGGGGTGGCGATACTATGACGATAGTGCCCCACCACTCATTGCACATGGTTGGGTGCAAGGCCCATCACTAAAGATGGCGGCTGCAGATGGAAAGCCAGTGGGTGACACAGCGGCGGCAGTTACGTAGTCAGCGTAGCGTCCCTGTCAGAATGAGCGTAGTGTTCCTGCGGATAGCGTAGTTAAAAGTAGTGTAGTGTTTCTGCGAGCGTCCCTATCAGAATCAGCGTAGCTTTGTGTTCCGGCAACTGTCTCAGATGTATGATATGGCAGGTGTGAATGTGTTCCTGAAACACCCACACTATCCACGCCAGCACCAAGCGTAGCAAGTGCAGTGAGGGGATGCGTTATGCGTCCTCCAGACCTTTTCATACCACCACTATCCATGTCAGCGTGGAGTTGAATTTATAGTGTGGCAAGCTTAGCGAGCCACCGAGCCCCGAAGCATGGCGAGCGGACGCGGATTACTTTACATGTATTCCATGTCTCCTAGCGGGGCTCGTTGCGCTCGCCGCGCTTCAGGCTCGCTGCACTCGCCACACTTTTAAGAATCAAATCGATATATTGTCCATTCAATTGAACAGACAATATATAACACTCCTATCTGCCTTGACCAAAAGCAAAGAAAACACCTGGCCTGGATTCTTTCCATCCAAAGCTGCTAGCCTCCAAACTTTCAAGCGTTCCCTGAAAACTCACCTCTTCAGGCAAGCCTATCATATTTATATACCAACCACACAACCCTCTGAGGCACTTATGTATTCTATAGCTTCTCTTCTGGACCTACAAGCTATGCTATTACTGGTGCCTGTCCTTGTGTTTCCCTCCTATGTCTCTCTGTTTTACGTTGTTCTTTCAGTGTTGTCAATATCTGTAAAGTGCAACGGAATCTGCTGCGCTATATAAGAAACTGTAAATAATAAATAATATATATATATATATATATATATATATATACACACACAGCAGCTTCTGACTTGCATTACATTACACCCTATGAAATAATGAAAGGCTTTTAATATTTCGTAAGCTGATTCCTGTTTCTTCTTCTTTTACAGATCTGGTTAATCAGAAGTCACTTGTGGAATACCGACATGCTGTGTAGAATTACAAATTAATAGTTTGCTCGTTAAGCAGACTTCATCTGCAGCCTGGTGTTGGAGCTCTCTGTGTGTAAACCATTTGCAGATTTAGGTTACGTTAATCTAAATTACCTGCACGGTACATAGAATTTGCAGTGCCCGGAACAAACGGGATTCGGTTATAGCGTTCGTGGCTCCCAGCCAGTTCCCCAGCAATATTAATGAACGTCATGTCAGATTATCTGCTCAACATAAAATTTGTTTTTAGAAGGGATTTAAAATTACCAAAACTCGCAGGTTAAACTCACTGCTTGGTAAACAAAAAATAAAAGATTTAGGAAATTTTTGATCTATTTTTATCTGACAAAATCTATTTGTATATTTTATTTTTTGAATATCTGCTAAAAGGTCAAAGATATTTTATTTACTTTTTTAATTTAACTGTAAACGTTAAGTGCCTCAATATGAGCCTTTCAGCTATGAAATATATAATATATTATTTAAATTAGACAATAAAAGAAACCCAGAAGTTAAACTATTGAAAAGTGAGAGGGTAAAATTGCTTTATAAAAGAATTCGATTTAATCATGGACAGCGCCGGTAATGAGACCACTACCAGAGGCGAGGATGACAGCATCATCCCGCCGTACCTCCCTGTCCTCCTGCCGAAAGGACGGAAATTAATTCTTCATCTAGATTTGAATAACACCATCCTGGTATCAGATGCTGTCACTGGTCAAGGGCTGAAGGCAGCGCTGAACTCCTACCTGAGCACCGTAGTCTGGGGGAAGATAAATGACGCAGGTGGGTACTTCTTCTCTAGTCTGTAGGTGCACCCTAATGTTTCACACCCCGTTCATTGTCTTCCATTTCACACCAAAACGAGACCCTAGTTATAAGGTGAAACAAGTCTTTTTATTGGTTACAGCTTTAAATTTAGCGGTAAACTTAACAAAATCTTGCAGTTTCTGTAATCTCTGAAACTTTTACACAACTCCCTATGTGTATAGTAACAAAAAAAATTAAAACTCCATATATGCCATAGAATGTGGTTAATGGATGTGGTACAAAATGTTCATATTCAGAATATCAACATGTTGTGACTGTCGATGGTCTCCATGTGAATTTGCAATACACCCCTAACCCCGACCACAGATAAACCGATGGAAGCCTGACACAATGCTCCATACCTCCCAACATGACCCTCTCCAGGAGGGACACAATGCTCCATAACTCCCAACATGACCCTCTCCAGGAGGGACACAATGCTCCATACCTCCCAACATGACCCTCTTCAGGAGGACACAATGCTCCATACCTCCCAACATGACCCTCTCCAGGAGGAACACAATGCTCCATGCCTCCCAACATGACCCTCTCCAGGAGGACACAATGCTCCATACCTCCCAACATGACCCTCTCCAGGAGGGACACAATACTCCATAACTCCCAACATGACCCTCTCCAGGAGGACACAATGCTCCATAACTCCCAACATGACCCTCTCCAGGAGGGACACAATGCTCCATACCTCCCAACATGACCCTCTCCAGGAGGGACACAATGCTCCATAACTCCCAACATGACCCTCTCCAGGAGGGACACAATGCTCCATACCTCCCAACATGACCCTCTCCAGGAAGGACACAATGCTCCATACCTCCCAACATGACCCTCTCCAGGAAGGACACAATGCTCCATACCTCCCAACATGCCCCTCTCCAGGAAGGACACAATGCTCCATACCTCCCGACATGCCCCTCTCCAGGAGGACACAATGCTCCATACCTCCCAGCATGCCCCTCTCCAGGAGGACACAATGCTCCATAACTCCCAACATGACCCTCTCCAGGAGGGACACAATGCTCCATACCTCCCAACATGACCCTCTCCAGGAGGGACACAATGCTCCATAACTCCCAACATGACCCTCTCCAGGAGGGACACAATGCTCCATACCTCCCAACATGACCCTCTCCAGGAAGGACACAATGCTCCATACCTCCCAACATGCCCCTCTCCAGGAAGGACACAATGCTCCATACCTCCCGACATGACCCTCTCCAGGAGGACACAATGCTCCATACCTCCCAGCATGCCCCTCTCCAGGAGGACACAATGCTCCATACCTCCCAGCATGCCCCTCTCCAGGAAGGACACAATGCTCCATAACTCCCAACATGACCCTCTCCAGGAGGGACACAATGCTCCATACCTCCCAATATGACCCTCTCCAGGAGGGACACAATGCCCCATACCTCCCAAAATGACCCTCTCCAGGAGGGACACAATGCTCCATAACTCCCAACATGACCCTCTCCAGGAGGGACACAATGCTCCATACCTCCAAACATGACCCTCTCCAGGAGGGACACAATGCTCCATACCTCCAAACATGACCCTCTCCAGGAGGGACACAATGCTCCATACCTCCAAACATGACCCTCTCCAGGAGGGACACAATGCTCCATAACTCCCAAGATGACCCTCTCCAGGAGGGACACAATGCTCCATACCTCCCAACATGACCCTCTCCAGGAGGGACACAATGCTCTATTCCTGGACTTTCCTCTTCATTTATGATGACCATTACCTGTGGTGACACATTTCTTATCAATGGACCTGTTTAAAACAGGTGCTGGAAATCATAGATTCAGGGGGAAGTCCAGGAACATTGTGTCCTCCTGGAGAGGGTCATGTTGGGAGGTATGGAGCATTGTGTCCTCCTGGAGAGGGTCATGTTGGGAGGTATGGAGCATTGTGTCCTCCTGGAGAGGGTCATGTTGGGAGGTATGGAGCATTGTATCCTCCTGGAGAGGGTCATGTTGGGAGGTATGGAGCATTGTGTCCTCCTGGAGAGGGTCATGTTGGGAGGTATGTGTTTAGACAACGCCAACTCTGAATGTCGATATGGACGTATATGCTGATTACTAGTAGCTTCACGAACTATAAGTGAATATTTATTTTATATTTTGCAGTTTTTCCATGAATTTTACTTTTAAAGGATGTGCTATAAATCTTTGCATAATTTAGAGATGTCACCCGATTAATGTTGCCTTGGGGAGGGAGGCCAACATTAAGAGTCATCTTAACATATAGGCTAGATCAGGGGCAGCCAACTCCAGTCCTCGAGAGCTACCAACAGGTAACGTTTTCCAGGTCTCCTCACAGAATCACAAGTGAAGTAATTACCTCCACCTGTGGATCTTTTATAATGTGTCAGTGAGTAAATACTACACCTGTGCAGCTTCTAGGTGAGCTGGAAAACATGAACTGTTGGTAGCTCTCGAGGACTGTAGTTGGCTACCCCTGGGCTCGATGGACAGTTGCCAAGGGCCCCCCACTTCCTTGGGCTCTGAGCTTGTGGGGAGATTCTTTATAATTCCTTCCCATGGATGGGTGTTCAATGCTTTGCCCTGGGCCTAGTATGCTGACGATTTTACACTTGGGAACTCAGGAGCAGATTTATTAAGCTCGTGAAGTGATAAAGTGTCTGGTTTTTATCACTGGTCAATTAGCTCCTAACTGTGAAGTTACAGGCTTGGTTTGAAAAATGACAGGTAGGAGCTGATTGACCAGTGATAAAAACCAGACACTTTATCACTTCACCGAGCTTAATATATCTTTCCCATAGTTTGATGTCTAGGCTAATAATACGGTTTCATTGCAGGAGAATGGCAATGGCTTAGCCATCAACCTTCGGTGAGACCTCCGTGCGAGGAAGCCATTAACTACTATACTCATTTTGGTCGAGATTGGAACTTCGTTGACACGGAAATAGGTCAACCGTTCAAAGAGGTCTATAATCATCACATTAAGCTGCTGGAGTGGCGAGGAGAAGCCGACCGTGTGTTTGCACAGAAGGAAGAGGATGGGAAATGTTATCATTGGATCCTTCCTTCGTTCTTCCATCTGTTACAAAGTCTACATCAACAAGGGCGGCAGTTCTCTGTCATCCTGAGGACGTTTGGCACTGACCTCCCTCGGGTGCTAGACTCCGTCCATGCTGCCTTTAGCGGAAAGCACCCACATTTCCCTCAGCTCCAGCAAGTGCCGGTACATTAATAAACATTATTATGGTGGTATTAACAAAACTCATCTTTTTTTCTAGGGGCAGGTAACAAAGCTTTGTAAGTTTCTAAGAACCTCCCTGCCTAGAGTTAAATGTAAGAATCCTATTGGCTGTGACATTACATCTTACAGCCAATGAGAAGCTAGCAAAACAGGACTGGAGTGCAACCCGCCATATTGGAAACTAGTTGGGCTTATGACAATAGGGTCAGCTGCCACAACTGGCTTTAAGGATTGGGTGGGCTGCCATAACAAAGGGTAAGGGGGTGGGAGATAATTTATGTCATACTTTTCATGAAGAGTTGGTACCTGGGGTACTGCGGTAATGCTATCAGTAACTGCATTTAGTAGCCAAGTTGAAGGTTTGGTTAAAATGGTAATTCCCCTTCATCTACTGATTGGCTAGACCCAATTGTCACAGAAGATGAAGGTTGGACACCACATACTATACAGCGACTGTTATCTTAGAGGAGGCAAATTATTAATTCTGTAGATCTTTTATTCCAAGCTCAATGTAGATGTTACTCGGGGGAGAATACGATGCAACAAGAGGGAGATTGTGCTGACCCGCGGCTCTGAGCGCGCATCTACCAAAGCAAAGGAAAGAAACGTATACAATTACTTCAGCAGCATGGCGGGGATAGGAGGCTTTCAGGACCACTTTGACTGGTAAGTCCTGCTGCAAAGGACTGCAGAGTAATGCTACTGGGTACAGCTGGTGTAATGTTACAGGGTGATAGTAATGCTACTGGGTACAGCTGGTGTAATGTTATAGGGTGATAGTAATGCTACTGGGTACAGCTGGTGTAATGTTACAGGGTGATAGTAATGCTACTGGGTACAGCTGGTGTAATGTTACAGGGTGATAGTAATGCTACTGGGTACAGCTGGTGTAATGTTACAGGGTGATAGTAATGCTACTGGGTGCAGCTGGTGTAATGTTACAGGGTGATAGTAATGCTACTGGGTACAGCTGGTGTAATGTTACAGGGTGATAGTAATGCTACTGGGTACAGCTGGTGTAATGTTACAGGGTGATAGTAATGCTACTGGGTACAGCTGGTGTAATGTTACAGGGTGATAGTAATGCTACTGGGTACAGCTGGTGTAATGTTACAGGGCGATAGTAATGCTACTGGGTACAGCTGGTGTAATGTTACAGGGCGATAGTAATGCTACTGGGTACAGCTGGTGTAATGTTACAGGGCGATAGTAATGCTACTGGGTACAGCTGGTGTAATGTTACAGGGCGATAGTAATGCTACTGGGTACAGCTGGTGTAATGTTACAGGGCGATAGTAATGCTACTGGGTACAGCTGGTGTAATGTTACAGGGCGATAGTAATGCTACTGGGTACAGCTGGTGTAATGTTACAGGGCGATAGTAATGCTACTGGGTACAGCTGGTGTAATGTTACAGGGCGATAGTTTTGCTACTGGGTACAGCTGGTGTAATGTTACAGGGTGATAGTAATGCTACTGGGTACAGCTGGTGTAATGTTACAGGGCGATAGTAATGCTACTGGGTACAGCTGGTGTAATGTTACAGGGCGATAGTAATGCTACTGGGTACAGCTGGTGTAATGTTACAGGGTGATAGTAATGCTACTGGGTACAGCTGGTGTAATACTACAGGGTGATAGTAATGCTACTGGGTACAGCTGGTGTAATGTTACAGGGTGATAGTAATGCTACTGGGTACAGCTGGTGTAATGTTACAGGGTGATAGTAATGCTACTGGGTACAGCTGGTGTAATGTTACAGGGTGATAGTAATGCTACTGGGTACAGCTGGTGTAATGTTACAGGGTGATAGTAATGCTACTGGGTACAGCTGGTGTAATGTTACAGGGTTATAGTAATGCTACTGGGTACAGCTGGTGTAATGTTACAGGGCGATAGTAATGCTACTGGGTACAGCTGGTGTAATGTTAAGGGGTGATAGTAATGCTACTGGGTACAGCTGGTGTAATGCTACTGGGTGATAGTAATGCTACTGGGTACAGCTGGTGTAATGTTACAGGGTGATAGTAATGCTACTGGGTACAGCTGGTGTAATGTTACAGGGTGATAGTAATGCTACTGGGTACAGCTGGTGTAATGTTACAGGGTGATAGTAATGCTACTGGGTACAGCTGGTGTAATGTTACAGGGTGATAGTAATGCTACTGGGTACAGCTGGTGTAATGTTACAGGGTGATAGTAATGCTACTGGGTACAGCTGGTGTAATGTTACAGGGTGATAGTAATGCTACTGGGTACAGCTGGTGTAATGTTACAGGGTGATAGTAATGTTACTGGGTACAGCTGGTGTAATGTTACAGGGTGATAGTAATGTTACTGGGTACAGCTGGTGTAATGCTACAGGGCGATAGTAATGCTACTGGGTACAGCTGGTGTAATGTTACAGGGTGATAGTAATGCTACTGGGTACAGCCGGTGTAATGTTACAGGGTGATAGTAATGCTACTGGGTACAGCTGGTGTAATGTTACAGGGTGATAGTAACGCTACCGGGTACAGCTGGTGTAATGTTACAGGGTGATAGTAACGCTACCGGGTACAGCTGGTGTAATGTTACAGGGTGATAGTAATGCTACTGGGTACAGCTGGTGTAATGTTACAGGGTGATAGTAACGCTACCGGGTACAGCTGGTGTAATGTTACAGGGTGATAGTAATGCTACTGGGTACAGCTGGTGTAATGTTACAGGGTGATAGTAATGCTACTGGGTACAGCTGGTGTAATGTTACAGGGCGATAGTAATGCTACTGGGTACAGCTGGTGTAATGTTACAGGGTGATAGTAATGCTACTGGGTACAGCTGGTGTAATGTTACAGGGTGATAGTAATGCTACTGGGTACAGCTGGTGTAATGTTACAGGGTGATAGTAATGCTACTGGGTACAGCTGGTGTAATGTTACAGGGTGATAGTAATGCTACTGGGTACAGCTGGTGTAATGTTACAGGGTGATAGTATTGCTACTGGGTACAGCTGGTGTAATGTTACAAGGCGATAGTAATGCTACTGGGTACAGCTGGTGTAATGTTACAGGGTGATAGTAATGCTACTGGGTACAGCTGGTGTAATGTTACAGGGTGATAGTAATGCTACTGGGTACAGCTGGTGTAATGTTACAGGGCGATAGTAATGCTACTGGGTACAGCTGGTGTAATGTTACAGGGTGATAGTAATGCTACTGGGTACAGCTGGTGTAATGTTACAGGGTGATAGTAATGCTACTGGGTACAGCTGGTGTAATGTTACAGGGTGATAGTAATGCTACTGGGTACAGCTGGTGTAATGTTACAGGGTGATAGTAATGCTACTGGGTACAGCTGGTGTAATGTTACAGGGTGATAGTATTGCTACTGGGTACAGCTGGTGTAATGTTACAAGGCGATAGTAATGCTACTGGGTACAGCTGGTGTAATGTTACAGGGTGATAGTAATGCTACTGGGTACAGCTGGTGTAATGTTACAGGGTGATAGTAATGCTACTGGGTACAGCTGGTGTAATGTTACAGGGCGATAGTAATGCTACTGGGTACAGCTGGTGTAATGTTACAGGGTGATAGTAATGCTACCGGGTACAGCTGGTGTAATGTTACAGGGTGATAGTAATGCTACTGGGTACAGCTGGTGTAATGTTACACGGTATCTCTAATATAAATCTACAGAGTAATATTCCTGAGGTTAGAACATTCATGGCTGCAGTCTGATGACTATTAAGGGGTGTACACTTGGATGCAATGTACTTTATATTCAATTGGGATTTTGCTACTAAAAGCAAAATCAAATAGAAAAAAAATCGACTATATTGAACCATGTGTGTGCCCTATTACTTTAGCTACAAAATGGCTGCATCCCCTCTGTTTAAGTGACTGGCTGATTATTTTATACTGCTATTAAACCTTCCTCCCCTAAAGTCTAAAAAAGGAGAGGTGCAATCCCAGGGAGTAAGTATCACTCTGGAAGCAGACTAGATGGGCCAAATGGTTCTTATCTGCCGTCAAATTCTATGAAGCCCCTGATACAGTAAACGGTAGCAGATAGAAAGAGCACAATATTATTGACGGGATGGTACTGCGACACGGGTGCTTGGGATGCCGGCGGTCTTACCCTCCCTTCCTACAGCCTAACCCTAACCCTAACCATCCCACCCCTAACCAGCCTTACCCTTCCTTCTTAGTGCCTAACCCCCCCCCCCCTTACAGTCTAACCTTAACCCCACCTTAGTGCCTAACCCCCCCCCCTTACAGTCTAACCTTAACCCCACCTTAGTGCCTAACCCCCACCCCCTCCCCCTCACAGGCCTATGATTAACCGTACTCCCTTAGTGCCTAACCTTAGCAGTTTCTTATATAGCGCACACAGATTCCGCAGCGCTGTACAGAGAATATTTGAACATTCACATCAGTCCCTGCCCCAGTGGAGCTTACAGTCTATATTCCCTACCACATGTACTCGCACACACAGACATTCTAGGGTTAATTTTTCGGAGCCAATTAGCCTACCAGTATATTTTTGGATTGTGGGAGGAAACCGGAGTACCCGGAGGAAACCCACGCAAGTACGGGGAGAATATACAAACTCCACACAGTTAGAGCCATGGTGGGAATGGAACCCATGACCTCAGCGATGTGAGGCAGTAATGTAACCATTACACCGTCCGTACTGCCCTGTATATATAACACATGGTGGGGATAGAACCCATAACCTCAGTGCTGTGAGGCAGTAATGTAACCATTACACCGTCCGTACTGCCCCGTATATATAACACATGGTGGGGATAAAACCCATGACCTCAGCGCTGTGAGGCAGTAATGCTAACCATTACACCATCCGTACTGCCCCGTATATATAACACATGGTGGGGATAGAACCCATGACCTCAGCGCTGTGAGGCAGTAATGTAACCATTACACCATCCGTACTGCCCCGTATATATAACACATGGTGGGAATAGAACCCATGACCTCAGTGCTGTGAGGCAGTAATGTAACCATTACACCGTCCGTACTGCCCGTATATATAACACATGGTGGGAATAGAACCCATGACCTCAGTGCTGTGAGGCAGTAATGTAAACATTACACCATCCGTACTGCCCCGTATATATAACACATGGTGGGGATAGAACCCATGACCTCAGTGCTGTGAGGCAGTAATGTAACCATTACACCATCCGTACTGCCGCGTATATATAACACATGGTGGGAATAGAACCCATGACCTCAGTGCTGTGAGGCAGTAATGTAACCATTACACCGTCCGTACTGCCCGTATATATAACACATGGTGGGAATAGAACCCATGACCTCAGTGCTGTGAGGCAGTAATGTAACCATTACACCATCCGTACTGCCCTGTATATATAACACATGGTGGGAATAGAACCCATGACCTCAGCGCTGTGAGGCAGTAATGCTAACTATTACACCGTCCGTACTGCCCGTATATATAACACATGGTGGGGATAGAACCCATGACCTCAGCACTGTGAGGCAGTAATGCTAACCATTACACCATCCGTACTGCCCCGTATATATAACACATGGTGGGAATAGAACTCATGACCTCAGTGCTGTGAGGCAGTAATACTAACCATTACACCGTCCGTACTGCCCCTTATATATAACACATGGTGGGAATAGAACCCATGACCTCAGTGCTGTGAGGCAGTAATGCTATAACCATTACACCGTCCGTACTGCCCCGTATATATAACACATGGTGGGGATAGAACCCATGACCTCAGTGCTGTGAGGCAGTAATGCTAACCATTACACCATCCGTACTGCCCCGTATATATAACACATGGTGGGAATAGAACTCATGACCTCAGTGCTGTGAGGCAGTAATACTAACCATTACACCGTCCGTACTGCCCCGTATATATAACACATGGTGGGGATAGAACCCATGACCTCAGCGCTGTGAGGCAGTAATGCTAACCATTACACCATCCGTACTGTCCCGTATATATAACATGGTGGGGATAGAACCCATGACCTCAGTGCTGTGAGGCAGTAATGTAACCATTACACCGTCCGTACTGCCCCATATATATAACACATGGTGGGGATAGAACCCATGACCTCAGCGCTGTGAGGGAGTAATGCTAACCATTACACCATCCGTACTGCCCTGTATATATAACACATGGTGGGGATAGAACCCATGACCTCAGCGCTGTGAGGCAGTAATATAACCATTACACCATCCGTGCTGCCCCGTATATATAACACATGGGGGGAATGGGACCCATGACCTCAGCGCTGTGGGGCAGTAATGCTAACCATTACACCATCCGTACTGCCCCGTATATATACCACATGGTGGGAATGGGACCCATGACCTCAGCGCTGTGGGGCAGTAATGCTAACCATTACACCATCCGTACTGCCCTAGACCCCCCCCCCCCCGCAGACTCACCCTAACCGTACTCCCTTAGTGCCTAACCTTCCCACCCACACAGCCTAACCCCCCCCCTCACAGCCTGACCATCCCACCATAGTGCCTAACCCCCCCTTACAGTCTAACCTTAACCCCACCTTAGTGCCTAACCCCCACCCCCTCACAGGCCTATGATTAACCGTACTCCCTTAGTGCCTAACCTCCCCCCCATACAGCCTAACTCTAACCCCCCCCGCAGCCTCACCCTAACTGTACTCCCTTAGTGCCTAACCTTCCCCCCCATACAGCCTAACTCTAACCCCCCCCCCCCGCAGCCTCACCCTAACCATACTCCCTTAGTGCTTAACCCTAACCCTCTCTTCTTAGTGCACTAATCCTAGTCATCGTCCCGCCCCCCCAGTCTAATCCTGACCTCTATAGTGCCTACACCTAATTCTGGTGTCCCATGGCCTAACCATAAGGATCCCTGGCGTACACACGTTCGGCACTCTGGTGCTGGCATCCCTAACACCGGAATGCCGACCGAATCCCCTATTCACACACAAATGTTTGTAGGATAACACAGTGGGTGTGGGCGTTGCTCTGTGTGGAAGTCTCCGGTGATCTCCCCTCATCCACCTGGTTCATTTCAGTTTTTTTGTATTTTTTAGGTGGGCTAGAAATAATTTCGCCAGCTCCGGGGGGAAGCCGTTCTGGATCGACCCAAATGATTGTGAAAGTCAGCATATCATTGTGGATGACAATATCCGTGTGGGTGAAGCTGATACAATTGTGGATTGTAGGGTAAGTTTCATAGATTGCTGTATTATGGGCCTAATTCAGACCTGATCGCAGGGATCAGTTAGACCACGCCCCTGTGCGCAGCTGCGAATGGCGTTGCATCCATGTGAAGAGAGGGAAACCCATTTGCAATCACTCACCATCAAATGGATTGCCCCCACATGGAGCGTCCTGCAAGTCTAGACTTGGCACTGTGTTGGCCATGGGGAGATCGGACCCAATGCTGAGGTCAGTGTCCCTTCCTCCCAGCAGCTGGGATCCGCTTGCATTTTTCAGTGGCACTCCTAGAAAACACTTGGGGTGCCGCTCAAACCGCTGGTCGGCTGTCAGTCAGCCACGGTGCTTCCTGCGATCACAGGCCATGCGCATGGCCATTCCCCTGATAATTGGCGGGGCTGCGTTCAGAACTGAATCTGCCCCTTGATCAGGTGTGTGTGTGTGTGTGTGTATATATATGTGTGTGTGTGTGTGTGTGGGGGGGGGGGGGTTAAAAATTGCAGTATAAAGATAAAGCTGTAAAACATCTGTTGGCTACATGCAAAAGCGGCCAGTACTCACCCTGCACAGAAAATGTAACTCGCTCTGTACATGTTACATCTGCCCCACCTGCAATGCAGCATGGGTTTGTCCGTTTGAAAAGATTTTGCATCTGCAATCAACTCTGAATCAGGCCCAATGTCGGTTGCGGTTGGCCTAAATGTGCCACTAAATGTAACCAACAAATCATGGGATCAACAATAAAAAAAGGGACAGTCAATAGGTCGACTCTCTGACCCATACCCCAAAACTCCTGCCCAAGCTCTGCAGTGTTACACTGTCCGTCAGTGGGATTATGGAGCAGGAGTCCTCTCTGTAGGACAGTCACCCTGTTACACAGATACCTTCCTGACAGGCTACACTTCTATCTGCTGCTCTGCAGTGTTACACTGTCCGTCAGTGGGATTATGGAGCAGGAGTCCTCTCTGTAGGACAGTCACCCTGTTACACAGATACCTTCCTGACAGGCTACACTTCTATCTGCTGCTCTGCAGTGTTACACTGTCCGTCAGTGGGATTATGGAGCAGGAGTCCTCTCTGTAGGACAGTCACCCTGTTACACAGATACCTTCCTGACAGGCTACACTTCTATCTGCTGCTCTGCAGTGTTACACTGTCCGTCAGTGGGATTATGGAGCAGGAGTCATCTCTGTAGGACAGTCACCCTGTTACACAGATACCTTCCTGACAGGCTACACTTCTATCTGCTGCTCTGCAGTGTTACACTGTCCATCAGTGGGATGATGGAGCAGGAGTCCTCTCTGTAGGACAGTAACCCCGTTACACAGATACCTTCCTGACAGGCTACACTTCTATCTGCTGCTCTGCAGTGTTACACTGTCCGTCAGTGGGATTATGGAGCAGGAGTCCTCTCTGTAGGACAGTCACCCTGTTACACAGATACCTTCCTGACAGGCTACACTTCTATCTGCTGCTCTGCAGTGTTACACTGTCCGTCAGTGGGATTATGGAGCAGGAGTCCTCTCTGTAGGACAGTCACCCTGTTACACAGATACCTTCCTGACAGGCTACACTTCTATCTGCTGCTCTGCAGTGTTACACTGTCCGTCAGTGGGATTATGGAGCAGGAGTCATCTCTGTAGGACAGTCACCCTGTTACACAGATACCTTCCTGACAGGCTACACTTCTATCTGCTGCTCTGCAGTGTTACACTGTCCGTCAGTGGGATTATGGAGCAGGAGTCCTCTCTGTAGGACAGTCACCCTGTTACACAGATACCTTCCTGACAGGCTACACTTCTATCTGCTGCTCTGCAGTGTTACACTGTCCGTCAGTGGGATGATGGAGCAGGAGTCCTCTCTGTAGGACAGTCACCCTGTAACACAGATACCTTCCTGACAGGCTACACTTCTATCTGCTGCTCTGCAGTGTTACACTGTCCGTCAGTGGGATGATGGAGCAGGAGTCCTCTCTGTAGGACAGTCACCCTGTTACACAGATACCTTCCTGACAGGCTACACTTCTATCTGCTGCTCTGCAGTGTTACACTGTCCGTCAGTGGGATGATGGAGCAGGAGTCCTCTCTGTAGGACAGTCACCCTGTTACACAGATATCTTCCTGACAGGTTACACTTCTATCTGCTGCTCTGCAGTGTTACACTGTCCGTCAGTGGGATTATGGAGCAGGAGTCCTCTCTGTAGGACAGTCACCCTGTTACACAGATACCTTCCTGACAGGCTACACTTCTATCTGCTGCTCTGCAGTGTTACACTGTCCGTCAGTGGGATGATGGAGCAGGAGTCCTCTCTGTAGGACAGTCACCCTGTTACACAGATACCTTCCTGACAGGCTACACTTCTATCTGCTGCTCTGCAGTGTTACACTGTCCGTCAGTGGGATTATGGAGCAGGAGTCCTCTCTGTAGTACAGTAACCCTGTTACACAGATACCTTCCTGACAGGCTACACTTCTATCTGCTGCTCTGCAGTGTTACACTGTCCGTCAGTGGGATGATGGAGCAGGAGTCCTCTCTGTAGGACAGTCACCCTGTTACACAGATACCTTCCTGACAGGCTACACTTCTATCTGCTGCTCTGCAGTGTTACACTGTCCGTCAGTGGGATTATGGAGCAGGAGTCCTCTCTGTAGGACAGTCACCCTGTTACACAGATATCTTCCTGACAGGCTACACTTCTATCTGCTGCTCTGCAGTGTTACACTGTCCGTCAGTGGGATTATGGAGCAGGAGTCCTCTCTGTAGGACAGTCACCCTGTTACACAGATATCTTCCTGACAGGCTACACTTCTATCTGCTGCTCTGCAGTGTTACACTGTCCGTCAGTGGGATGATGGAGCAGGAGTCCTCTCTGTAGGACAGTCTCCCTGTTACACAGATACCTTCCTGACAGGCTACACTTCTATCTGCTGCTCTGCAGTGTTACACTGTCCGTCAGTGGGATTATGGAGTAGGAGTCCTCTCTGTAGGACAGTCACCCTGTTACACAGATACCTCCCTGACAGGCCACACTTCTATCTGCTGCTCTGCAGTGTTACACTGTCCGTCAGTGGGATTATGGAGCAGGAGTCCTCTCTGTAGGACAGTCACCCTGTTACACAGATACCTCCCTGACAGGCTACACTTCTATCTGCTGCTCTGCAGTGTTACACTGTCCGTCAGTGGGATTATGGAGTAGGAGTCCTCTCTGTAGGACAGTCAACCTGTTACACAGATACCTCCCTGACAGGCTACACTTCTATCCGCTGCTCTGCAGTGTTACACTGTCCGTCAGTGGGATTATGGAGCAGGAGTCCTCTCTGTAGGACAGTCACCCTGTTACACAGATACCTTCCTGACAGGCTACACTTCTATCTGCTGCTCTGCAGTGTTACACTGTCCGTCAGTGGGATGATGGAGCAGGAGTCCTCTCTGTAGGACAGTCACCCTGTTACACAGATACCTTCCTGACAGGCTACACTTCTATCTGCTGCTCTGCAGTGTTACACTGTCCGTCAGTGGGATGATGGAGTAGGAGTCCTCTCTGTAGGACAGTCACCCTGTTACACAGATACCTTCCTGACAGGCTACACTTCTATCTGCTGCTCTGCAGTGTTACACTGTCCGTCAGTGGGATTATGGAGCAGGAGTCCTCTCTGTAGGACAGTCACCCTGTTACACAGATACCTTCCTGACAGGCTACACTTCTATCTGCGGCTCTGCAGTGTTACACTGTCCGTCAGTGGGATTGTGGAGCAGGAGTCCTCTCTGTAGGACAGTCACCCTGTTACACAGATACCTTCCTGACAGGCTACACTTCTATCTGCTGCTCTGCAGTGTTACACTGTCCGTCAGTGGGATGATGGAGCAGGAGTCCTTTCTGTAGGACAGTCACCCTGTTACACAGATACCTTCCTGACAGGCTACACTTCTATCTGCGGCTCTGCAGTGTTACACTGTCCGTCAGTGGGATTATGGAGCAGGAGTCCTCTCTGTAGGACAGTCACCCTGTTACACAGATACCTTCCTGACAGGCTACACTTCTATCTGCTGCTCTGCAGTGTTACACTGTCCGTCAGTGGGATGATGGAGCAGGAGTCCTCTCTGTAGTACAGTCACCCTGTTACACAGATACCTTCCTGACAGGCTACACTTCTATCTGCTGCTCTGCAGTGTTACCCTGTCCGTCAGTGGGATGATGGAGCAGGAGTCCTCTCTGTAGGACAGTCACCCTGTTACACAGATACCTTCCTGACAGGCTACACTTCTATCTGCGGCTCTGCAGTGTTACACTGTCCGTCAGTGGGATTATGGAGTAGGAGTCCTCTCTGTAGGACAGTCACCCTGTTATAGAGATACCTTCCTGACAGGCTACACTTCTATCCGCTGCTCTGCAGTGTTACACTGTCCGTCAGTGGGATTATGGAGTAGGAGTCCTCTCTGTAGGACAGTCACCCTGTTACACAGATACCTTCCTGACAGGCTACACTTCTATCTGCTGCTCTGCAGTGTTACACTGTCCGTCAGTGGGATTATGGAGTAGGAGTCCTCTCTGTAGGACAGTCACCCTGTTACACAGATACCTTCCTGACAGGCTACACTTCTATCTGCTGCTCTGCAGTGTTACACTGTCCGTCAGTGGGATTATGGAGTAGGAGTCCTCTCTGTAGGACAGTCACCCTGTTATAGAGATACCTTCCTGACAGGCTACACTTCTATCTGCTGCTCTGCAGTGTTACACTGTCCGTCAGTGGGATTATGGAGTAGGAGTCCTCTCTGTAGGACAGTCACCCTGTTACACAGATACCTTCCTGACAGGCTACACTTCTATCTGCTGCTCTGCAGTGTTACACTGTCCGTCAGTGGGATTATGGAGCAGGAGTCCTGTCTGTAGGACAGTCACCCTGTTACACAGATACCTTCCTGACAGGCTACACTTCTATCTGCTGCTCTGCAGTGTTACACTGTCCGTCAGTGGGATTATGGAGCAGGAGTCCTCTCTGTAGGACAGTCACCCTGTTACACAGATACCTTCCTGACAGGCTACACTTCTATCTGCTGCTCTGCAGTGTTACACTGTCCGTCAGTGGGATGATGGAGCAGGAGTCCTGTCTGTAGGACAGTCACCCTGTTACACAGATACCTTCCTGACAGGCTACACTTCTATCTGCTGCTCTGCAGTGTTACACTGTCCGTCAGTGGGATGATGGAGCAGGAGTCCTCTCTGTAGGACAGTCACCCTGTTACACAGATACCTTCCTGACAGGCTACACTTCTATCTGCTGCTCTGCAGTGTTACACTGTCCATCAGTGGGATGATGGAGCAGGAGTCCTCTCTGTAGGACAGTCACCCTGTTACACAGATACCTTCCTGACAGGCTACACTTCTATCTGCTGCTCTGCAGTGTTACACTGTCCATCAGTGGGATGATGGAGCAGGAGTCCTCTCTGTACGACAGTCACCCTGTTACACAGATACCTTCCTGACAGGCTACACTTCTATCTGCTGCTCTGCAGTGTTACACTGTCCGTCAGTGGGATGATGGAGCAGGAGTCCTCTCTGTAGGACAGTCACCCTGTTACACAGATACCTTCCTGACAGGCTACACTTCTATCTGCTGCTCTGCAGTGTTACACTGTCCGTCAGTGGGATTACGGAGTAGGAGTCCTCTCTCTGTAGGACAGTCACCCTGTTACACAGATACCTTCCTGACAGGCTACACTTCTATCTGCTGCTCTGCAGTGTTACACTGTCCGTCAGTGGGATTATGGAGTAGGAGTCCTCTCTGTAGGACAGTCACCCTGTTATAGAGATACCTTCCTGACAGGCTACACTTCTATCTGCTGCTCTGCAGTGTTACACTGTCCGTCAGTGGTATTATGGAGTAGGAGTCCTCTCTGTAGGACAGTCACCCTGTTACACAGATACCTTCCTGACAGGCTACACTTCTATCTGCTGCTCTGCAGTGTTACACTGTCCGTCAGTGGGATTATGGAGCAGGAGTCCTGTCTGTAGGACAGTCACCCTGTTACACAGATACCTTCCTGACAGGCTACACTTCTATCTGCTGCTCTGCAGTGTTACACTGTCCGTCAGTGGGATTATGGAGCAGGAGTCCTCTCTGTAGGACAGTCACACTGTTACACAGATACCTTCCTGACAGGCTACACTTCTATCTGCGGCTCTGCAGTGTTACACTGTCCGTCAGTGGGATGATGGAGCAGGAGTCCTCTCTGTAGGACAGTCACCCTGTTACACAGATACCTTCCTGACAGGCTACACTTCTATCTGCTGCTCTGCAGTGTTACACTGTCCGTCAGTGGGATTATGGAGCAGGAGTCCTCTCTGTAGGACAGTCACCCTGTTACACAGATACCTTCCTGACAGGCTACACTTCTATCTGCTGCTCTGCAGTGTTACACTGTCCGTCAGTGGGATTATGGAGCAGGAGTCCTCTCTGTAGGACAGTCACCCTGTTACACAGATACCTTCCTGACAGGCTACACTTCTATCTGCTGCTCTGCAGTGTTACACTGTCCGTCAGTGGGATGATGGAGCAGGAGTCCTCTCTGTAGGACAGTCACCCTGTTACACAGATACCTTCCTGACAGGCTACACTTCTATCTGCTGCTCTGCAGTGTTACACTGTCCGTCAGTGGGATTATGGAGCAGGAGTCCTCTCTGTAGGCCGTTCCCCCTGTTACACAGATACCTTCCTGACAGGCTACACTTCTATCTGCTGCTCTGCAGTGTTACACTGTCCGTCAGTGGGATGATGGAGCAGGAGTCCTCTCTGTAGGACAGTCACCCTGTTATACAGATACCTTCCTGACAGGCTACACTTCTATCTGCTGCTCTGCAGTGTTACACTGTCCGTCAGTGGGATGATGGAGCAGGAGTCCTCTCTGTAGGACAGTCACCCTGTTACACAGATACCTTCCTGACAGGCTACACTTCTATCTGCTGCTCTGCAGTGTTACACTGTCCGTCAGTGGGATGATGAAGCAGGAGTCCTCTCTGTAGGACAGTCACCCTGTTACACAGATACCTTCCTGACAGGCTACACTTCTATCTGCTGCTCTGCAGTGTTACACTGTCCGTCAGTGGGATTATGGAGCAGGAGTCATCTCTGTAGGACAGTCACCCTGTTACACAGATACCTTCCTGACAGGCTACACTTCTATCTGCTGCTCTGCAGTGTTACACTGTCCGTCAGTGGGATAATGGAGCAGGAGTCCTCTCTGTAGGACAGTCACCCTGTTACACAGATACCTTCCTGACAGGCTACACTTCTATCTGCTGCTCTGCAGTGTTACACTGTCCGTCAGTGGGATTATGGAGCAGGAGTCCTCTCTGTAGGACAGTCACCCTGTTATACAGATACCTTCCTAACAGGCTACACTTCTATCTGCTGCTCTGCAGTGTTACACTGTCCGTCAGTGGGATGATGGAGTAGGAGTCCTCTCTGTAGGACAGTCACCCTGTTACACAGATACCTTCCTGACAGGCTACACTTCTGTCTGCTGCTCTGCAGTGTTACACTGTCCGTCAGTGGGATGATGGAGCAGGAGTCCTCTCTGTAGGACAGTCACCCTGTTACACAGATACCTTCCTGACAGGCTACACTTCTATCTGCTGCTCTGCAGTGTTACACTGTCCGTCAGTGGGATTATGGAGCAGGAGTCCTCTCTGTAGGACAGTCACCCTGTTACACAGATACCTTCCTGACAGGCTACACTTCTATCTGCTGCTCTGCAGTGTTACACTGTCCGTCAGTGGGATTATGGAGCAGGAGTCCTCTCTGTAGGACAGTCACCCTGTTACACAGATACCTTCCTGACAGGCTACACTTCTATCTGCTGCTCTGCAGTGTTACACTGTCCGTCAGTGGGATGATGGAGCAGGAGTCCTCTCTGTAGGACAGTCACCCTGTTACACAGATACCTTCCTGACAGGCTACACTTCTATCTGCTGCTCTGCAGTGTTACCCTGTCCGTCAGTGGGATGATGGAGCAGGAGTCCTCTCTGTAGGACAGTCACCCTGTTACACAGATACCTTCCTGAAAGGCTACACTTCTATCTGCTGCTCTGCAGTGTTACACTGTCCGTCAGTGGGATGATGGAGCAGGAGTCCTCTCTGTAGGACAGTCACCCTGTTACACAGATACCTTCCTGACAGGCTACACTTCTATCTGCTGCTCTGCAGTGTTACACTGTCCGTCAGTGGGATTATGGAGCAGGAGTCCTCTCTGTAGGACAGTCACCCTGTTACACAGATACCTTCCTGACAGGCTACACTTCTATCTGCTGCTCTGCAGTGTTACACTGTCCGTCAGTGGGATGATGGAGCAGGAGTCCTCTCTGTAGGACAGTCACCCTGTTACACAGATACCTTCCTGACAGGCTACACTTCTATCTGCTGCTCTGCAGTGTTACCCTGTCCGTCAGTGGGATGATGGAGCAGGAGTCCTCTCTGTAGGACAGTCACCCTGTTACACAGATACCTTCCTGACAGGCTACACTTCTATCTGCTGCTCTGCAGTGTTACACTGTCCGTCAGTGGGATGATGGAGCAGGAGTCCTCTCTGTAGGACAGTCACCCTGTTACACAGATACCTTCCTGACAGGCTACACTTCTATCTGCTGCTCTGCAGTGTTACCCTGTCCGTCAGTGGGATGATGGAGCAGGAGTCCTCTCTGTAGGGCAGTCTCCCTGTTACACAGATATCTTCCTGACAGGCTACACTTCTATCTGCTGCTCTGCAGTGTTACACTGTCCGTCAGTGGGATTATGGAGTAGGAGTCCTCTCTGTAGGACAGTCACCCTGTTACACAGATACCTTCCTGACAGGCTACACTTCTATCTGCTGCTCTGCAGTGTTACACTGTCCGTCAGTGGGATTACGGAGTAGGAGTCCTCTCTGTAGGACAGTCACCCTGTTACACAGATACCTTCCTGACAGGCTACACTTCTATCTGCTGCTCTGCAGTGTTACACTGTCCGTCAGTGGGATGATGGAGCAGGAGTCCTCTCTGTAGGACAGTCACCCTGTTACACAGATACCTTCCTGACAGGCTACACTTCTATCTGCTGCTCTGCAGTGTTACACTGTCCGTCAGTGGGATGATGGAGCAGGAGTCCTCTCTGTAGGACAATCACCCTGTTACACAGATACCTTCCTGACAGGCTACACTTCTATCTGCTGCTCTGCAGTGTTACACTGTCCGTCAGTGGGATTATGGAGCAGGAGTCCTCTCTGTAGGACAGTCACCCTGTTACACAGATACCTTCCTGACAGGCTACACTTCTATCTGCTGCTCTGCAGTGTTACACTGTCCGTCAGTGGGATTATGGAGCAGGAGTCCTCTCTGTAGGACAGTCACCCTGTTACACAGATACCTTCCTGACAGGCTACACTTCTATCTGCGGCTCTGCAGTGTTACACTGTCCGTCAGTGGGATTGTGGAGCAGGAGTCCTCTCTGTAGGACAGTCACCCTGTTACACAGATACCTTCCTGACAGGCTACACTTCTATCTGCTGCTCTGCAGTGTTACACTGTCCGTCAGTGGGATGATGGAGTAGGAGTCCTCTCTGTAGGACAGTCACCCTGTTACACAGATACCTTCCTGACAGGCTACACTTCTATCTGCTGCTCTGCAGTGTTACACTGTCCGTCAGTGGGATTATGGAGCAGGAGTCCTCTCTGTAGGACAGTCACCCTGTTACACAGATACCTTCCTGACAGGCTACACTTCTATCTGCGGCTCTGCAGTGTTACACTGTCCGTCAGTGGGATTGTGGAGCAGGAGTCCTCTCTGTAGGACAGTCACCCTGTTACACAGATACCTTCCTGACAGGCTACACTTCTATCTGCGGCTCTGCAGTGTTACACTGTCCGTCAGTGGGATTATGGAGCAGGAGTCCTCTCTGTAGTACAGTCACCCTGTTACACAGATACCTTCCTGACAGGCTACACTTCTATCTGCGGCTCTGCAGTGTTACACTGTCCGTCAGTGGGATTATGGAGTAGGAGTCCTCTCTGTAGGACAGTCACCCTGTTATAGAGATACCTTCCTGACAGGCTACACTTCTATCCGCTGCTCTGCAGTGTTACACTGTCCGTCAGTGGGATTATGGAGTAGGAGTCCTCTCTGTAGGACAGTCACCCTGTTACACAGATACCTTCCTGACAGGCTACACTTCTATCTGCTGCTCTGCAGTGTTACACTGTCCGTCAGTGGGATTATGGAGTAGGAGTCCTCTCTGTAGGACAGTCACCCTGTTACACAGATACCTTCCTGACAGGCTACACTTCTATCTGCTGCTCTGCAGTGTTACACTGTCCGTCAGTGGGATTATGGAGTAGGAGTCCTCTCTGTAGGACAGTCACCCTGTTATAGAGATACCTTCCTGACAGGCTACACTTCTATCTGCTGCTCTGCAGTGTTACACTGTCCGTCAGTGGGATTATGGAGTAGGAGTCCTCTCTGTAGGACAGTCACCCTGTTACACAGATACCTTCCTGACAGGCTACACTTCTATCTGCTGCTCTGCAGTGTTACACTGTCCGTCAGTGGGATTATGGAGCAGGAGTCCTGTCTGTAGGACAGTCACCCTGTTACACAGATACCTTCCTGACAGGCTACACTTCTATCTGCTGCTCTGCAGTGTTACACTGTCCGTCAGTGGGATTATGGAGCAGGAGTCCTCTCTGTAGGACAGTCACCCTGTTACACAGATACCTTCCTGACAGGCTACACTTCTATCTGCGGCTCTGCAGTGTTACACTGTCCGTCAGTGGGATTATGGAGCAGGAGTCCTCTCTGTAGGACAGTCACCCTGTTATAGAGATACCTTCCTGACAGGCTACACTTCTATCTGCTGCTCTGCAGTGTTACACTGTCCGTCAGTGGGATTATGGAGCAGGAGTCCTCTCTGTAGGACAGTCACCCTGTTACACAGATACCTTCCTGACAGGCTACACTTCTATCTGCTGCTCTGCAGTGTTACACTGTCCGTCAGTGGGATGATGGAGCAGGAGTCCTCTCTGTAGGACAGTCACCCTGTTACACATATACCTTCCTGACAGGCTACACTTCTATCTGCTGCTCTGCAGTGTTACACTGTCCGTCAGTGGGATGATGGAGCAGGAGTCCTCTCTGTAGGACAGTCACCCTGTTACACAGATACCTTCCTGACAGGCTACACTTCTATCTGCTGCTCTGCAGTGTTACACTGTCCGTCAGTGGGATTACGGAGTAGGAGTCCTCTCTGTAGGACAGTCACCCTGTTACACAGATACCTTCCTGACAGGCTACACTTCTATCTGCTGCTCTGCAGTGTTACACTGTCCGTCAGTGGGATTACGGAGCAGGAGTCCTCTCTGTAGGCCGTTCCCCCTGTTACACAGATACCTTCCTGACAGGCTACACTTCTATCTGCTGCTCTGCAGTGTTACACTGTCCGTCAGTGGGATGATGGAGCAGGAGTCCTCTCTGTAGGACAGTCACCCTGTTATACAGATACCTTCCTGACAGGCTACACTTCTATCTGCTGCTCTGCAGTGTTACACTGTCCGTCAGTGGGATGATGGAGCAGGAGTCCTCTCTGTAGGACAGTCACCCTGTTACACAGATACCTTCCTGACAGGCTACACTTCTATCTGCTGCTCTGCAGTGTTACACTGTCCGTCAGGGGGATTATGGAGCAGGAGTCCTCTCTGTAGGACAGTCACCCTGTTATACAGATACCTTCCTGACAGGCTACACTTCTATCTGCTGCTCTGCAGTGTTACACTTTCCGTCAGTGGGATGATGGAGCACGAGTCCTCTCTGTAGGACAGTCACCCTGTTACACAGATACCTTCCTGACAGGCTACACTTCTATCTGCTGCTCTGCAGTGTTACACTGTCCGTCAGTGGGATGATGGAGCAGGAGTCCTCTCTGTAGGACAGTCACCCTGTTACACAGATACCTTCCTGACAGGCTACACTTCTATCTGCTGCTCTGCAGCGTTACACTGTCCGTCAGTGGGATTATGGAGCAGGAGTCCTCTCTGTAGGACAGTCACCCTGTTACACAGATACCTTCCTGACAGGCTACACTTCTATCTGCTGCTCTGCAGTGTTACACTGTCCGTCAGTGGGATGATGGAGCAGGAGTCCTCTCTGTAGGACAGTCACCCTGTTACACAGATACCTTCCTGACAGGCTACACTTGTATCTGCTGCTCTGCAGTGTTACACTGTCCGTCAGGGGGATTATGGAGCAGGAGTCCTCTCTGTAGGACAGTCACCCTGTTACACAGATACCTTCCTGACAGGCTACACTTCTATCTGCTGCTCTGCAGTGTTACACTGTCCGTCAGTGGGATGATGGAGCAGGAGTCCTCTCTGTAGGACAGTCACCCTGTTATACAGATACCTTCCTGACAGGCTACACTTCTATCTGCTGCTCTGCAGTGTTACACTGTCCGTCAGTGGGATGATGGAGCACAAGTCCTCTCTGTAGGACAGTCACCCTGTTACACAGATACCTTCCTGACAGGCTACACTTCTATCTGCTGCTCTGCAGTGTTACACTGTCCGTCAGTGGGATGATGGAGCAGGAGTCCTCTCTGTAGGACAGTCACCCTGTTACACAGATACCTTCCTGACAGGCTACACTTCTATCTGCTGCTCTGCAGCGTTACACTGTCCGTCAGTGGGATTATGGAGCAGGAGTCCTCTCTGTAGGACAGTCACCCTGTTACACAGATACCTTCCTGACAGGCTACACTTCTATCTGCTGCTCTGCAGTGTTACACTGTCCGTCAGTGGGATGATGGAGCAGGAGTCCTCTCTGTAGGACAGTCACACAGTTATACAGATACCTTCCTGACAGGCTACACTTCTATCTGCGGCTCTGCAGTGTTACACTGTCCGTCAGTGGGATTACGGAGTAGGAGTCCTGTCTGTAGGACAGTCACCCTGTTACACAGATACCTTCCTGACAGGCTACACTTCTATCTGCTGCTCTGCAGTGTTACACTGTCCGTCAGTGGGATGATGGAGCAGGAGTCCTCTCTGTAGGACAGTCACCCTGTTACACAGATACCTTCCTGACAGGCTACACTTCTATCTGCTGCTCTGCAGTGTTACACTGTCCGTCAGTGGGATTATGGAGCAGGAGTCCTCTCTGTAGGACAGTCACCCTGTTACACAGATACCTTCCTGACAGGCTACACTTCTATCTGCTGCTCTGCAGTGTTACACTGTCCGTCAGTGGGATTACGGAGTAGGAGTCATCTCTGTAGGACAGTCACCCTGTTACACAGATATCTTCCTGACAGGCTACACTTCTATCTGCTGCTCTGCAGTGTTACACTGTCCGTCAGTGGGATTATGGAGCAGGAGTCCTCTCTGTAGGACAGTCACCCTGTTACACAGATACCTTTATGACAGGCTACACTTCTATCTGCTGCTCTGCAGTGTTACACTGTCCGTCAGTGGGATAATGGAGCAGGAGTCCTCTCTGTAGCACAGTCACCCTGTTACACAGATACCTTCCTGACAGGCTACACTTCTATCTGCTGCTCTGCAGTGTTACACTGTCCGTCAGTGGGATTACGGAGTAGGAGTCCTCTCTGTAGTACAGTCACCCTGTTACACAGATACCTTCCTGACAGGCTACACTTCTATCTGCTGCTCTGCAGTGTTACACTGTCCGTCAGTGGGATGATGGAGCAGGAGTCCTCTCTGTAGGACAGTCACCCTGTTACACAGATACCTTCCTGACAGGCTACACTAATATCTGCTGCTCTGCAGTGTTACACTGTCCGTCAGTGGGATGATGGAGCAGGAGTCCTCTCTGTAGGACAGTCACCCTGTTACACAGATACCTTCCTGACAGGCTACACTTCTATCTGCTGCTCTGCAGTGTTACACTGTCCGTCAGTGGGATTATGGAGCAGGAGTCCTCTCTGTAGGACAGTCACCCTGTTACACAGTTACCTTCCTGACAGGCTACACTTCTATCTGCTGCTCTGCAGTGTTACACTGTCCGTCAGTGGGATTATGGAGCAGGAGTCCTCTCTGTAGGACAGTCACCCTGTTACACAGATACCTTCCTGACAGGCTACACTTCTATCTGCTGCTCTGCAGTGTTACACTGTCCGTCAGTGGGATTATGGAGCAGGAGTCCTCTCTGTAGGACAGTCACCCTGTTACACAGATACCTTCCTGACAGGCTACACTTCTATCTGCTGCTCTGCAGTGTTACACTGTCCGTCAGTGGGATTATGGAGCAGGAGTCCTCTCTGTAGGACAGTCACCCTGTTACACAGATACCTTCCTGACAGGCTACACTTCTATCTGCTGCTCTGCAGTGTTACACTGTCCGTCAGTGGGATTATTTAGCAGGAGTCCTCTCTGTAGGACAGTCACCCTGTTACACAGATACCTTCCTGACAGGCTACACTTCTATGTGCTGCTCTGCAGCGTTACACTGTCCGTCAGTGGGATGATGGAGCAGGAGTCCTCTCTGTAGGACAGTCACCCTGTTACACAGATACCTTCCTGACAGGCTACACTTCTATCTGCTGCTCTGCAGCGTTACACTGTCCGTCAGTGGGATGATGGAGCTGGAGTCCTCTCTGTAGGACAGTCACCCTGTTACACAGATACCTTCCTGACAGGCTACACTTCTATCTGCTGCTCTGCAGTGTTACACTGTCCGTCAGTTGGATGATGGAGCAGGAGTCCTCTCTGTAGCACAGTCACCCTGTTACACAGATACCTTCCTGACAGGCTACACTTCTATCTGCTGCTCTGCAGTGTTACACTGTCCGTCAGTGGGATAATGGAGCAGGAGTCCTCTCTGTAGGACAGTCACCCTGTTACATAGATACCTTCCTGACAGGCTACACTTCTATCTGCTGCTCTGCAGTGTTACACTGTCCGTCAGTGGGATTATGGAGCAGGAGTCCTCTCTGTAGGACAGTCACCCTGTTACACAGATACCTTCCTGACAGGCTACACTTCTATCTGCTGCTCTGCAGTGTTACACTGTCCGTCAGTGGGATGATGGAGCACGAGTCCTCTCTGTAGGACAGTCACCCTGTTACACAGATACCTTCCTGACAGGCTACACTTCTATCTGCTGCTCTGCAGTGTTACACTGTCCGTCAGTGGGATTATGGAGCAGGAGTCCTCTCTGTAGGCCGTTCCCCCTGTTACACAGATACCTTCCTGACAGGCTACACTTCTATCTGCTGCTCTGCAGTGTTACACTGTCCGTCAGTGGGATGATGGAGCAGGAGTCCTCTCTGTAGGACAGTCACCCTGTTACACAGATACCTTCCTGACAGGCTACACTTCTATCTGCTGCTCTGCAGTGTTACCCTGTCCGTCAGTGGGATGATGGAGCAGGAGTCCTCTCTGTAGGACAGTCACCCTGTTACACAGATACCTTCCTGACAGGCTACACTTCTATCTGCTGCTCTGCAGTGTTACACTGTCCGTCAGTGGGATGATGGAGCAGGAGTCCTCTCTGTAGGACAGTCACCCTGTTACACAGATACCTTCCTGACAGGCTACACTTCTATCTGCTGCTCTGCAGTGTTACCCTGTCCGTCAGTGGGATGATGGAGCAGGAGTCCTCTCTGTAGGACAGTCACCCTGTTACACAGATACCTTCCTGACAGGCTACACTTCGATCTGCTGCTCTGCAGTGTTACACTGTCCGTCAGTGGGATGATGGAGCACGAGTCCTCTCTGTAGGACAGTCACCCTGTTACACAGATACCTTCCTGACAGGCTACACTTCTATCTGCTGCTCTGCAGTGTTACACTGTCCGTCAGTGGGATGATGGAGCAGGAGTCCTCTCTGTAGGACAGTCACCCTGTTACACAGATACCTTCCTGACAGGCTACACTTCTATCTGCTGCTCTGCAGTGTTACCCTGTCCGTCAGTGGGATGATGGAGCAGGAGTCCTCTCTGTAGGACAGTCACCCTGTTACACAGATACCTTCCTGACAGGCTACACTTCTATCTGCTGCTCTGCAGTGTTACACTGTCCGTCAGTGGGATGATGGAGCAGGAGTCCTGTCTGTAGGACAGTCACCCTGTTACACAGATACCTTCCTGACAGGCTACACTTCTATCTGCTGCTCTGCAGTGTTACACTGTCCGTCAGTGGGATGATGGAGCAGGAGTCCTCTCTGTAGGACAGTCACCCTGTTACACAGATATCTTCCTGACAGGCTACACTTCTCTCTGCTGCTCTGCAGTGTTACACTGTCCAACAGTGGGATTATGGAGCAGGAGTCCTCTCTGTAGGACAGTCTCCCTGTTACACAGATATCTTCCTGACAGGCTACACTTCTATCTGCTGCTCTGCAGTGTTACACTGTCCGTCAGTGGGATGATGGAGCAGGAGTCCTCTCTGTAGGACAGTCTCCCTGTTACACAGATATCTTCCTGACAGGCTACACTTCTATCTGCTGCTCTGCAGTGTTACACTGTCCGTCAGTGGGATTATGGGAGCAGGAGTCCTCTCTGTAGGACAGTCACCCTGTTACACAGATACCTTCCTGACAGGCTACACTTCTATCTGCTGCTCTGCAGTGTTACACTGTCCGTCAGTGGGATGATGGAGCAGGAGTCCTCTCTGTTGGACAGTCACCCTGTTACACAGATACCTTCCTGACAGGCTACACTTCTATCTGCTGCTCTGCAGTGTTACACTGTCCGTCAGTGGGATGAGGGAGCAGGAGTCCTCTCTGTAGGACAGTCACCCTGTTACACAGATATCTTCCTGACAGGCTACACTTCTATCTGCTGCTCTGCAGTGTTACACTGTCCGTCAGTGGGATGATGGAGCAGGAGTCCTCTCTGTAGGACAGTCTCCCTGTTACACAGATATCTTCCTGACAGGCTACACTTCTATCTGCTGCTCTGCAGTGTTACACTGTCCGTCAGTGGGATTATGGGAGCAGGAGTCCTCTCTGTAGGACAGTCACCCTGTTACACAGATACCTTCCTGACAGGCTACACTTCTATCTGCTGCTCTGCAGTGTTACACTGTCCGTCAGTGGGATGATGGAGCAGGAGTCCTCTCTGTTGGACAGTCACCCTGTTACACAGATACCTTCCTGACAGGCTACACTTCTATCTGCTGCTCTGCAGTGTTACACTGTCCGTCAGTGGGATGATGGAGCAGGAGTCCTCTCTGTAGGACAGTCACCCGGTTATACAGATATCTTCCTGACAGGCTACACTTCTATCTGCTGCTCTGCAGTGTTACACTGTACGTCAGTGGGATGATGGAGCAGGAGTCCTCTCTGTAGGACAGTCACCCTGTTACACAGATACCTTCCTGACAGGCTACACTTCTATCTGCTGCTCTGCAGTGTTACACTGTCCGTCAGTGGGATTATGGAGCAGGAGTCCTCTCTGTAGGACAGTCACCCTGTTACACAGATACCTTCCTGACAGGCTACACTTCTATCTGCTGCTCTGCAGTGTTACACTGTCCGTCAGTGGGATTATGGAGCAGGAGTCCTCTCTGTAGGACAGTCACCCTGTTACACAGATACCTTCCTGACAGGCTACACTTCTATCTGCTGCTCTGCAGTGTTACACTGTCCGTCAGTGGGATTATGGAGCAGGAGTCCTCTCTGTAGGACAGTCACCCTGTTATACAGATATCATCCTGACAGGCTACACTTCTATCTGCTGCTCTGCAGCGTTACACTGTCCGTCAGTGGGATGATGGAGCAGGAGTCCTCTCTGTAGGACAGTCACCCTGTTACACAGATACCTTCCTGATAGGCTACACTTCTATCTGCTGCTCTGCAGTGTTACACTGTCCGTCAGTGGGATTATGGAGCAGGAGTCCTGTCTGTAGGACAGTCACCCTGTTACACAAATACCTTCCTGACAGGCTACACTTCTATCTGCTGCTCTGCAGTGTTACACTGTCCGTCAGTGGGATTATGGAGCAGGAGTCCTCTCTGTAGGACAGTCACCCTGTTACACAGATACCTTCCTTACAGTCTACACTTCTATCTGCTGCTCTGCAGTGTTACACTGTCCGTCAGTGGGATGATGGAGCAGGAGTCCTCTCTGTAGGACAGTCACCCTGTTACACAGATACCTTCCTGACAGGCTACACTTCTATCTGCTGCTCTGCAGTGTTACACTGTCCGTCAGTGGGATTATGGAGCAGGAGTCCTCTCTGTAGGACAGTCACCCTGTTACACAGATACCTTCCTGACAGGCTACACTTCTATCTGCTGCTCTGCAGTGTTACACTGTCCGTCAGTGGGATTATGGAGCAGGAGTCCTCTCTGTAGGACAGTCACCCTGTTACACAGATATCTTCCTGACAGGCTACACTTCTATCTGCTGCTCTGCAGTGTTACACTGTCCGTCAGTGGGATGATGGAGCAGGAGTCCTCTCTGTAGGACAGTCACCCTGTTACACAGATACCTTCCTGACAGGCTACACTTCTATCTGCTGCTCTGCAGTGTTACACTGTCCGTCAGTGGGATGATGGAGCAGGAGTCCTCTCTGTAGGACAGTCACCCTGTTACACAGATACCTTCCTGACAGGCTACACTTCTATCTGCTGCTCTGCAGTGTTACACTGTCCGTCAGTGGGATTATGGAGCAGGAGTCCTCTCTGTAGGACAGTCATCCCGTTACACAGATACCTTCCTGACAGGCTACACTTCTATCTGCTGCTCTGCAGTGTTACACTGTCCGTCAGTGGGATTATGGAGCAGGAGTCCTCTCTGTAGGACAGTCACCCTGTTATACAGATATCTTCCTGACAGGCTACACTTCTATCTGCTGCTCTGCAGTGTTACACTGTCCGTCAGTGGGATTATGGAGCAGGAGTCCTCTCTGTAGGACAGTCACCCTGTTACACAGATACCTTCCTGACAGGCTACACTTCTATCTGCTGCTCTGCAGTGTTACACTGTCCGTCAGTGGGATGATGGAGCAGGAGTCCTCTCTGTAGGACAGTCACCCTGTTACACAGATACCTTCCTGACAGGCTACACTTCTATCTGCTGCTCTGCAGTGTTACACTGTCCGTCAGTGGGATTATGGAGCAGGAGTCCTCTCTGTAGGACAGTCATCCCGTTACACAGATACCTTCCTGACAGGCTACACTTCTATCTGCTGCTCTGCAGTGTTACACTGTCCGTCAGTGGGATTATGGAGCAGGAGTCCTCTCTGTAGGACAGTCACCCTGTTATACAGATATCTTCCTGACAGGCTACACTTCTATCTGCTGCTCTGCAGTGTTACACTGTCCGTCAGTGGGATTATGGAGCAGGAGTCCTCTCTGTAGGACAGTCACCCTGTTACACAGATACCTTCCTGACAGGCTACACTTCTATCTGCTGCTCTGCAGTGTTACACTGTCCGTCAGTGGGATTATGGAGCAGGAGTCCTGTCTGTAGGACAGTCACCCTGTTATACAGATATCTTTCTGACAGGCTACACTTATATCTGCTGCTCTGCAGTGTTACACTGTCCGTCAGTGGGATGATGGAGCAGGAGTCCTGTCTGTAGGACAGTCACCCTGTTACACAGATACCTTCCTGACAGGCTACACTTCTATCTGCTGCTCTGCAGTGTTACACTGTCCGTCAGTGGGATTATGGAGCAGGAGTCCTCTCTGTAGGACAGTCACCCTGTTACACAGATACCTTCCTGACAGGCTACACTTCTATCTGCTGCTCTGCAGTGTTACACTGTCCGTCAGTGGGATTACGGAGTAGGAGTCCTCTCTGTAGGACAGTCACCCTGTTACACAGATACCTTCCTGACAGGCTACACTTCTATCTGCTGCTCTGCAGTGTTACACTGTCCGTCAGTGGGATGATGGAGTAGGAGTCCTCTCTGTAGGACAGTCACCCTGTTACACAGATACCTTCCTGACAGGCTACACTTCTATCTGCTGCTCTGCAGTGTTACACTGTCCGTCAGTGGGATTATGGAGCAGGAGTCCTCTCTGTAGGACAGTCACCCTGTTACACAGATACCTTCCTGACAGGCTACACTTCTATCTGCTGCTCTGCAGTGTTACACTGTCCGTCAGTGGGATTATGGAGCAGGAGTCCTCTCTGTAGGACAGTCACCCTGTTACACAGATACCTTCCTGACAGGCTACACTTCTATCTGCTGCTCTGCAGTGTTACACTGTCCGTCAGTGGGATTATGGAGCAGGAGTCCTCTCTGTAGGACAGTCACCCTGTTACACAGATACCTTCCTGACAGGCTACACTTCTATCTGCTGCTCTGCAGTGTTACACTGTCCATCAGTGGGATGATGGAGCAGGAGTCCTCTCTCTGTAGGACAGTCACCCTGTTACACAGATACCTTCCTGACAGGCTACACTTCTATCTGCTGCTCTGCAGTGTTACACTGTCCGTCAGTGGGATGATGGAGCAGGAGTCCTCTCTGTAGGACAGTCACCCTGTTACACAGATACCTTCCTGACAGGCTACACTTCTATCTGCTGCTCTGCAGTGTTACACTGTCCGTCAGTGGGATTATGGAGCAGGAGTCCTCTCTGTAGGACAGTCACCCTGTTACACAGATACCTTCCTGACAGGCTACACTTCTATCTGCTGCTCTGCAGTGTTACACTGTCCATCAGTGGGATGATGGAGCAGGAGTCCTCTCTCTGTAGGACAGTCACCCTGTTACACAGATACCTTCCTGACAGGCTACACTTCTATCTGCTGCTCTGCAGTGTTACACTGTCCGTCAGTGGGATGATGGAGCAGGAGTCCTCTCTGTAGGACAGTCACCCTGTTACACAGATACCTTCCTGACAGGCTACACTTGTATCTGCTGCTCTGCAGTGTTACACTGTCCGTCAGTGGGATGATGGAGCAGGAGTCCTCTCTGTAGGACAGTCACCCTGTTACACAGATACCTTCCTGACAGGCTACACTTCTATCTGCTGCTCTGCAGTGTTACACTGTCCGTCAGTGGGATGATGGAGCAGGAGTCCTCTCTGTAGGACAGTCACCCTGTTACACAGATACCTTCCTGACAGGCTACACTTCTATCTGCTGCTCTGCAGTGTTACACTGTCCGTCAGTGGGATGATGGAGCAGGAGTCCTCTCTGTAGGACAGTCACCCTGTTACACAGATACCTTCCTGACAGGCTACACTTCTATCTGCTGCTCTGCAGTGTTACACTGTCCGTCAGTGGGATGATGGAGCAGGAGTCCTCTCTGTAGGACAGTCACCCTGTTACACAGATACCTTCCTGACAGGCTACACTTCTATCTGCTGCTCTGCAGTGTTACACTGTCCGTCAGTGGGATTATGGAGCAGGAGTCCTGTCTGTAGGACAGTCACCCTGTTACACAGATACCTTCCTGACAGGCTACACTTCTATCTGCTGCTCTGCAGTGTTACACTGTCCGTCAGTGGGATTATGGAGTAGGAGTCCTCTCTGTAGGACAGTCACCCTGTTACACAGATACCTTCCTGACAGGCTACACTTCTATCTGCTGCTCTGCAGTGTTACACTGTCCGTCAGTGGGATAATGGAGCAGGAGTCCTCTCTGTAGGACAGTCACCCTGTTACACAGATACCTTCCTGACAGGCTACACTTCTATCTGCTGCTCTGCAGTGTTACACTGTCCGTCAGTGGGATGATGGAGCAGGAGTCCTCTCTGTAGGACAGTCACCCTGTTACACAGATACCTTCCTGACAGGCTACACTTCTATCTGCTGCTCTGCAGTGTTACACTGTCCGTCAGTGGGATGATGGAGCAGGAGTCCTCTCTGTAGGACAGTCACCCTGTTACACAGATACCTTCCTGACAGGCTACACTTCTATCTGCTGCTCTGCAGTGTTACACTGTCCGTCAGTGGGATTATGGAGCAGGAGTCCTCTCTGTAGGACAGTCACCCTGTTACACAGATACCTTCCTGACAGGCTACACTTCTATCTGCTGCTCTGCAGTGTTACACTGTCCGTCAGTGGGATGATGGAGCAGGAGTCCTGTCTGTAGGACAGTCACCCTGTTACACAGATACCTTCCTGACAGGCTACACTTCTATCTGCTGCTCTGCAGTGTTACACTGTCCGTCAGTGGGATGATGGAGCAGGAGTCCTGTCTGTAGGACAGTCACCCTGTTACACAGATACCTTCCTGACAGGCTACACTTCTATCTGCTGCTCTGCAGTGTTACACTGTCCGTCAGTGGGATTATGGAGCATGATTCCTCTCTGTAGGACAGTCACCCTGTTACACAGATACCTTCCTGACAGGCTACACTTCTATCTGCTGCTCTGCGTGTATTGTCCCTGCTAGAATCGCATTCTACATAGAACATCCAGTAGGGAATATATCATGTAATTGCAGATCCCCTTTCCCCTCCATCCTTATATCCGTTGCCCACTGAGCAGTTTGTATATTTATAGCTACAGTCTCTGCCCGTGTCACATGCGTGCCGTGGTGACAGCCATACAGTCAGATGGACCGATGTCCTCATGCTGCGCGCTGCTAGTTCATTAGGATGTTCCGGAGCCGTGTAATGAAGCGAGGTGCGAATCACACCCAGAGGGGAAGGATCTAGAACACAGAAACAAAGGCTCTCAGTCTGGCTCCCAGCACACGTCCCCTCTTATATATCACACCCGTTCTTAGCCCTAGTGTCGCTGGGCCTCCTATACAGTGACTGCATGAGGAGACTTCTACAAGGGGGGGTTGTCAGTATATCTATGTGCTCAATAACAATGTCAGAGGCTGTGTTACCCATGGGTAACTGGCGGGGCGGACAGTATATGGCATAGAGTGTAGTGTGCTAGCGGTATTCAGAATCATGTGACTGTTGTGTTTGTTAGTGTTACTTCCTAGTGTCTGCGGGCCCAACACTGACATACGCAATGCCTGATCTTCACAGAGCTGCAAGATGCTTTTGCTAATGCGTGTGCGCATATATCCCTAAATACCCGAGGCATCCATCTTATTACAGACAGCCAGTAGTAATGAGACTCGAATGAGTTCCGGATTCTCTGTGGTGAATCTATATTACTTGCTGACATGCGTTTCTACTGCTTCAGGTGCTTCTAGAAAAGGGGTTCAGGAAAGTGCCCACATCCGAGCTGTACGACGTGTGCCTGGTGCAGACGGACCTCCTCAGAGCCATTGCGGAGAAGGACTACTTCCTGGACTGCATCACAAGGTGTGAGGAAAACTATGAACGTTATCTCCAGAACTTCAAGTTGGAATAGTCCGAGGTGGCACTGAAAATGATTTTCTTATTTATACATGAAGAACTGATGCTTTTTATTGATTTGGTTTGTTACTCACACTCCTGTTACTGGTAACGTATATCACATATTAACACTCGCTCAGGGAGTTTTCCTGGTTACTTGAAGGAGTGTAAATAAAGTGACTTAGTGACTTGGTGCGCTTATATACCAGTAGCAGGTGCCATCCAATAACACCCAGCAAAGCAGTAAAATAGAAAATAAAAACTTGTTGTTCAGCGCTTAGGTTGTTCCCTTAAATATATCAAATCACCAACAGTGGATGAGAAGAATTAGGATAAAATGTCACCACAATTTTTCTTCCATTGGATGAAACAAAAAATCCTGATGTACAAATGGCTCTCTTATAGGCCCTTAATCAGATCTGATCGCAGTACAAAGTTGTTCTCAAAATGGACAAAACCATGTTCACTGCAGGTGGGGCAGATGTAACATGCGCAGAGAGAGTTATTTTGTTTCTGTGCAGGGTAAATAATGGCTGTATTATTTTTACACTGCAATTTAGATTTCAGTTTCAACACACCCCACCCAAATGTAACTCTCTGCACATGTTACATCTGCCCCACCTGCAGTGCACATGGTTTTGCCCATTTTGAGAACAAATTTGTACTGCAATCAGATCTGAATAAGGGCCATAGGGACACATTCTCTAAGCTTCAAAAGTGATAAAATGGAGAGTGATAAACAGCCAGCCAATCAGCTCCTGCCTGACATTTTTCAAACACAGTCTGTGACATGGCAGGTAGGAGCTGATTGGCTGGCTGTTTATCACTTTTGAAGCTTAGAAAATCTGGCCCATAGTGAGGTCCTTCTCAATCATGACATGTAAGTAAAAGATAAAACAAATAGTGCAAAACGTTTAACACTTATACTTTAATAAAGATTTACACTTACAACATGGAGGATAAAACAAGCATGTTTTTTTTCGCCATGATTCACCGAGTAGCAATCGCTACCTTTTTATGGTGAAGTGGAATGTGAACTTTTAAAATAAAGTGTTTTGTTTTTTACATTTGTTGTCAAAAAAATCAGGAATTTTATTCTGAGGAGGGGCATGCTCACATGAATATATATTTAATTAAAAAAAAAATATATATATATTTTTTTTTTTACACTGACCAGCCAGCAGGGAGCGCCGGAGCCGAGCCGCTCATTAGATATTCATATATTCATTGCACCCGATCGTTACATATGCATGATCGGGTGTAGTGAATATACCCGGTCCCCTGCTGGCACCCCCGGGGGGCAGCCTGTGCTGCCTGGCACCCGGGGAGCCCACCTCCCCCCCACGTACGCTCTGGGGCAGGCAGAGAGACTTCCATCTCTCTGCCTGCCACCGTCCTCAGGCTCCCTGCGGCGTTCGCCGCAGGAGCTCATATTCGCCGGTCAGGGGCAGCGAGCTCCTGACTCGTTGAATACCGGAGCCGGCAAGGCTCCGGAACGTGGCGAATGTGCAGCGAATCCTAAACAGGATTCGCTGCACCTCGCCGGTATTCACATTGAATACCACCCTATGTAAGTTTGTCTTTTGTCATGTTTTTTGTGTTGTGTGTATTTGATTGACAGTCAAATTGAAATGTATTAAACGACTGATTATCAATTTACAACTGCCCCATATATTTTAGACAAAGAAGTTCATTAAAAGTTATGTTTTAAAGTGAATAATCAAATCATTTAATTGAATATTACAAAGAGTGCGCCCAAAAAGACACATTTGTCTTACCGTTTGCCCCCTTCTATTCAGTGACAAATACTGAATGTGTTGGGCGCACCGCCAATCCATGACTACACATAATTCATACAGGTAGTCTTTCATATTGGTCAAACTAATGATTGTCTATGAATGCCATAATTAATGACCAAGTCTGTGCGGATCCACAACCCTTTTTCTGGAGGAATGCGGCAGGGCGGGCCCGCTGACGTCACAAATGTGGGCAGCCGAACCCGACGATGTCACAAATGTGGGCGGGCCCGCTGACGTCACAAATGTGGGCAGCCGAACCCGACGATGTCACAAATGTGGGCGGGCCCGCTGACGTCACAAATGTGGGCAGCCGAACCCGACGATGTCACAAATGTGGGCGGGCCCGCTGACGTCACAAATGTGGGCAGCCCCACCCGACGATGTCACAAATGTGGGCAGCCCCACCCGACGACTTCACGAATGTGGGCGGGCCCAACGATGACTTGACTAATGTGGGCGGGCTTGCACGCCAATGACACCAGTGTGGGCGGGCCCGACGATGACTTCACTAATGTGGGCGGGCTCGCATGCCGACGGTACGCGTTACACTAACTGGGGGTCCATGTCGACAGTGTTGATCTTTACATGTAGCTACCTTTTTCATGTTGACCTTTTGGCCCTGTCGACCTATTGCATGTTGACCTTTGGGGTGGATCTACTGAGTGTCTATCTAATAATCCACACCCCTATGTACGAAGGCTTGGAGAGAGATAAAGTACCAACCAATTAACTAATAACTGTCATTTTTCAAGCACCACCTGTAACGTGACAGTTAGGAGCTGATTGGCTGTCACTTTATGCATCTTGGCTTCTATATTATGCTCTGGACGCACCGTCGCTTGTGTTCTACGTTATCGCTGTTACATAAAACGTCCTGGTTTTTATTTGACAAAATATTTGCTACAAGTTTAGCGCTATGCGCCCAGGTCGAACAGCGCGCCACAGTTATCTAGTAATGTAGCATGGCGCCATCCTTCACCAACTGGCGAGAGGTCCGGGTCACCCACCATTATTTTTACCTAGGGATGCCAATCCCGGGGCATTTTTTCAATCCCGGAAATCGGGGTTGAAAAATGCCCGATCCCGGGATTGGCTTCCCTAGTAGAAAAACCCTCCGTGGCCACCCCGCATATCAACTTACGGTGCGGTGCGGCCGGGAGAGTGGGCGGTGAAGCTGGGCGGGCTAAGCCAGGAGCCAGTGGGTGGGCGGGCACGTTGAAGACTGGTGCCGTCAGGGTGGGAGGGCAGGCAGCATGCTGTGCGGCCTGCGTAGCGTGACCTGTGACCTTGGGCCTTATTCGAGTTCACTCTTTCATACAAAATCCTTCTTGGATGGACAAAACCATGTGCACTGCAGGTGGGGCAGATGTAACTTGTGCAGATCTAATTAGATTTGGGTGGGGTTTTACTTCAAAGTGAGATCTATATTGCAGTGTTAAAATAAAGCAACCAGTATTTACCCTTCAAAGAATCACCAAAAAATCACCAAATCTATTTCTATCTGCACATGTTACATCTGCCCCCCTGCAGTGCACATGGTTTTGTCCATCTAAGAAGGATTTTGTCAGAAAGAGTGAACTCGCATAAGGCCCCTTGTCACGCTGCGCAGAGCTGCACTGCCGGGACGGGAGTAGCTGGGCAGAATCTGAGCACTCACTCAGACACTGCCCGGCATTAGACTGCGCATGCGCAGTCTAATCCCGAAATCCCGGGATTGGAAACTCCAATCCCGGGATTCAAATCCCGGCGTTTTTTGGGCCAAATTGGCCACCCTATTTTTACCCCCTGGTGTGTGATCACTGGGTCATGTTCCTTCCACGGACAAATGTTACCTATAAGAACCTGGTACATTCATAGATCTGATCAGACTGCCACACTACAGTCCGTGCTTGGATTTCAAACTCGCCACCTCTATCGGTGGGAGAATTAAGGACGATGATGTGGGAGTGCACTATCTAAAATCAACTCCATGCCGACGTGGATAGTGGGGGTATGAAAAGGTCGGAGGACGCGTACTGCCGCCGCTCGCCACGCTTCGGGTTGCCGTTGATAGTGGGGGTCACGTTGACAATGGGGGGGCATTTAACATTGTATGCACCCATCAGGGTGCTTGTACAATTAAAAAATGGCTTTGCATCACATGCCATTTGCTGGCATGCGATGCGACATTTAATTGTACATTCGGGATTTTTCACGCGGAAATCGCATCGCATACCCTATTTAGTGGTATGGGATGCGATGCGATGGGTGCCATGATAATACACAAGTACCCACTGTTGCATCATGGGCTGATTGCTAGCTCCTGTAGCAAGCCGCATAAGAATGAATGCAACAGTCAGCTCTTTATACAGTATACTCTTCTGGCAGGGCGAGATGATCACAGCCATATACAGGCTTTATAGTTGTTTTGTATATTATATTATTATTTTTTTGATATGACACCACAAGGGATCTGCAGCGCCCCATTACAAAGTATATGTATAAACCAGTGATTTACAGAAAACAATGACAGGGTATATAACCATAGCTGCATTAGCAGATGCCACTGACATAAGTATCAGCGTGGCAGAAAACCGCAGGACTTGGTGCCACCAAAGATGGTTTGTGTAAGAGAAGGAAAAGCACCTGAGGGAAGAGGGCCCTGCTCGTGAGAGCTTACATTCTAAATAAAATATTACACAATTGATGTCAGTATTGTAGCTTACTGTTGCATTGGTGCTACTTACTAGGTTGAGTGACACAAAACAATCTAAAAATAATATTGATGAAAGACCTGTTTCAGTTCACTAGAAACCAGTGACCTCTCTGGATCAGCCTAGAGCAGTGGTGGCCAAACCGTCGCTGTAGCGATCCGGATGGCTCGACCACTCTGCAGCCGCCCGCTTGCTCACCTGCCCGTCCATCCATCCTCCACTGCCCATCCCTCCATTCGCCGCTGCTGCCTTTGATTCCCTCCTGAAGGGAGGAGAGCGCATTGCGCTTCTCTCCTTCCCCTCATGTCACTGTGAGGCTGACAGTCCAGTCACAGTGACAGTGAGGGGAAGGAGAGATGCACGAGGTGCTGTGCTCTCCTCCTCTCATGTCACTGTGAGGCTGACAGCCCAGTCACAGTGACAGTGAGGGGAAGGAGAGATGCACGAGGTGCTGTGCTCTCCTCCCCTCATGTCACTGTGAGGCTGACAGCCCAGTCACAGTGCCAGTGAGGGGAAGGAGAGATGCACGAGGTGCTGTGCTCTCCTCCCCTCATGTCACTGTGAGGCTGACAGTCCAGTCACAGTGACAGTGAGGGGAAGGAGAGATGCACGAGGTGCTGTGCTCTCCTCCTCTCATGTCACTGTGAGGCTGACAGCCCAGTCACAGTGACACAGTGAGGGGAAGGAGAGATGCACGAGGTGCTGTGCTCTCCTCCCCTCATGTCACTGTGAGGCTGACAGCCCAGTCACAGTGACACAGTGAGGGGAAGGAGAGATGCACGAGGTGCTGTGCTCTCCTCCCCTCATGTCACTGTGAGGCTGACAGCCCAGTCACAGTGACACAGTGAGGGGAAGGAGAGATGCACGAGGTGCTGTGCTCTCCTCCCCTCATGTCACTGTGAGGCTGACAGCCCAGTCACAGTGACACAGTGAGGGGAAGGAGAGATGCACGAGGTGCTGTGCTCTCCTCCCCTCATGTCACTGTGAGGCTGACAGCCCAGTCAGAGTGACACAGTGAGGGGAAGGAGAGATGCACGAGGTGCTGTGCTCTCCTCCCCTCATGTCACTGTGAGGCTGACAGTCCAGTCACAGTGACCCAGTGAGGGGAAGGAGAGATGCACGAGGTGCTGTGCTCTCCTCCCCTCATGTCACTGTGAGGCTGACAGCCCAGTCACAGTGACGCAGTGAGGGGAAGGAGAGATGCACGAGGTGCTGTGCTCTCCTCCCCTCATGTCACTGTGAGGCTGACAGCCCAGTCACAGTGACGCAGTGAGGGGAAGGAGAGATGCACGAGGTGCTGTGCTCTCCTCCCCTCATGTCACTGTGAGGCTGACAGCCCAGTCACAGTGACGCAGTGAGGGGAAGGAGAGATGCACAAGGTGCTGTGCTCTCCTCCCCTCATGTCACTGTGAGGCTGACAGCCCAGTCACAGTGACACAGTGAGGGGAAGGAGAGATGCACAAGGTGCTGTGCTCTCCTCCCCTCATGTCACTGTGAGGCTGACAGCCCAGTCACAGTGACACAGTGAGGGGAAGGAGAGATGCACGAGGTGCTGTGCTCTCCTCCCCTCATGTCACTGTGAGGCTGACAGCCCAGTCACAGTGACGCAGTGAGGGGAAGGAGAGATGCACGAGGTGCTGTGCTCTCCTCCCCTCATGTCACTGTGAGGCTGACAGCCCAGTCACAGTGACACAGTGAGGGGAAGGAGAGATGCACGAGGTGCTGTGCTCTCCTCCCCTCATGTCACTGTGAGGCTGACAGTCCAGTCACAGTGACAGTGAGGGGAAGGAGAGATGCACGAGGTGCTGTGCTCTCCTCCCCTCATGTCACTGTGAGGCTGACAGCCCAGTCACAGTGACAGTGAGGGGAAGGAGAGATGCACGAGGTGCTGTGCTCTCCTCCTCTCATGTCACTGTGAGGCTGACAGCCCAGTCACAGTGACACAGTGAGGGGAAGGAGAGATGCACGAGGTGCTGTGCTCTCCTCCCCTCATGTCACTGTGAGGCTGAAAGCCGAGTCACAGTGACACAGTGAGGGGAAGGAGAGATGCACGAGGTGCTGTGCTCTCCTCCCCTCATGTCACTGTGAGGCTGACAGTCCAGTGACAGTGAGGGGAAGGAGAGATGCACGAGGTGCTGTGCTCTCCTCCTCTCATGTCACTGTGAGGCTGACAGCCCAGTCACAGTGACACAGTGAGGGGAAGGAGAGATGCACGAGGTGCTGTGCTCTCCTCCCCTCATGTCACTGTGAGGCTGACAGCCCAGTCACAGTGACACAGTGAGGGGAAGGAGAGCTGCACGAGGTGCTGTGCTCTCCTCCCCTCATGTCACTGTGAGGCTGACAGCCCAGTCACAGTGACACAGTGAGGGGAAGGAGAGATGCACGAGGTGCTGTGCTCTCCTCCCCTCATGTCACTGTGAGGCTGACAGCCCAGTCACAGTGACACAGTGAGGGGAAGGAGAGATGCACGAGGTGCTGTGCTCTCCTCCCCTCATGTCACTGTGAGGCTGACAGCCCAGTCACAGTGACACAGTGAGGGGAAGGAGAGATGCACGAGGTGCTGTGCTCTCCTCCCCTCATGTCACTGTGAGGCTGACAGCCCAGTCACAGTGACACAGTGAGGGGAAGGAGAGATGCACGAGGTGCTGTGCTCTCCTCCCCTCATGTCACTGTGAGGCTGACAGCCCAGTCACAGTGACACAGTGAGGGGAAGGAGAGATGCACGAGGTGCTGTGCTCTCCTCCCCTCATGTCACTGTGAGGCTGACAGCCCAGTCAGAGTGACACAGTGAGGGGAAGGAGAGATGCACGAGGTGCTGTGCTCTCCTCCCCTCATGTCACTGTGAGGTTGACAGTCCAGTCACAGTGACACAGTGAGGGGAAGGAGAGATGCACGAGGTGCTGTGCTCTCCTCCCCTCATGTCACTGTGAGGCTGACAGCCCAGTCACAGTGACACAGTGAGGGGAAGGAGAGATGCACGAGGTGCTGTGCTCTCCTCCCCTCATGTCACTGTGAGGCTGACAGTCCAGTGACAGTGAGGGGAAGGATAGATGCACGAGGTGCTGTGCTCTCTTCCCCTCATGTCACTGTGAGGCTGACAGCCCAGTCACAGTGACACAGTGAAGGGAAGGAGAGATGCACAAGGTGCTGTGCTATCCTCCCCTTATGTCACTGTGAGGCTGACAGCCCAGTCACAGTGACACAGTGAGGGGAAGGAGAGATGCACGAGGTGCTGTGCTCTCCTCCCCTCATGTCACTGTGAGGCTGACAGCCCAGTCACAGTGACACAGTGAGGGGAAGGAGAGATGCACGAGGTGCTGTGCTCTCCTCCCCTCATGTCACTGTGAGGCTGACAGCCCAGTCACAGTGACACAGTGAGGGGAAGGAGAGATGCACGAGGTGCTGTGCTCTCCTCCCCTCATGTCACTGTGAGGCTGACAGCCCAGTCACAGTAAGGGGAAGGAGAGATGCACAAGGTGCTGTGCTCTCCTCATGTCACTGTGAGGTTGACAGCCCAGTCACAGTGACACAGTGAGGGGAAGGAGAGATGCACAACGTGCTGTGCTCTCCTCCCCTCATGTCACTGTGAGGCTGACAGCCCAGTCACAGTGACACAGTGAGGGGAAGGAGAGATGCACGAGGTGCTGTGCTCTCCTCCCCTCATGTCACTGTGAGGCTTACAGCCCAGTCACAGTGACGCATTGAGGGGAAGGAGAGATGCACAAGGTGCTGTGCTCTCCTCCCCTCAGGGAAGCAGCGGCGGTGCCGGACTCCAGCACTGGACTCTCCTCTCCCCAGCAGCAACGGTAAGTTGTGCTGCTGCTGGTAAGTTATGGCACATTGGGGGCATATGTGTTTCCGGCACTGTGGGGGCATTCCTGCCATTACCTGGCACTGTGGGGGCATACCTGGTCCCGTGGGGGCATACCTGTTTCTGGCACTCTGGGGGCATACTTGGTGCTGTGGGGGTGTACCTGGTCCCGTGGGGGCATACCTGCCATTACCTGGCACTGTGGGGGCATACCTATTTCTGGCACTGTGGGGGCATACTTGGCACTACCTGGCACTGTGGGGGCATACTTGGTGCTGTGGGGGTGTACCTGGTCCCGTGGGGGCATACCTGTTTCTGGCACTGTGGGGGCATACCTGGCACTACCTGGCACTGTGAGGGCATACTTGGTGCTGTGGGGGCGTACCTGGTCCCGTGGGGGCATACCTGGCACCATGGGATCATATGTGTATCTGGCACTATTGAGGACATATATATATATATCACACCCCCATTTTCATTGGCCGCACCCCATGTGGCTACAGCTCTTAGAGCGCTGACCATGCCCCCATAGCAGAAAAAGGGGGATGTGGCCTTGCAGGAGTACCACGATAGAAGATGATCCCTCTAATTTCGGGCGTGGAAATGTCCTTTCTCCTCTGCCTCCAATGTTGGGAGGTATGTATGCAACATATTGGACATTGCAGTGTGTGGTATATTGTGTCTGGGGCTTTGCGGTATGTGGCATAATGTGTAAAGAACATTTTTTGGTTATTTTGCAGATTTTGTCTTATTTTAGTAGCTTTTCAGGTGGTTTGTTTTGTCGCGAGTAGCTCACTGGCCTAGAACATGGCTGCCTCCACGTATTGCAGCTGACAGAGCACGCTATGGATTGAAACCGCTGCTGAGTCCACCTCACACAACCCCCCCCCCATTAATGCACGCATATTACATTTTGTTTTGGGAACTTTGTGTTTTTCTCTCTGCCGCCTTCCCATCACCTGGGGGATTCTACTGCCGGAGCGCTGAGGAAATCTCTGTCTCATTAGACTTTGCAGCTCACAATTATATTGTCATTGTAGTTTATCAGCATAGCGTGCAGCAGATGGTTACAGTCATAGATGCCAAGGCTTATGAAAACTATTTTGACAGAAAGGTTAGAGAAATCAATAAAACCCCAAAATAAACAGACGCTGCGCGAGGAGCTTTGTGTACTGAAGCGATAGTGACACAGACACAATCCACTCTAGCAGGTCCTGCGCTGATGCGAACGTCTTTAAAAACAACTTACAGCAGTATAAAAAAAATGATTTGGGTAGATCCATTGATTGATTCTTTATAGGGATAAATAGACATGAGCTTAGCAGCTGCTTCGCACAGGAGTAGAGTCATTATAATATAATACACTCCAGGCGAGTGCCGCCAACCGCATTAGCTGTAATTAGCGAGACTATTGGACACTGATGTCCGATGGGTTTCTGCGGGTTGTGGAACATTGTAGCTCATTGCGCTGTGTTATTAAATAAACTCCCTTCTAGGAGAATCTACGTTTACAGCCGCTATGAAGAGAGCCGGATGCTGGAGTATTTACAGCCGCTATGAAGAGAGCCGGATGCTGGAGCATTTACAGCCGCTATGAAGAGAGCCGGATGCTGGAGTATTTACAGCCGCTATGAAGAGAGCCGGATGCTGGAGCATTTACAGCCGCTATGAAGAGAGCCGGATGCTGGAGTATTTACAGCCGCTATGAAGAGAGCCGGATGCTGGAGCATTTACAGCCGCTATGAAGAGAGCCGGATGCTGGAGTATTTACAGCCGCTATGAAGAGAGCCGGATGCTGGAGCATTTACAGCCGCTATGAAGAGAGCCGGATGCTGGAGTATTTACAGCCGCTATGAAGAGAGCCGGATGCTGGAGCATTTACAGCCGCTATGAAGAGAGCCGGATGCTGGAGCATTTACAGCCGCTATGAAGAGAGCCGGATGCTGGAGCATTTACAGCCGCTATGAAGAGAGCCGGATGCTGGAGTATTTACAGCCGCTATGAAGAGAGCCGGATGCTGGAGTATTTACAGCCGCTATGAAGAGAGCCGGATGCTGGAGTATTTACAGCCGCTATGAAGAGAGCCGGATGCTGGAGTATTTACAGCCGCTATGAAGAGAGCCGGATGCTGGAGCATTTACAGCCGCTATGAAGAGAGCCGGATGCTGGAGCATTTACAGCCGCTATGAAGAGAGCCGGATGCTGGAGCATTTACAGCCGCTATGAAGAGAGCCGGATGCTGGAGCATTTACAGCCGCTATGAAGAGAGCCGGATGCTGGAGCATTTACAGCCGCTATGAAGAGAGCCGGATGCTGGAGCATTTACAGCCGCTATGAAGAGAGCCGGATGCTGGAGCATTTACAGCCGCTATGAAGAGAGCCGGATGCTGGAGCATTTACAGCCGCTATGAAGAGAGCCGGATGCTGGAGCATTTACAGCCGCTATGAAGAGAGCCGGATGCTGGAGCATTTACAGCCGCTATGAAGAGAGCCGGATGCTGGAGCATTTACAGCCGCTATGAAGAGAGCCGGATGCTGGAGCATTTACAGCCGCTATGAAGAGAGCCGGATGCTGGAGCATTTACAGCCGCTATGAAGAGAGCCGGATGCTGGAGTATTTACAGCCGCTATGAAGAGAGCCGGATGCTGGAGCATTTACAGCCGCTATGAAGAGAGCCGGATGCTGGAGTATTTACAGCCGCTATGAAGAGAGCCGGATGCTGGAGTATTTACAGCCGCTATGAAGAGAGCCGGATGCTGGAGCATTTACAGCCGCTATGAAGAGAGCCGGATGCTGGAGCATTTACAGCCGCTATGAAGAGAGCCGGATGCTGGAGTATTTACAGCCGCTATGAAGAGAGCCGGATGCTGGAGTATTTACAGCCGCTATGAAGAGAGCCGGATGCTGGAGCATTTACAGCCGCTATGAAGAGAGCAGGATGCTGGAGTATTTAGCAGCAGGTGGCCGCCCCGCTCATTGGGTTTCATACCACAATACAGACACATTTGAGAAGGAGTTTGCCTTTGCTAGTGAACCAGAATAAGGGCAACTATGTATGTAGCCCATTGGCTGTAATGCCAGTCACAGGGAGACAATTTTTTGGGGTCGCAGCAGCCACATGCGACTTAAGGGTCACCAACAAGTTGTTAGACGGTCATTTGGTCGAAACCATTAGGTCCACGTGCATTTAGGTCGACGTGTCTAGGTAGACATGCAGGCATAGGCGAATCTAGAATTATGGTAATGGGTGGTCCCAGAACTAGACACAATAGCAGGGGGACCTTTGCGCGGCGTAGGCGTGCAGCATAAAGGGGGCGTGACCCCATGGAAAGGAGGCGTGGCATCACAAAAAGGGGTGTGGTATTACACTTTAGACCATACATGGTAATGCCCATTACACATTTTAGCAAACTCCGTAATACCCATTACACATTAGGCCACACACCATAATGCCCATTACACATTGTGCCACACATCATGATGCCCATTACATACTATGAGCGAGATGTACTAAACCCCAGAAGGTAAGCCCTTCCTCCCCCTAGCAACGCAGCCGGACGTCCTTCCGGCTGCAGGGGGGAGGAGGAAGCGCCGGGGACAGCTTGCTTAGCTGTCCCCGGCGTGAAAGCAGCAGAAGCCGGCTGGGAGGTGACGGAGACCATCACCGCATCGCGATGCCAGCCGCATATGTTAGTACATATGCGCTGGCATCGCGGCGGGGGGGGGGGGGGGGCGCGAAGGGCGGTGATGTATTTTAATACATCCCGCCCTATATATAGCAAACCGTAATGCCCATTACATATTTGCCACATAAGTGCTGCTTACCTACGTGCTCATTGCAAGGTGGTTCTTGCTTGATGGCACCATAGTACCCATTACACATGATGCCGCACACCATAGTACCCATTACACATGATGCCGCACACCATAGTACCCATTACACATGATGCCGCACACCATAGTACCCATTACACATGATGCCGCACACCATAGTACCCATTACACATGATGCCGCGCACCATAGTACCCATTACACATGATGCCACACACCATAGAACCCATTACACATGATGCCGCGCACCATAGTACCCATTACCCATGATGCCGCACACCATAGTACCCATTACACATGATGCCGCACACCATAGTACCCATTACACATGATGCCGCGCACCATAGTACCCATTACACATGATGCCACACACCATAGAACCCATTACACATGATGCCGCGCACCATAGTACCCATTACACATGATGCCGCACACCATAATACCCATTACACATGCCGCACACCATAGTACCCATTACACATGATGCTGCACACATAATGCCCCTTACACATGATGCTGCACACCATAGTACCCATTACACATGATGCCGCACACCATAGTACCCATTACACATGATGCCGCACACATAATGCCCCTTACACATGATGCTGCACACCATAGTACCCATTACACATGATGCCGCACACCATAGTACCCATTACACATGATGCCGCACACATAATGCCCCTTACACATGATGCTGCACACCATAGTACCCATTACACATGATGCCGCACACATAATGCCCCTTACACATGATGCTGCACACCATAGTACCCATTACACATGATGCCGCACACCATAGTACCCATTACACATGATGCCGCACACCATAGTACCCATTACACATGATGCCGCACACCATAATACCCATTACACATGATGCCGCACACCAGAGTACCAATTACACATGATGCCGCACACCATAGTCCCCATTACACATGATGCCGCACACCATAGTCCCCATTACACATGGAGCCGCACACCATAGTCCCCATTACACATGATGCCGCACACCATAGTCCCCATTACACATGGAGCCGCACACCATAGAACCCATTACACATGATGCCGCGCACCATAGTACCCATTACACATGATGCCGCACACCATAATACCCATTACACATGCCGCACACCATAGTACCCATTACACATGATGCTGCACACATAATGCCCCTTACACATGATGCTGCACACCATAGTACCCATTACACATGATGCCGCACACCATAGTACCCATTACACATGATGCCGCACACATAATGCCCCTTACACATGATGCTGCACACCATAGTACCCATTACACATGATGCCGCACACATAATGCCCCTTACACATGATGCTGCACACCATAGTACCCATTACACATGATGCCGCACACCATAGTACCCATTACACATGATGCCGCACACCATAGTACCCATTACACATGATGCCGCACACCATAATACCCATTACACATGATGCCGCACACCAGAGTACCAATTACACATGATGCCGCACACCATAGTCCCCATTACACATGATGCCGCACACCATAGTCCCCATTACACATGGAGCCGCACACCATAGTACCCATTACACATGATGCCGCACACCATAGTACCCATTACACATGATGCTGCACACATAATGTCCCTTACACATGATGCAGCACACATAATGCCGCTTACACATGATGCTGCACACCGTAATGCCCCTTACACATTAAGCCACACATTATGCGTAATGCCCCCACATACTGCCACTTGTAGCGTCCCTTAAGCAATGCCCCCAAAAGTGCCACTTACTGTAAATTTTTATATGAGCCTTCGCTGCTGCTGCAGGGAGAGATGGAAAGCGGTGCAGCTGCTTCTATGGGGAGAGGAGCAGAGCGCAGCGCAGAGCACACTCCCACTCCCCTCCTGGTGTCCCCTCTAGCCGAGTGGACATTTGAAATATTATGCGCGCTGTTGTGCGTGACGTCGGGGGAGCACACCGGGGCGCCGGCACCACATGATTAAAGGCGGGGCGGGCTGAGGTGAAAGCGGGGAGAGGAATTGGAGCGGAAGCTGCAGGGGTGACAGTCATTGACAGCTGGGCAGAGAGCAGGGGGCTGCCCGGCTGTATTCAGAGCACTGCAGGTCACGGCTGTTTGAAATAATACCCCTTTCACAACAGAAAATGCGGGGATTTACCCGGGAATATGGTCCCAGGATCATGCAGGGACATTCCCAGGCTGACCCCTTATACACCAGCCTAGTCCCTGCATTTTCTGGTGTGAGGGGGAGAGACAACCACTACCCTCTCCTTACCCCCCTTTAACTAACCAGCTATATCTTCGGAACCAACTGACCCATTTACATGAGACCAGTATCATATGGACTTTCTGACCGAGGACAGCTAATATCTGATGGTTGTTCCAGCATATATCTGTATGGCCAATCTGTAACGCTAACCTGCACCGATTGTTTCCGTTGCTCAGGAAATGTCTGTTATTTACAACCTGTGTTTCCGAGGTTTCAATAGGCAATTACAGGAAAAAGTCATATTTCATATATGAGGATCTGCTGAAATCCATTGAGTTGTAGCAGCGTGACTTCTTGTGGTGTAAAATGTCAGTGCTGCCACTAGGTATTGTCCTTTCTGATTAACGTTCCACAATGCTAGCACTAGGGTATATCAATGCTGCCAAGGTGGTATAAAGATGGAAGTGTAAGCAGTGACAATATATGTAGGTATGTATGGGTTGACAAGAAAGCAACTGATGCCCCCCAGAGGCCGCCACACATAAATGCATACTGATCTGCTAATTACACAATTGTATCTGTCCCACAGGATCTATATGTAACTGTAACCCATAGCAACCAAACACATTTATTTTTCCCTTTTTGTTCTTCCCTTGGGAATAATCTAGGGCAGGCATGTCCAATCTGCGGCTCTCCAGCTGTTGTGAAACTACTCACCCCAGCATGCCTTCCCATAGTATTAGCATTCCCTAATAGCAAAACTGTGGTTGCTAAGGGTAACACCATATTTTGTAATCGTAACCAGCAGTATCTTACTGTACTAGTGGTCAGTAAAGCGTGTTCTTAGGGTATATATTTATTTATAGGTACACTGCCTAGGAAGGACACGCTTCCACAGATCCCAGTATAGAGACAAGCCTATGGAAGATCTCTAAGTAGTGGTCCCCTTCCAGTCTTGTTGTTAATAATAATAATAATAATAATAATAATAATAATAATGATATTTATATAGCGCTTTTCTCCCAATAGGACTCAAAGTGCTTTACCATTGTCTTTACAGCTCAAAATACACAACAAGCTTAACAGTGTTAATTATATTAAATAATTATATTATATTAATATAATTATATTAAATTATAATTATATTAAACGGTTGATTCGTATTGATATCATTTGGTCACCCACAAAATAAGGAGTCTAATGAGGCCTATTTATCACCTTTGATCAGAAAAAGACCCACTGATCATTCAAATGCCTGGTACACACCAGGACGACTAGGGCCCGATCCCCTCAATCTAGATCCAATTCCGACCAATTGGTTGTAGATTGTAGGTAGATTGGGCCCTTTTTTTTCCCTGTTCTGGTCCGATCCCGATCCGATACGCGGCCCCGCGGTTCTGTTGGTCATTATTCAGATCCTACCTGCTGCAGGTAGGATCTGAAGAACAACCATACAGCCGGGTGCGGGTCGCCATCGGATCGGACCCGCTCACGGTGCACATCGTGAGCGGGTCGTTCCCCCCCGCGTCACCGTGAGCGGGTCGGACGAGACACTGACGACCCGCTCACGATGTGCATCGTGAGCGGGTCGTCGTGGTGTGTACCCTACAATATTTATTATTGACTTTCCACATTTTGAATCTTGCTCCTGAGGAAGTCATAATGACGAAACATGTTGGGTGTTGATTCCTGCATTAAGTAGACTGTACCATCATATCAAATTATTTGTGAATATCGTATTGTTTTTATGTGTTGTTTTATTACATTTATACAAACCATTTCAAATTGGTTTGTAACAGTCTTAGGACGGGATTCTCTAATAACCCCGGCTGCACATCGCCGGCATCCGCATTGTTAATAATCGCATATGCAGTAACATATGCGATTATTAACTCCAAGGCGATGGCCGGCGAGGTGCTGTGGGTCCCCCCTCCCTCCCTGCACCCTCACACGGCTGTGAGGGCTCCGCTTCCTCCTCCCTGACCTCGATCTTGGTCACTGTTCTATACGTGTGAGACAAGTGGTACTGGTCCTTGATCAGACTGTGCTGCAGGTGTTTTGGACAGGATACATTGAAGATCCCAACTGACGGGATGCCGGCAGTCACAGTATAGACTCCAGCATTCCAACTTGCAACCAGAACACCGCCGCCGGAATACCGACATTGATGAGGATGCCGAAACAGGAATTCCGACAGCTGGCATCCTGATCGTAAGTATGCTGGGGTAGGTTAGTGTCAGGCTGGGAGGCGGGGAGGGTTAGGTTAAGACACTAGAGGGGGGCATAAGGTTAGGCTGTGGGAGGTACTTAGAACTAGGGTTAGGTTGGGGGGTAGGAATTACATGGTTAGGCATTATTGGGTAGGGTTAGGGATAGGCTGTAGGGGGAGGTAGGGTGAGGCTGTGGACAGGGAGCGTTCGGGAGGGGCAGAGGGAAGGTAAGTATATCTCCTAGCACTTTATCATGATTCCCTCCATCGGGACATCGGCGGTGGTCATCTGTATGGGACTTGGGAGTGTGGGCGAGCCGCGACATGGGAGTGAGGAGCCATGTGGGCGAGCCACGACAGGGGAGTGAGGAGCAGTGTGTGCGAGCCGTGACATGGGAGTGAGGAGCAGTGTGGGCGAGCCGCGACATGGGAGTGAGGAGCAGTGTGGGCGACCGCGACATGGGAGTGAGGAGCAGTGTGGGCGAGCCACGACATGGGAGTGAGGAGCAGTATGGGCGAGCCGCGACATGGGAGTAAGGAGCAGTGTGGGCGAGCCACGACATGGGAGTAAGGAGCAGTGTGGGCGAGCCACGACATGGGAGTGAGGAGCAGTATGGGCGAGCCGCGACATGGGAGTAAGGAGCCGTGTGGGCGAGCCGCGACATGGGAGTAAGGAGCCATGTGGGCGAGCAGCGACATGGGAGTAAGGAGCCGTGTGGGGGCGAGCAGCGACATGGGAGTAAGGAGCCGTGTGGGGGCGAGCCGCGACATGGGAGTAAGGAGCCGTGTGGGCGAGCCGCGACATGGGAGTGAGGAGCCGTGTGGGCAAGCAGCGACATTGGAGTGAGGAGCCGTGTGGGCGAGCAGCGACATGGGAGTGAGGAGCCGTGTGGGCGAGCAGCGACATGGGAGTGAGGAGCCGTGTGGCCGAGCCGCGACATGGGAGTGAGGAGCCGTGTGGGCGAGCCGCGACATGGGAGTGAGGAGCAGTGTGGGCGAGCCGAGACATGGGAGTGAGGAGCAGTGTGGGCGAGCCGCGACATGGGAGTGAGGAGCAGTGTGGGCGAGCCGCGACATGGGAGTGAGGAGCAGTGTGGGCGAGCCGCGACATGGGAGTGAGGAGCCGTGTGGGCGAGCCGCGACATGGGAGAGAGGAGCCGTGTGGGCGAGCCGCGACATGGGAGTAAGGAGCCGTGTGGGCGAGCCGCGACATGGGAGTAAGGAGCCGTGTAGGCGAGCCGCGACATGGGAGAAAGGAGCCGTGTGGGTGAGCCGCGACATGGGAGAAAGGAGCAGTGTGGGCGAGCCGCGACATGGGAGTAAGGACCAGTGTGGGCGAGCCGCGACATGGGAGTAAGGAGCCATGTGGGCGAGCCGCGACATGGGAGTAAGGAGCCGTGTGGGCGAGCCGCGACATGGGAGAACGGAGCCGTGTGGGCGAGCCGCGACATGGGAGTACGGAGCCGTGTGGGCGAGCCGCGACATGGGAGAAAGGAGCCGTGTGGGCGAGCCGCGACATGGGAGAAAGGAGCCGTGTGGGCGAGCCGCGACATGGGAGTAAGGAGCAGTGTGGGCGAGCCGCGACATGGGAGTAAGGAGCAGTGTGGGCGAGCCGCGACATGGGAGTAAGGAGCAGTGTGGGCGAGCCGCGACATGGGAGTAAAGTACCGTTAGTATGGCACAGGTGTCTGGAGCAATGCTGACTACGGGGATCTATAGAGCCAACATGACGCTTGAGGAGGTGCCACAGATGCTCAATTGGGTTCAAGCGTGGGGAATTGGACATTTCTAGCCTTGTGACCTGTCACATTGTCTTGCTGGAAGATCCCATCCACCCCATGGAAGACAATCAGCATGTATGGCGGCACGTGATATGCAAGGACCACATCAGTCAAGAGCGCCTTCTACATGGATGAGATGCCACAGAACCATCCTCAGACCAGAACGCTGTCATCACCAGCTCGTGTTCTTCCAGCAGTGGTTGCAGGATGTTTGTTCTCTGATGTTTCCTGTCTGACACTCCATTGTCCATCCACTCGATGAAGCAAAAACAAACAGGACTTATTGGAGAAGGTAACTCTTCCCCAATCAGCGGAGGTCCAATTCTGATACCTCCAGGCACATTGAAACTTCGTTAGCATATGTGCAGTGATCATCTGTATGCAACAGGGTTTGCCGAATGTCTTGTATCCCCAGGTTTATTCTGACAGTGTGTTGTTCCATCTTTGCACACCTTCGTAGCAGATGTTTACCTCTCACATCAATGGCATGCGGTACTCTGCAGTTTCCACATTGGCCATTTGTTCAGTCACCTTATATACCCACCAAGCCAGAGCACCTTACGTGACGCACTTCGTGGGCTACACGCTGCTGATATCAAATGCAGGAGGAGGTCATAATAACCGGACTCAACTGTGTAGGTATGAGGGTTCAGGAAGCGCCATGTGACATCTGTACATAAGAAGGCTTAACTACATGATTAATATACTGTATACAAGGACTGGCAGGGCATGCTGAAGCTTGTAGTTCTACAACAATTTTAGATTGCCTAGTTGTGAATTCAACATCACTGAGCAGTGTTAAGGCCCCCATACACTATGCGATTTGAGCACAATTTCACCCGATTCGTAAGAATCGGGCCGTGAAATCGGGCTAAACCGCACTTGTAGACATCCCGTCCGACCCGATGCGCGGTCCAGTGCGCATCAGATTGGAGTCAGGAGGTCGGACGGGCTGCACATAAGATTTGCTAAACCTGTGACCACTTCCTCCCCTGCCCGGCTCTCCACAACAGCTCCCCCCACCCAGCCAGTCTCAAGGCTCCCTCCTCCTGCAGCTCCCCCAGGACTGCATATGATAAATCCATGCGATTTATCAGGTGCAAAACAAGTGCCTAATCGTGTGTCCCCCTCCCGGAAATCAGGTTTGACTTGTCCCTAGGACAGGTCGCACTAATGTATGGGACCGGTCAAACAGCATCTAACATATCAATAGCAAAGCTCTCACACTTGTCAGGCACCAGCATGTCTTTATGCAGAGCCGGAAGGGAACGGCCAGAAGTCTCCGGGTAATTTGTACTGATTCCCTCATCCTGGTAATATGCTGTTCCCTTTGATGACAGCTATTATGTAGATAGTAGGGAAAAGATTGCACTTATCGTTCCAATTATATTCTCAGTCCAGGTACATTGCAGAAACCTTCAGTGAAAACCTTTTTATTTTCATCAATTTTAATGGCAGTAAAATTGCTTAGGGGAAAATTGACTAAGTATTGATTTGGGGGGAGGGTGTTTACGACTCAGTACATTTACTGCTGGAAAACTAAACAAAGGGGTAATTCAACAAACTCCGATGAAGTGTGATCATCGCTATCAGACGCATGTCGCACACGCAAAGCTTAAGGGGCAGATGTATTAAGCCTGGACAAGAGATAAAGTGGAAAGTCCAAGCTGTCATTTTCAAACACAGCTGATTGGCTGGTGCTTTATCTCCTTTCACTTTATCTCCAATTTATCTCTTCTCCAGGCTTAATACATCTGCCCCAAAGTGCGATCGCATCCCCCAAATGATAATAGCTAATGTCGGCTATGGGAATAGATATACACCTGTGACCACTAGAGGGAGCCCCAGCGCTAAATGTACTGAAGGGGATAATTTACTTTCTAGGCTATGACAGTTTTATTGCCAGTCTGGAGATGTGATTGGCAGCGTGTAGCCAATTAATTCCGCTACCTGGGAACCTCAGGTTAGTATCTTCCACTACACTGGTGATTACCTCTTATCTCAGTGTAATAGCGCACTGATAACCGGAACCAACTGTTATACATCAGAGCTTTATTACTTCCCCTTTGTAACCAGGTTGCCAGCCATATGTACTTACAGTATCTCTGTCATTTGTGTATGTGATGTCAGCAGGCGGCTGCACAAGACTGGGATGTACAATATTCAAGAGGTCAGGTCCAATCAAAACAATATATGGTTGTAAATCACCTGCCTACCTGCCCCTCTCCATGCTCTGTTCCTGGTAATGTAGGATTGCCAGCACCTGTGGTGACACCTTTCTTATCAGTTACCTAGCTCCCCACAGGTGCTGGCAATCATACATTATCCATACCTCCCAGCATGCCCCTCTACAGGAGGACACAATGCTCTGTTCCTGGGCTTCCCTGGTAATGTAGGATTGCCAGCACCTGTGGTGACACCTTTCTTATCAGTTACCTAGCTCCCCACAGGTGCTGGCAATCCTACATTATCCATACCTCCCAGCATGCCCCTCTCCAGGAGGACACAATGCTCTGCACCTGGGCTTCCCTGGTAATGTATGATTGCCAGCACCTGTGGTGACACCTGTCTTATTAGTTACCTAGCTCCCCACAGGTGCTGGCAATCCTACATTATCCATACCTCCCAGCATGCCCCTCTCCAGGAGGACACAATGCTCTGTTCCTGGGCTTCCCTGGTAATGTATGATTGCCAGCACCTGTGGTGACACCTTTCTTATCAGTTACCTAGCTCCCCACAGGTGCTGGCAATCATACATTATCCATACCTCCCAGCATGCCCCTCTCCAGGAGGACACAATGCTCTGCACCTGGGCTTCCCTGGTAATGTATGATTGCCAGCACCTGTGGTGACACCTGTCTTATCAAGTAACTAGCTCCACACTGGTGCTGCCAATTCTACATTACAGGGAAGTCCAGGAACAAAGCATTTTCTCCCTGAAGGAGAGGGTCAGGTAGGCAAGTATGTTGTAAATGGAACAAAATGGTGACATATGTATGTATGTATTTGTGGCACATAAATTCTGATATATCTATCTGTCAGGAGATATCTGAATCAGGACAATTAAAGATATAGTAGGCAATAACTAACAGAGGTGCAGGGGGTGCAGCTACTATGGGGCCCAGAGCTGAGAGGGGCCACCTTCCCTGTCACAGTTACATGTGTTATATACAGGGGTGTGCCGCGTTTTACTTTCCATGTATTACGTTAGTACAGCGTTATATATGGCAGCTTACAAATACTATCTATCAGGTGTGGAACAAACTGCCGACAATCAGAATGTTGACCAAATATCATGTAGACAGTATAACCCTGAAGGCAGCATGACCCTCAACCTGGCTGTCGTAATTCACAATGTCAACATTCTGAAAGTCGACACATTGACTACATACCCTAAACCTGCAGCTTACACCCTTCGTAAGAAGTCACTGCGCCAGTTAGATGAAGGGAAGATACAGATGGAGAGTCACCAGATCTCCTGGGCTGGAGCAGGCTGGCGGACAGGAGCTCCTGACGGGGACACATCAGCACAACAGCGGGAGCGGATTCCCTGCCGTCTCACTTCAGAGAGATGGGCAGGGTGAGTGGGGGTGCGGGCAACTACGGGGGAGCCGGGGTAGGGCGGCGGTGGGTTCCAATAGAACAGGGCGCGCAAGCATCTCATGCGCACGCTCCCCATTCAGTCGGGTAACGCCGGCTGGCAAATGGTGATAGAATCGCCAGGAGCAGCTCCAATGTGATCTGATCCATCTGTATAACAATATATTCAGAATAAACAAATGTGGCCTCCCACATGTCATTTGGAAATGAATCATCTGATATTATTTTGCAAGACAAACTTAATTGGGTTCTAACGCACAACAGTCTCGTGATGAGTCCGGCGAGATAATCGCTGGAAATAAGCCTTAATTGTACAGCAATCACATGAGCTATAACAGTCTGCAGCTTCTGCAGAACATCCTTATGGGCAGAGGAGTAACTCTGGGAGACAAAGGAGTCATCTGCCACTGGGCTCCTGCCCCCAAGGGGGCACCTCACCTTTCCTGCCAGTTTGAATCAGTTACTTGAAAGCCGTCAATATAACATCAGTGGCTGACTTCCCCTTCTAACATCATATTTGCAAGTGTCACCCTGTATTAGAACACATGACCTGTGTTACTGCAGACAGACACCTTATACCGTGTTCTCACTGCGAGTGAGAAATACACGGCTTTTCCCAGGCATTGAAATGCCGGGGACTGCCGCGCTGGACCCCCGTTCTCACTGCAAGGCAAATTCCCGGGTGAAGAAGTTCTACCCGTGAATTTGCCTTTTAACACGGACTTTTCGGCAGTGTGAACGGGTCAACCCGTGTCTGCATACCCGGATCTCAGACACGGGTAAAAAGAAGGGTTTTACCCGTGTCTGAGATCCGGGTATGGGACCCGTACACACTGCCAAAAATCCCGTGTTAAAAGGAAAATTCCCGGGTCTACATGTTAGACCCGGGAATTTGGCTGCAGTGAGAACGGGGTATTACTGATGGAGCTGTTGGATGGGCACCAATATTTATCTGGTTTCCGGGCTACTGGGATGACTTACGTCTCTGCTTATGGGGCCAACTGCTAATAGGGTGTGCTTAATCACTGACATTACGTACGCTTCTTATTTGGAAATGATTACTTAGGCCAGATGTACTAAGTTTTGAAAAGTGATAAATGACCAACTAATTAGATCCTAACTGTCAATTTGCAAAGCCAGACTGTAGCATGTTAGGAGCTGATTGTCTGTTTGTTTATCACTCTCCATGTTATCACTTTGCAAGGCTTAGTACATCATAAGAAGCGGATAGATTTGGTTTCTTGGAATTGTGGCTAATTTGCACATATTAGATGTTCAGCATCACTAGAGCTAATGGGGCAGCACTACAGAAGTCATTTCTACATATACGTAACCTGACCGCATTGCAGAGACTCCATGCTGACCACACCATAATCCGCTCACACTCTGCTGACCACACCATAATCCGCTCACACTCTGCTGACCACACCATAATCCGCTCACACTCTGCTGGCCACACCATAATCCGCTCACACTCTGCTGGCCACACCATAATCCGCTCACACTCTGCTGACCACACCATAATCCGCTCACACTCTGCTGACCACACCATAATCCGCTCACACTCTGCTGGCCACACCATAATCCGCTCACACTCTGCTGGCCACACCATAATCCGCTCACACTCTGCTGGCCACACCATAATCCGCTCACACTCTGCTGGCCACACCATAATCCGCTCACACTCTGCTGACCACACCATAATCCGCTCACGCTCTGCTGGCCACACCATAATCCGCTCACACTCTGCTGGCCACACCATAATCCGCTCACGCTCTGCTGGCCACACCATAATCCGCTCACGCTCTGCTGGCCACACCATAATCCGCTCACGCTCTGCTGGCCACACCATAATCCGCTCACGCTCTGCTGGCCACACCATAATCCGCTCACACTCTGCTGACCACACCATAATCCGCTCACACTCTGCTGGCCACACCATAATCCGCTCACACTCTGCTGGCCACACCATAATCCGCTCACGCTCTGCTGACCACACCATAATCCGCTCACACTCTGCTGGCCACACCATAATCCGCTCACACTCTGCTGGCCACACCATAATCCGCTCACACTCTGCTGGCCACACCATAATCCGCTCACACTCTGCTGGCCACACCATAATCCGCTCACACTCTGCTGACCACACCATAATCCGCTCACACTCTGCTGGCCACACCATAATCCGCTCACACTCTGCTGGCCACACCATAATCCGCTCACACTCTGCTGACCACACCATAATCCGCTCACACTCTGCTGGCCACACCATAATCCGCTCACACTCTGCTGGCCACACCATAATCCGCTCACACTCTGCTGACCACACCATAATCCGCTCACACTCTGCTGGCCACACCATAATCCGCTCACACTCTGCTGGCCACACCATAATCCGCTCACACTCTGCTGGCCACACCATAATCCGCTCACACTCTGCTGGCCACACCATAATCCGCTCACACTCTGCTGGCCACACCATAATCCGCTCACACTCTGCTGGCCACACCATAATCCGCTCACACTCTGCTGGCCACACCATAATCCGCTCACACTCTGCTGACCACACCATAATCCGCTCACACTCTGCTGACCACACCATAATCCGCTCACACTCTGCTGACCACACCATAATCCGCTCACACTCTGCTGGCCACACCATAATCTGCTCACACTCTGCTGACCACACCATAATCCGCTCACACTCTGCTGGCCACACCATAATCCGCTCACACTCTGCTGGCCACACCATAATCCGCTCACACTCTGCTGGCCACACCATAATCCGCTCACACTCTGCTGGCCACACCATAATCTGCTCACACTCTGCTGGCCACACCATAATCTGCTCACACTCTGCTGGCCACACCATAATCTGCTCACACTCTGCTGGCCACACCATAATCTGCTCACACTCTGCTGACCACACCATAATCCGCTCACACTCTGCTGACCACACCATAATCCGCTCACACTCTGCTGGCCACACTATAATCCGCTCACACTCTGCTGGCCACACCATAATCCGCTCACACTCTGCTGGCCACACCATAATCCGCTCACACTCTGCTGGCCACACCATAATCCGCTCACACTCTGCTGGCCACACCATAATCCGCTCACACTCTGCTGGCCACACCATAATCCGCTCACACTCTGCTGGCCACACCATAATCCGCTCACACTCTGCTGGCCACACCATAATCCGCTCACACTCTGCTGGCCACACCATAATCCGCTCACACTCTGCTGGCCACACCATAATCCGCTCACACTCTGCTGGCCACACCATAATCCGCTCACACTCTGCTGGCCACACCATAATCCGCTCACACTCTGCTGGCCACACCATAATCCGCTCTCACTCTGATGGCCACACCATAATCCGCTCACACTCTGCTGACCACACCATAATCCGCTCACACTCTGCTGGCCACACCATAATCCGCTCACACTCTGCTGGCCACACCATAATCCGCTCACACTCTGCTGGCCACACCATAATCCGCTCACACTCTGCTGGCCACACCATAATCCGCTCACACTCTGCTGACCACACCATAATCCGCTCACACTCTGCTGGCCACACCATAATCCGCTCACACTCTGCTGACCACACCATAATCCGCTCACACTCTGCTGGCCACACCATAATCCGCTCACACTCTGCTGGCCACACCATAATCCGCTCACACTCTGCTGACCACACCATAATCTGCTCACACTCTGCTGGCCACACCATAATCCGCTCACACTCTGCTGGCCACACTATAATCCGCTCACACTCTGCTAGCCACACCATAATCTGCTCACACTCTGCTGACCACACCATAATCCGCTCACACTCTGCTGGCCACACTATAATCCGCTCACACTCTGCTAGCCACACCATAATCCGCTCACACGCTGCTGACCACACCATAATCCGCTCACCCTCTGCTGACCACACCATAATCCGCTCACACTCTGCTGGCCACACCATAATCCGCTCACACTCTGCTGAGGAGGCCAATCAGTGCCAGCTATTGCTGATCTCCTACACTCTGTATAATACTAAGAATCTGATTGGCTGATCCAGGCAACTCCCACACTTTAGAAGAATTATCTCCCTCATAGTACAGGGCCAGATGTATCAAGCTTCAAAAAGCGATAACCTGGAGAGTGATAACCCACCAGCCAATCAGCTCCTACCTGCCACCTTTCATGCTGGCTGGGTAGGAGCTGATTGGCTGGTGGTTTATCACTTTTTGAAGCTTGATACATCTGGCCCTGTGTGTTTTAGGACTTGTCTGCAAATACAGATACATTAATTTCCTGCGTTACATTTAAACTGCTTATGTCGCACCAACCGGTGTCACAGGGAACCTATGACAAGCAATCAGACCCTAACTGCCATTTTACAGATTGTTTGAAAAATGACAGTTAGTCGCTGGTTGGCTGGCACTTTATCTCTGTACACTTTATCACACCACAGGGTAAATTTACTTTAAGCTTCTAAAAATGAAGAGATGATGTTGCCCGTAGCAACCAATCAGATTATATAGGTTTTTTATTAAGAAATGATAACCAGATTCTGATTGGTTGCTATGGGCAACATTACATCTTTTTATTTTGGAAGGGTACTTATGTAGTATCTGGGCTGCCGATTTTTTGATTGTATGCCTTAAGTTAAGGCATACAATCAGATGCGATGCGATGCGATATCGCATCGCATCGCATCGCATCCGATATCGGATGCGATGACCCGATTTTTCCATAGGAATCAATGTTAAAATGATTCCTATGGAAAAAGGGGTCCTTTTCATACCCCTACTATCCAAGTGGGCATGGAGTTGGATATAAACCTGTGGCGAGCGTAGCGAGCCACCGAGCCCGAAGCGTGGCGAGCGAAGCGAGCCCCGCGAGGGGACGGTATTCGTCCCCTCGCGGGGCTCGCTTCGCTCGCCACGCTTCGGGCTCGGTGGCTCGCTACGCTCGCCACAGGTTTATATCCAACTCCATGCCCACTTGGATAGTAGGGGTATGAAAAGGACCCATTTTTCCCATTGAATTCCATGTTAAAATGGACTCAGTCCATTTTAACATTGATTCCTATGGAAAAATCGGGTCATCGCATCGCATCGCATCGAATCGCATGGTCGCATGCGATGCGATGCGATCTCCCGATCCGACCCGATTTAGAAATCGGCAGCCCAGATACTACATAAGTACCTTTGGAAGCTTTAGTAAATGCTCCCCTTTAAGGCTTATTACATAAGACACACACACTCACGACAAAAGGGTTCAGCTTTTGGTAAACCCCCAGAAAGACAGAATCAATCATCCATAGCCACCAAAGTCTATTGTAACATATAGGCATAGCGGGTGGCTGCCCAGGGGCCGCACAATTCTCTGAGCCTCCGAGCAGGGGCCGGTGCTGGTCACAGAATTCTCCACCTGCCCCTCAGCCTGCAGCCAGACAGTGAATGACTGTGAACATGCTGATTGGTGGATGGATGACCAATCAGAATGCTGTATGTTACACAGCTGGTACGTTCACCTTGTATGAAACAAGCTACAGGGACCTACAGCGACTTGTTGTTTACCTATTGTGGAGCTTAATTACTCCAGTTGCACCCATATATGTATCATTAGTCTACAGCTGCCAACTTTCCCTGCTATTCAGGATGGCTCCTAAATTGGAATCATTTGCCCTTGAGAAAATGTTTTGCCCTTGAGTATTTTCTTTTTACACCTGCACAGCCAGCTCTCCTGTAAGACGCCTTCATCGCCGGGGGAGTATGTATAATATAATGTTGTTCTGCATCATGTCTGCATAGATTATGCACTTGCCAAACAAGTGTGCCCTTGAAATCCATATTAAAAAATGCCAATTATTACTAGTGCGGTATTGTTGTCATAGTGCAGTAAATGAAACTGATAAATTAAAACTCTTAACTATGACTAACTATAAGTGGCTCTATGTATGGGGTACACGTGTGTGTGTGTGTGTGTGTGTGTGTGTGTGGGGGGGATTAAACTCGTGGGAGTTTTATATCATTTTTTCTTTCTCCTCTCTCCAATTCTGCTTTCAGGGACTAGGGAGAAAGAGAGAGAGAGAGAGAGAGAGAGGGAGAGGAAGAGAGGGGGGGAGGGGGAGGAACAGAGAGAGCCGGATAAAACGTGAAAAGCAGAGAAGGCTTAACATGTCCGTTATCTCCTCCAACCTTCCTGGGATTAGCTTGCTGGACCAACACCGTCCCTACAGCATCTTCTCCGGATGATGACATGCCGCCTCTAGGACACTGTGCCTCTTCCCGGAGAAAGAAGTTCCCTTTTTCCCCAACTGAACACCAAAGTCCTGGAAAGCAGGAGCCTGATGTGACTCAAGGTAATGGGTTTCATGACTAATTTTCTTTAGGTAGAAGGAACCTGGGCCAGTGCTTCCAGTCCAGGGTTCTTGGTCAGATGGCACAGGTCACTGGGTACAGAGTGGTATGCAGATTGAAGTGACAGCGGTTATATAACCAGTGCTAAAGACATGAAACCTCTGCAGGAGTTTACACTCGTTAGATTCCCAGCAATAGTACAGACACACAATGTGCTCTGTGCTGTACTGTAAATCAGGGCTACGGAACTTGTGCTGTGGAACTACAAGATCCAGCTGGTACACAACCGTCACTTCTTCTCTGCAGACCTCTGTTTTATATAGCACGGTGGGACGTGTAGTTCTTAGGTGTGTTGGACCACGGGGTCCGACGGTACCGTAAGATCATGCAGTAAATATTGTTGCTGGGGTCTGTATATGCGCTTACCCCCACCATCGCAACAGGGCCGACTTTGCCTCGTTCCGAATAGTCTTGAATCACCCCCAAAGGTTGTATGCAAACATAACAAATAATGTATATCTATAGATTGTGAGCTTGCAGCAGGGCCCTCCTATCTCCAAGTCTGTCTGTTGTTACCCAGTTTGTTTTATCGCTGTCTAATATTGTAAGAGCAACGGAATCTGCTGCGCTATATAAGACACTGTAACGGAATCTGCTGCGCTATATAAGACACTGTAACGGAATTTGCTGCGCTATATAACACACTGTAACGGAATATGCTGCTCTATAGAAGACACTGTAACAGAATCTGCTGCGCTATATAAGACACTAACGGAATCTGCTGCGCTATATAAGACACTGTAACGGGATCTGCTGCGCTATATAAGACACTAACGGAATCTGCTGCGCTGTATAAGACACTGTAACGGAATCTGCTGCGCTATATAAGACACTGTAACGGGATCTGCTGCGCTATATAAGACAGTAACGGAATCTGCTGCGCTATATAAGACGCTGTAACGGAATCTGCTGCGCTATATAAGACGCTGTAAAGGAATCTGCTGCGCTATATAAGACACTAACGGAATCTGCTGCACTATATAAGACACTGTAACGGAATCTGCTGCTCTATATAAGACACTGTAACGGAATCTGCTGCTCTATTTAAGACACTGTAACGGAATCTGCTGCGCTATATAAGACACTGTAACGGAATCTGCTGCGCTATATAAGACGCTGTAACGGAATCTGCTGCGCTATATAAGACGCTGTAACGGAATCTGCTGCGCTATATAAGACGCTGTAACGGAATATGCTGCGCTATATAAGACACTGTAACGGAATATGCTGCGCTATATAAGACACTGTAACGGGATCTGCTGCGCTATATAAGACACTGTAACGGGATCTGCTGCGCTATATAAGACAGTAACAGAATCTGCTGCGCTATATAAGACGCTGTAACGGAATCTCCTGCGCTATATAAGACACTGTAACGGAATCTGCTGCGCTATATAAGACACTGTAACGGAATCTGCTGCGCTATATAAGACACTGTAACGGAATCTGCTGCGCTATATAAGACACTGTAACGGAATCTGCTGCGCTATATAAGACACTGTAACGGAATCTGCTGCGCTATATAAGACACTGTAACGGAATCTGCTGCGCTATATAAGACACTGTCACGGAATCTGCTGCGCTATATAAGAAACTGTAACGGAATTTGCTGCGCTATAAGAACCTGTAATGGAATCTGCTGCGCTATATAAGACACTGTAACGGAATCTGCTGCGCTATATAAGGCGCTGTAACAGAATCTGCTGCACTGTATAAGGCACTGTAACGGAATCTGCTGCGCTTTATAAGACACTGTAACGGAATCTGCTGCGCTGTATAAGACACTGTAACGGAATCTGCTGCGCTATATAAGACACTGTAAATAAATAAATAAATGTGAGTTAATTGTATTTAACTTATCCAGAAATCATCAATAGTGCATGTACTTTGCAATTGAACATGTTTATCTCTAGTGTCCGTGGTTTGTCAGACCAGCCAGGATCCGCTTCTGCAGCCGGGAATGTTGGCAGCAGTTTTGTGAATGTTTTACTTCCCTAGAAAATATTTTCGAAAAAGTTTCCAGAATGACATCACCAACGCGTGTTCCTGCATTTGTTGAGTTTTATTGGGTAATTTCTGGCAAGTGAAAGCCACAAGCGTCCCTTTTGGTGCCCAATGTGGTAATTCTACATTAATCTGTAAATCAGTCCCAGCATACCGGTAGACATCTAGGAAATCTGCTCTGGGATTTGCATACATGGGAATAATACAGTTCAGAAGTATAATTTTGCTATTGTGTTCCATTAATCAATGAGGGATATTTACTAAGCTCAAAAGAATGAAATCTAAATGGGGTAATTCTGGTTCATTTGCTCGGTTTTATTTTATTTAAAAAAAAAACTTATTTATTTATTTATTATAAGGTTTTATTTTAACTCCTTAAACCCAAAACAATCCTTTTTTAGAGTTTTTGATGAAGCCATTCTTTCATTATAGAAAGAGTAGAAGACTTCCCACAGTCATGACTGATGAATCCCAGTGGGAATGCGGAGAATGTATAAAATTCCCATCCCATTTCCCAGGACAGTAATAATCCCAGATTGCTTCTTTCCCAGTGTGGCAGGGACTTGATACTTCCACGTGATGGTAATGCACATGATCCGGTCCAGGTTTTAGAGCAGCAGCTGGAAAACTGATGTGTTCACGGTTGGGTTGATTAGCAGCACCTGTGCTCTCCTGATATAAGCATACCTCCCAGCATGCCCCTCTCCAGGAGGGATACAATGCTCTGTACCTGGACTTCCCTGGTAATGTATAATTGCCATCACCTGTGGTGAAACACCTTTCTTATCAATTAACCTGTTCAACACAGATGATGGCAATCATACATTACCAGGGAAGTCCAGGAGCAGAGCATTGTGTCCTCCTGGAGAGGGGCATGCTGGGAGGTATGGATAATGTATGATTGCCAGCACCTGTGGTGAGCTAGGTAACTGATAAGAAAGGTGTCACCACAATTGCTGGCAATCCTACATTACCAGGGAAGCCCAGGAACAGAGCATTGTGTCCTCCTGGAGAGGGGCATGCTGGGAGGTATGGATAATGTATGATTACCAGCACCTGTGGGGAGCTAGGTAACTGATAAGAAAGGTGTCACCACAGGTGCTGGCAATCATACATTACCAGGGAAGTCCAGGAACAGAGCACTGTGTCCTCCTGGAGAGGGGCATGCTGGGAGGTATGGATAATGTATGATTGCCAGCACCTGTGGGGAGCTAGGTAACTGATAAGAAAGGTGTCACCACAGGTGCTGGCTATCATACATTACCAGGGAAGCCCAGGAACAGAGCATTGTGTCCTCCTGGAGAGGGGCATGCTGGGAGGTATGGATAATGTAGGATTGCCAGCACCTGTGGGGAGCTAGGTAACTGATAAGAAAGGTGTCACCACAGGTGCTGGCAATCATACATTACCAGGGAAGCCCAGGAACAGAGCATTGTGTCCTCCTGGAGAGGGGCATGCTGGGAGGTATGGATAATGTATGATTACTAGCACCTGTGGTGAGCTAGGTAACTGATAAGAAAGGTGTCACCACAGGTGCTGGCAATCCTACATTACCAGGGAAGCCCAGGAACAGAGCATTGTGTCCTCCTGGAGAGGGGCATGCTGGGAGGTATGGATAATGTATGCTTGCCAGCACCTGTGGGGAGCTAGGTAACTGATAAGAAAGGTGTCACCACAGGTGCTGACAATCATACATTACCAGGGAAGCCCAGGAACAGAGCACTGTGTCCTCCTGGTGAGGGGCATGCTGGGAGGTATGGATAATGTATGATTGCCATCACCTGTGGGGAGCTAGGTAACTGATAAGAAAGGTGTCACCACAGGTGCTGGCAATCATACATTACCAGGGAAGCCCAGGAGCAGAGCATTGTGTCCTCCTGGAGAGGGGCATGCTGGGAGGTATGGATAATGTATGCTTGCCAGCACCTGTGGGGAGCTAGGTAACTGATAAGAAAGGTGTCACCACAGGTGCTGACAATCATACATTACCAGGGAAGCCCAGGAACAGAGCACTGTGTCCTCCTGGTGAGGGGCATGCTGGGAGGTATGGATAATGTATGATTGCCATCACCTGTGGGGAGCTAGGTAACTGATAAGAAAGGTGTCACCACAGGTGCTGGCAATCATACATTACCAGGGAAGCCCAGGAGCAGAGCATTGTGTCCTCCTGGAGAGGGGCATGCTGGGAGGTGTGTTAAGGGCATTGTTCATAATGGTGGAATAGCTGCCCAGGGGATAGGCCGGGGTGTGGGCTACGGTAGGGGCCACTGGAGCATACTGAGGAGGAGTTTGTACTGTGCTGTGACACCTGTATGCTGCAATGCTGTAACTGTCCTTGCCTAGTCTGTTTACCTGGTGTGCTGTGTAGCTGCTACAAGACTTCGTCTTACCCTGTGCACAGTATGTGATTCCTTGTCACATTAGCTACACAGGTAGTGGGAATATGTATTATTGCATTCAATGTCTAAATTTATAGTCAAGAGGTCAGCTCCATATGGTGACATGGTCCAACGGTCGACATAGTCAAATGACCGACGCATAAAAAGGCCAAACTTTTTTCTCCTTTTTAATTTTTCATACTTTCAATACCTATTTAATTATGAAAAAAACACCTCAGGAAAATGTGAAAAACTCATGCCGACCATGTCCATGTTGACCTTAAGCATGTGTCAGACTTTTGTCAATGTCGACCTAGGGTATGTTGACTATTCTTGGGTGCCGACCTAGCCATTGTCAACCATTAGTGGTCAACCTAGTAACTGTCAACCCAGACATTGTTGACGCTGGGACCACATACCAAGACACAACGGGCAGTAATAGAAGATGTCACAGGGGGCTGCCGGACGGGGTCCCGACTGTCGGGAAATCATACCACACCCGTCACAGGGTCCTGCAATATAGCGGTGGCATTAGTGGCAGTTATTATGTGCTGGCTAATACAAGAGATGCCCTAACCCTGCAGCCTCACCCTCACCCTGCAGCCTCAGCCTCACCCTCACCCTGCAGCCTCGCCCTAACCCTGCAGCCTCGCCCTAACCCTGCAGCCTCACCCTAACCCTAACCCTCCCCACCTGCAGCCTCACCCTAACCCTCCCCACCCGCAGCCTCCCCCTAACCCTCCCCACCTGCAGCCTCACCCTAACCCTCCCCACCTGCAGCCTCCCCCTAACCCTCCCCACCTGCAGCCTCACCCTAACCCTCCCCACCCGCAGCCTCACCCTAACCCTCCCCACCCGCAGCCTCACCCTAATCCTCCCCACCCGCAGCCTCACCCTAATCCTCCCCACCCGCAGCCTCACCCTCACCCTCCCCACCTGCAGCCTCACCCTAACCCTCCCCACCTGCAGCCTCACCCTAACCCTCCCCACCTGCAGCCTCACCCTAACCCTCCCCACCTGCAGCATCACCCTAACCCTCCCCACCTGCAGCCTCACCCTTATCCTCCCCATCTGCAGCATCACCGTAACCCTCCCCACCTGCAGCCTCACCCTCCCCACCTGCAGCCTCCCCCTAACCCTCCCCACCTGCAGCCTCACCCTCCCCACCTGCAGCCTCCCCCTAACCCTCCCTACCCGCAGCCTCCCCCTAACCCTCCCCACCGGCAGCCTCCCCCTAACCCTCCCCACCGGCAGCCTCCCCCTAACCCTCCCCACCGGCAGCCTCCCCCTAACCCTCCCCACCTGCAGCATCACCCTAACCCTCCCCACCTGCAGCCTCACCCTAACCCTCCCCACCTGCAGCCTCACCCTAACCCTCCCCACCTGCAGCCTCACCCTAACCCTCCCCACCTGCAGCCTCACCCTAACCCTCCCCACCTGCAGCCTCACCCTAACCCTCCCCACCTGCAGCCTCACCCTAACCCTCCCCACCTGCAGCCTCCCCCTAACCCTCCCCACCGGCAGCCTCCCCCTAACCCTCCCCACCGGCAGCCTCCCCCTAACCCTTCCCACCGGCGGCCTCCCCCTAACCCTTCCCACCGGCGGCCTCCCCCTAACCCTTCCCACCGGCGGCCTCACCCTAACCCTTCCCACCGGCGGCCTCACCCTAACCCTTCCCACCCGAGGCCTCCTCCTAACCCTCCCCACCCACGGCCTCCCCCTAACCCTCCCCACCGCAGCCTCCCCCTAACCCTCCCCACCTGCAGCCTCCCCCTAACCCTCCCCCTAACCCTCCCCACCCGCAGCCTCCCCCTAACCCTCCCCACCAGCAGCCTCACCCTAACCCTCCCCACCCGCAGCCTCACCCTAACCCTCCCTACCAGCATCCTCACCCTAACCCTCCCTACCAGCAGCCTCACCCTAACCCTCCCTACCAGCAGCCTCACCCTAACCCTCAACTTCCGCAGCCTACCCCTAACCCTCCACTAGTGCCAAACCCTGACCCCAATACTTCCCTTCAGGACTGTGACTGTTAGGATTTTGCAGGCGGCATTGTGAGCGGTGTCAGAATTACAATACCGGCATTGTCACTTTCGAGATTCCAACTACATCCCCTCTAACACACCCACCACTACTTCCCAGACCATCAGACACCATACTGGCGCATTGCTTCGGCCGATATATCACACTACAATGATCAATCCAAAATCATTCCAGGAATGTACTTTGCAGATTGATCTTTCCGATGTTTCACATCTGTCCTCTAAGAACGCTCCTGATTGCTGTTACATGCATACCACGGGGTAGGGACAGTACCTTCCACTAGGCCCTGTGCCCTAGGGGCCAACAGCGGTAGCACACCATTAGTAAATCATGGATGCTAGATTGGCAATTGGCAGTGTAGAGGGCTTTAGGGATGTCTATAAATACTGCCGGTGTGTAATGTATACTAATGGCCTCATTGCTGTGGTTCCTGTAATTGTGAAGAGGAAACTACAATACACTTTTTTCTAATGTATGTGGTTTTCTGTCCAGTTTGGTCATAGTTGTGGATGGAACTCACACAGGCAAAGCCTTAGCATGAGTCGTTAGGGGGTGGTCCGAAATGTGCGCTGTGAACTATCTGAAAGTGGTCGTAGCTGCTGGGTGTTTACACAATACCTACTTTGGTTATAGGAATGGGGTATACACCTTACAGTGTCACCAGGCTGCGCTTGGAACAAACTTTATAATGGGTACTTAGCTTATAAATTAACACTTGAGGTTTTGTTGTATAATACAAAAAGTTTTATTTGTAATTTAAATCCATACTCTTACTATGCATAAAATGTACACAAATGGTCATACAGTAATTAATGTGCATAAAATGTACACAAATGGTCATACAGTAATTAATGTGCATACAATGTACACAAATGGTCATACAGTAATTAATGTGCATACAATGTACACAAATGGTCATACAGTAATTAATGTGCATACAATGTACACAAATGGTCATACAGTAATTAATGTGCATACAATTGTGTAAAAATAATCATAGTACCTTTAAAATACTGGAATATATTTAAAAACGGTGTAGTATAATGTGGTTGTGTAAATAAGCCCTCCTAGTAATGGTACACATACACAATGGGGTGTGGGTATAGGGAAGGGGTAGACTCACAAGGGTGTGGTATAGGGGTCCGACAGTCAGGATCCCGACAGTCATTATCCCGACGTTGGGATCCCGACTGCCCGGAGTCAGACAGCATGGCGAGCGCAAAAAAGCCCCTTGCGGGCTCACCGCGCTGTTGGCACGGTGGCTATGTGAGCCACCTATTCTATTCTCCCTCTATGGGGGTCGTGGACCCCCACGAGGGAAAATAGCGGGTGGCTGTTGGGCACCCGGCTGTTGGCGTTTTGACTGTCGGGATCCCGACTCACAAAGACTAACAATTTCCTTGTGTTTCCTTTTGTCTGAAAGAAGGTGCTTCTGGACCGTTACTGTGAGGGTTTATTTACACAACCACATTATACTACACCATTTTTAAATATATTCCAGTATTTTAAAGGTACTATGATTATTTTTACACAATTGTATGCACATTAATTACTGTATGACCATTTGTGTACATTGTATGCACATTAATTACTGTATGAACATTTGTGTACATTTTATGCATAGTAAGAGTATGGATTTGAATTACAAATAAAACTTTTTGTATTATACAACAAAACCTCAAGTGTTAATTTATAAGCTAAGTGCCCATTATAAAGTGTTCCAAGCGCAGCCTGGTGACACCGTAAGGTGTATACCCCATTCCTAAATAGCATGAGATGGATAAGTAGAGACAGCAGCAGCCTCTCTGGCCTCACTGCAGCCTACTGGGCTGGGGAAAGAGGCTGCTGCTGCTGTTAGGTAAGAGGAAGGAGAAGGGCGGCAGTGGACCAATAAGGCGGGCCCTGGTAATTGGTAAGCCTTAAACCACATGGGCACGCCTGCATCTTCTCCCAGAAAACGTCTGGTTACCACCCACAATTAGCGGCTTCCTGACAGTCAAGTTACGAGGGGATTCTTGTCGCTGTTTGGCCTTGCACATGAGCCCTATGTACCATACGCATGTGCAGTCACTCGTAAATGATCAGCTTGAGAATGTTTTAGCATGCACACACAAAGCTGATACTAATGTCACATTGGCAGATGAGTCCCTAGTGATGTGTTTGTAGTGAGCGGATACTGTGTCCTGAGTGTTTGTAGTGAGCGGATACTGTATCCTGGGTGTTTGTAGTGAGCGGATACTGTATCCTGGGTGTTTGTAGTGAGCGGATACTGTATCCCGGGGTGTTTGTAGTGAGCGGATACTGTATCCTGAGTGTTTGTAGTGAGCGGATACTGTATCCTGGGGGTTTGTAGTGAGCGGATACTGCATCCTGAGTGTTTGTAATGAGCGGTTACTGCGTCCTGAGTGTTTGTAGTGAGTGGATACTGTGTCCTGGGTGTTTGTAGTGAGCGGATACTGTATCCTGGGTGTTTGTAGTGAGTGGATACTGTGTCCTGAGTGTTTGTAGTGAGCAGTATCCTGAGTGTTTGTAGTAAGCGGATACTGTGTCCTGGGTGTTTGTAGTAAGCGGATACTGCGTCCTGAGTGTTTGTAGTGAGCGGATACTGTATCCTGGGTGTTTGTAGTGAGCGGATACTGTATCCTGGGTGTTTGTAGTGAGCGGATACTGTGTCCTGAGTGTTTGTAGTGAGCGGATACTGCGTCCTGAGTGTTTGTAGTGAGCGGATACTGTGTCCTGAGTGTTTGTAGTGAGCGGATACTGTATCCCGGGTGTTTGTAGTGAGCGGATACTGTGTCCCGAGTGTTTGTAGTTAACGGATACTGTATCCCGGGTGTTTGTAGTGAGCGGATACTGTGTCCCGGGTGTTTGTAGTGAGCGGATACTGTGTCCCGAGTGTTTGTAGTGAGCGGATACTGTATCCCGGGGTGTTTGTAGTGAGCGGATACTGTATCCTGAGTGTTTGTAGTGAGCGGATACTGTATCCTGGGGGTTTGTAGTGAGCGGATACTGTATCCTGAGTGTTTGTAATGAGCGGTTACTGCGTCCTGAGTGTTTGTAGTGAGTGGATACTGTGTCCCGGGTGTTTGTAGTGAGCGGATACTGTATCCCGAGTGTTTGTAGTGAGCGGATACTGTATCCTGAGTGTTTGTAGTGAGCGGATACTGTGTCCTGAGTGTTTTGTAGCGAGCGGATACTGTGTCCTGAGTGTTTGTAGTGAGCGGATACTGTGTCCTGAGTGTTTGTAGTGAGCGGATACTGTGTCCTGAGTGTTTGTAGTGAGCGGATACTGTATCCTGGGTGTTTGTAGTGAGCGGATACTGTGTCCTGGGTGTTTGTAGTGAGCGGATACTGCGTCCTGAGTGTTTGTAGTGAGCGGATACTGCGTCCTGAGTGTTTGTAGTGAGCGGATACTGTGTCCTGAGTGTTTGTAGTGAGCGGATACTGTGTCCTGAGTGTTTGTAGTGAGCGGATACTGTATCCTGGGTGTTTGTAGTGAGCGGATACTGTATCCTGGGTGTTTGTAGTGAGTGGATACTGTGTCCTGAGTGTTTGTAGTGAGCAGTATCCTGAGTGTTTGTAGTAAGCGGATACTGTGTCCTGGGTGTTTGTAGTAAGCGGATACTGCGTCCTGAGTGTTTGTAGTGAGCGGATACTGTATCCTGGGTGTTTGTAGTGAGCGGATACTGTATCCTGGGTGTTTGTAGTGAGCGGATACTGCGTCCTGAGTGTTTGTAGTGAGCGGATACTGTGTCCTGAGTGTTTGTAGTGAGCGGATACTGTGTCCTGAGTGTTTGTATTGAGCGGATACTGTGTCCTGAGTGTTTGCAGTGAGTGGATACTGTATCCTGGGTGTTTGCAGTGAGCGGATACTGTGTCCTGAGTGTTTGTAGTGAGCGGATACTGTGTCCTGAGTGTTTGTAGTGAGCGGATACTGTGTCCTGAGTGTTTGTAGCGAACGGATACTGTGTCCTGAGTGTTTGTAGCGAGCGGATACTGTATCCTGAGTGTTTGTAGCGAGCGGATACTGTATCCTGAGTGTTTGTAGTGAGCTGATACTGTATCCCGAGTGTTTGTAGTGAGCTGATACTGTATCCTCAGTGTTTGTAGTGAGCGGATACTGTATCCTGAGTGTGTGTAGTGAGCGGATACTGTGTCCTGAGTGTTTGTAGTGAGCAGTATCCTGGGTGTTTGTAGTGAGCGGATACTGCGTCCTGAGTGTTTGTAGTGAGCGGATACTGTGTCCTGAGTGTTTGTAGTGAGCGGATACTGTGTCCCTAGTGTTTGTAGTGAGCGGATACTGTATCCCGAGTGTTTGTAGTGAGCGGATACTGTATCCTGAGTGTTTGTAGTGAGCGGATACTGTGTCCTGAGTGTTTTGTAGCGAGCGGATACTGTGTCCCGAGTGTTTGTAGTGAGCGGATACTGTGTCCTGAGTGTTTGTAGTGAGCGGATACTGTATCCCGGGTGTTTGTAGTGAGCGGATACTGTGTCCCGAGTGTTTGTAGTTAACGGATACTGTATCCCGGGTGTTTGTAGTGAGCGGATACTGTGTCCTGGGTGTTTGTAGTGAGCGGATACTGTGTCCCGAGTGTTTGTAGTGAGCGGATACTGTATCCCGGGGTGTTTGTAGTGAGCGGATACTGTATCCTGAGTGTTTGTAGTGAGCGGATACTGTATCCTGGGGGTTTGTAGTGAGCGGATACTGTATCCTGAGTGTTTGTAATGAGCGGTTACTGCGTCCTGAGTGTTTGTAGTGAGCGGATACTGTGTCCTGAGTGTTTGTAGTGAGCGGATACTGCGTCCTGAGTGTTTGTAGTGAGCGGATACTGTGTCCTGAGTGTTTGTAGTGAGCGGATACTGTATCCCGGGTGTTTGTAGTGAGCGGATACTGTGTCCCGAGTGTTTGTAGTTAACGGATACTGTATCCCGGGTGTTTGTAGTGAGCGGATACTGTGTCCCGGGTGTTTGTAGTGAGCGGATACTGTGTCCCGAGTGTTTGCAGTGAGCGGATACTGTATCCCGGGGTGTTTGTAGTGAGCGGATACTGTATCCTGAGTGTTTGTAGTGAGCGGATACTGTATCCTGGGGGTTTGTAGTGAGCGGATACTGTATCCTGAGTGTTTGTAATGAGCGGTTACTGCGTCCTGAGTGTTTGTAGTGAGTGGATACTGTGTCCCGGGTGTTTGTAGTGAGCGGATACTGTATCCCGAGTGTTTGTAGTGAGCGGATACTGTATCCTGAGTGTTTGTAGTGAGCGGATACTGTGTCCTGAGTGTTTTGTAGCGAGCGGATACTGTGTCCTGAGTGTTTGTAGTGAGCGGATACTGTGTCCTGAGTGTTTGTAGTGAGCGGATACTGTGTCCTGAGTGTTTGTAGTGAGCGGATACTGTATCCTGGGTGTTTGTAGTGAGCGGATACTGTGTCCTGGGTGTTTGTAGTGAGCGGATACTGCGTCCTGAGTGTTTGTAGTGAGCGGATACTGCGTCCTGAGTGTTTGTAGTGAGCGGATACTGTGTCCTGAGTGTTTGTAGTGAGCGGATACTGTGTCCTGAGTGTTTGTAGTGAGCGGATACTGTATCCTGGGTGTTTGTAGTGAGCGGATACTGTATCCTGGGTGTTTGTAGTGAGTGGATACTGTGTCCTGAGTGTTTGTAGTGAGCAGTATCCTGAGTGTTTGTAGTAAGCGGATACTGTGTCCTGGGTGTTTGTAGTAAGCGGATACTGCGTCCTGAGTGTTTGTAGTGAGCGGATACTGTATCCTGGGTGTTTGTAGTGAGCGGATACTGTATCCTGGGTGTTTGTAGTGAGCGGATACTGCGTCCTGAGTGTTTGTAGTGAGCGGATACTGTGTCCTGAGTGTTTGTAGTGAGCGGATACTGTGTCCTGAGTGTTTGTATTGAGCGGATACTGTGTCCTGAGTGTTTGCAGTGAGTGGATACTGTATCCTGGGTGTTTGCAGTGAGCGGATACTGTGTCCTGAGTGTTTGTAGTGAGCGGATACTGTGTCCTGAGTGTTTGTAGTGAGCGGATACTGTGTCCTGAGTGTTTGTAGCGAACGGATACTGTGTCCTGAGTGTTTGTAGCGAGCGGATACTGTATCCTGAGTGTTTGTAGCGAGCGGATACTGTATCCTGAGTGTTTGTAGTGAGCTGATACTGTATCCCGAGTGTTTGTAGTGAGCTGATACTGTATCCTCAGTGTTTGTAGTGAGCGGATACTGTATCCTGAGTGTGTGTAGTGAGCGGATACTGTGTCCTGAGTGTTTGTAGTGAGCAGTATCCTGGGTGTTTGTAGTGAGCGGATACTGCGTCCTGAGTGTTTGTAGTGAGCGGATACTGTGTCCTGAGTGTTTGTAGTGAGCGGATACTGTGTCCCTAGTGTTTGTAGTGAGCGGATACTGTATCCCGAGTGTTTGTAGTGAGCGGATACTGTATCCTGAGTGTTTGTAGTGAGCGGATACTGTGTCCTGAGTGTTTTGTAGCGAGCGGATACTGTGTCCCGAGTGTTTGTAGTGAGCGGATACTGTGTCCTGAGTGTTTGTAGTGAGCGGATACTGTATCCCGGGTGTTTGTAGTGAGCGGATACTGTGTCCCGAGTGTTTGTAGTTAACGGATACTGTATCCCGGGTGTTTGTAGTGAGCGGATACTGTGTCCTGGGTGTTTGTAGTGAGCGGATACTGTGTCCCGAGTGTTTGTAGTGAGCGGATACTGTATCCCGGGGTGTTTGTAGTGAGCGGATACTGTATCCTGAGTGTTTGTAGTGAGCGGATACTGTATCCTGGGGGTTTGTAGTGAGCGGATACTGTATCCTGAGTGTTTGTAATGAGCGGTTACTGCGTCCTGAGTGTTTGTAGTGAGTGGATACTGTGTCCTGGGTGTTTGTAGTGAGCGGATACTGTATCCCGAGTGTTTGTAGTGAGCGGATACTGTATCCTGAGTGTTTGTAGTGAGCGGATACTGTGTCCTGAGTGTTTTGTAGCGAGCGGATACTGTGTCCTGAGTGTTTGTAGTGAGCGGATACTGTGTCCTGAGTGTTTGTAGTGAGCGGATACTGTGTCCTGAGTGTTTGTAGTGAGCGGATACTGTATCCTGGGTGTTTGTAGTGAGCGGATACTGTGTCCTGGGTGTTTGTAGTGAGCGGATACTGTGTCCTGAGTGTTTGTAGTGAGCGGATACTGCGTCCTGAGTGTTTGTAGTGAGCGGATACTGTGTCCTGAGTGTTTGTAGTGAGCGGATACTGTGTCCTGAGTGTTTGTAGTGAGCGGATACTGTATCCTGGGTGTTTGTAGTGAGCGGATACTGTATCCTGGGTGTTTGTAGTGAGCGGATACTGTATCCTGGGTGTTTGTAGTGAGTGGATACTGTGTCCTGAGTGTTTGTAGTGAGCAGTATCCTGAGTGTTTGTAGTAAGCGGATACTGTGTCCTGGGTGTTTGTAGTAAGCGGATACTGCGTCCTGAGTGTTTGTAGTGAGCGGATACTGTATCCTGGGTGTTTGTAGTGAGCGGATACTGTATCCTGGGTGTTTGTAGTGAGCGGATACTGTATCCTGAGTGTTTGTAGTGAGCGGATACTGCGTCCTGAGTGTTTGTAGTGAGCGGATACTGTGTCCTGAGTGTTTGTAGTGAGCGGATACTGTGTCCTGAGTGTTTGTATTGAGCGGATACTGTGTCCTGAGTGTTTGCAGTGAGTGGATACTGTATCCTGGGTGTTTGCAGTGAGCGGATACTGTGTCCTGAGTGTTTGTAGTGAGCGGATACTGTGTCCTGAGTGTTTGTAGTGAGCGGATACTGTGTCCTGAGTGTTTGTAGCGAACGGATACTGTGTCCTGAGTGTTTGTAGCGAGCGGATACTGTATCCTGAGTGTTTGTAGCGAGCGGATACTGTATCCTGAGTGTTTGTAGTGAGCTGATACTGTATCCCGAGTGTTTGTAGTGAGCTGATACTGTATCCTCAGTGTTTGTAGTGAGCGGATACTGTATCCTGAGTGTGTGTAGTGAGCGGATACTGTGTCCTGAGTGTTTGTAGTGAGCAGTATCCTGGGTGTTTGTAGTGAGCGGATACTGCGTCCTGAGTGTTTGTAGTGAGCGGATACTGTGTCCTGAGTGTTTGTAGTGAGCGGATACTGTGTCCCGAGTGTTTGTAGTTAACGGATACTGTATCCCGGGTGTTTGTAGTGAGCGGATACTGTGTCCTGGGTGTTTGTAGTGAGCGGATACTGTGTCCCGAGTGTTTGTAGTGAGCGGATACTGTATCCTGAGTCCTCGTAGTGAGCGGATACTGTATCCTGAGTCCTCGTAGTGAGCGGATACTGTGTCCTGAGTCCTCGTAGTGAGCAGATACTGTATCCTGAGTCCTCGTAGTGAGCAGATACTGTATCCTGAGTCCTCGTAGTGAGCGGATACTGTGTCCTGAGTCCTCGTAGTGAGCGGATACTGTGTCCTGAGTCCTCGTAGTGAGCAGATACTGTATCCTGAGTCCTCGTAGTGAGCAGATACTGTATCCTGAGTCCTCGTAGTGAGCGGATACTGTGTCCTGAGTCCTCATACTGGCACAGATAACAGGAGAGCTGCATGGAGATGACGGGTATTGTTGGAATGAATGCGGATGATGAGACAGGGATGTATATGACCTTTCAGAGGCCGGGGGAAATCTTTAGTGCGACTGCTTGAGGCACTGTCAAATGATTGCACTGATGCCATTCAGTATTAGTGCTGTAATTATGCACCAAGGGAACCCAGGCTCTTCTTTCATTGTCGACCCTCAGATGTAAAAAAAAAAAAACCTCCCTTACTTGCTCTCCGGACCACAGTATTCAAAGAAATAACATTTCAATGGTGGGAGAGCCGGAAAGAAAAGTCCAGTTTAGTCCATTGTTATTTATTTGTTCAGTATTTAAGAGATTGAGTTGATGGAGGGGTGAAATGCGTGGTGGGTGCTAGACATCTCCCTGTACCCGGATCAGTATATGTTTGAGGATACAGTAAGTTCTGTCAGAGAGTTGGAGTTTATACCTGGGCTTACTGGGGAGGCATAGCCACGCCTCCATTGATAGCACAGCCACACCCCCTCAGTGTACAATGGCACATACTTTATGCAAATAGAACCCCCTCCAGTATTGGGGCTGGGCAGCATGCAATAAATGCCATCCAGATACAGTATAAAGCAGATACTGTCTATTGATCCAGCATATATATATATATGGAAATTGTGGGGTGCAGAGCAGAAGAAAGTGCCTATTCTTTCCAACCAACAAGCAGCCATGCTCCTCCACAGGATAACTTGGGGCCACATCCAAAAAATCATGGAAGAGATGGAGAAAAGGTCTAGACGCCTACTGGGGTCTAGACGCCTATGTTTAGGAATGGGGATGGGGACCCCTATACCACATTATATATATATATATATATATATATATATATATATATATATATATATATATATACAGTGGTCGAAGTGGAAATTTTGAAGTGGGGGTATGGAAATTTTGAAGTGGGGGTATGGAAAAGTAAAGAGTGAATATAGTGCGCACCTTCGGACACCCTCCTGTCCATCAACGTCCCCTGCCAGACTGCCCCGTTGTACAGGGGTATTACAAAAGCACAATATGTGCTGCTGAGTGATCAGAGAGCATCCTGAGGGGGAAAAAAAACTTTTTTTTTTTATCTTCAGATTAAAGTGGGGGTATGCCATACCCCCGTATACCGCCCCACTTCGACCACTGTATATATATATATATATATATATATATATATATATACATACATACAGTGCAGTTTGATGGCATGTGCGGCTGTGACAGATTTGAAATCTCCCGTGCTGAATCTCCCATTATGAATCTCTGACACAAATCTCTGTCTGAAATGAGCCACAAGAGTGAAATCTCTTGTGCTGAATCTCCCGTTCTGTATCTCTGGCACACATCTCTGCGTATGTAGGGCCCTTAAGCACAGTCAATCTATGCTAAGCAATCTCTGCTAGACAATACTGTCTAAGCAGGAGAAAAATAGGGAGATTTTGGCTAACCTTCTAGGAGATTTTGACTACCTAGTCAAAATCTCCTGTTAAAAGTTCTCCGTGTGTACACCCCTAGTTATGATTGCTCACTAGCAAATCGCTCCGTGTGTACACCCTTTAAGACAAAATTGCTTAGTAAAAATCTCCAGTGTATATAGCCAAAATCTCTCTCAAAATTGCTTACTCAAAATTTCCCAGTGTGTACACCCCATCAGACATTTCCTAATGAACAGATTATTACCTCATCAACTCTGCTCACTAGAGAGCTGGGCTAATTGTCTGTGCCCTCCTCGTCCCCAGCTTCACACTCCGAGGTCTAGCCTTCAGCTGCTCAAATAGTGATTACCTCAGGTGTGTTTCCATATTGTGCATCACAAGTCGCTTCCGTGTGAGTTTTGTGTCACCATGAAGAGGCCAGGATCCAACACTTTTGTGGCGGTTTTTTTATTATTTATTTACTGTTTCTTATATAGCGCAGCATATGCCGTTGCAGTGTCCTACGATCAGATAGCCGCCGCCCAGACACAGTGAAATCCCGCCCTGTTTCCTGCCACTGCCAGAAAACGTCCGGTGACCGCCCCCAAACTGCCACTTCTTGTAAATCAAACTGCAGCCGCCTAGTGAATAAAAAATTTGCTGAGGTTTGTACATATCCTACATACATCATAACATGTATATGTGCTAAGCCTCTCCTTCACCTGCATCGGTGACATCATAACATGTATATGTGCTAAGCCTCTCCTTCACCTGCATCGGTGACATCATAACATGTATATGTGCTAAGCCTCTCCTTCACCTGCATCGGTGACATCATAACATGTATATGTGCTAAGCCTCTCCTTCACCTGCATCGGTGACATCATAACATGTATATGTGCTAAGCCTCTCCTTCACCTGCATCGGTGACATCATAACATGTATATGTGCTAAGCCTCTCCTTCACCTGCATCGGTGACATCATAACATGTATATGTGCTAAGCCTCTCCTTCACCTGCATCGGTGACATCATAACATGTATATGTGCGAAGCCGCTTCTTCACCTGCATCGGTGACATCATAACATGTATATGTGCTAAGCCTCTCCTTTACCTGCATCGGTGACATCATAACATGTATATGTGCGAAGCCTCTCCTTCACCTGCATCGGTGACATCATAACATGTATATGTGCTAAGCCTCTCCTTCACCTGCATCGGTGACATCATAACATGTATATGTGCTAAGCCTCTCCTTCACCTGCATCGGTGACATCATAACATGTATATGTGCTAAGCCTCTCCTTCACCTGCATCGGTGACATCATAACATGTATATGTGCGAAGCCTCTCCTTCACCTGCATCGGTGACATCATAACATGTATATGTGCTAAGCCTCTCCTTCACCTGCATCGGTGACATCATAACATGTATATGTGCGAAGCCTCTCCTTCACCTGCATCGGTGACATCATAACATGTATATGTGCGAAGCCTCTCCTTCACCTGCATCGGTGACATCATAACATGTATATGTGCGAAGCCTCTCCTTCACCTGCATCGGTGACATCATAACATGTATATGTGCGAAGCCTCTCCTTCACCTGCATCGGTGACATCATAACATGTATATGTGCTAAGCCTCTCCTTTACCTGCATCTCTGTACAGAGACTATTATTACCAGTTATTATATAGCACACACATATTCCGCAGCGCTGTACAGAGACTATTATTACCAGTTATTATATAGCGCACACATATTCCGCAGTGCTGTACAGAGACTATTATTACCAGTTATTATATAGCGCACACATATTCCACAGCGCTGTACAGAGACTATTATTACCAGTTATATTATATAGCGCACACATATTCCACAGCGCTGTACAGAGAATGTTATCACGTTATTATATAGCACACACCTATTCCGCAGCGCTGTACAGAGAACATTATCACGTTATTATATAGCACAGACATATTCCGCAGCGCTGTACAGAGACTATTATTACCAGTTATTATATAGCGCACACATATTCCGCAGCGCTGTACAGAGACTATTATTACCAGTTATTATATAGCGCACACATATTCCGCAGCGCTGTACAGAAATTATTAGAACATTCACATCAGTCCCTGCCCCAGTGGAGCTCACAATCTATATTCCCTACCACATATACACGCACACAGACATTCTAGGATTAATATGTTGGGAGTCATTTGACCTACCAGTATATTTTTGGATTGTAGGAGGAAACCGGAGTACCCGGAGCAAGCCCATGGAAGCACAAGCCCATTATTTGACCTGTGATTCCTTGAGGAGACCTGGAAAACATGACCTCTTTTTTCTAAGGACTGAGTTTGAGAACCTATGCTCTTGATCAGGGATGGGGGGATATTGTCCCTCCAGCTATTATTTAACTACACATCCCAACATGCCCTGCAACAGTTTTAGCATGGGCAAATAGCTTAACAGTAGCAGGGCATGCTGGGATGTGTAATTCATCAACACCTGGAGGGCCGAAGGTTCCCAATCACTGCACTAGATTACCGTGGTTCTAAACACATTCCTGAAGATGCCAAAAAGATTATGTTTTCCAGGTCCCCTAGGAGGGACACAGATGTAGTCATTACTCAGACACATTTTAAAAGACCCACAGGGGGAGCTAATTAATGCACTTGTGATTCTGTAAGGAGACCTGGAAAACATGATCTGTTTGGGGTCCTGAGATCCTATGGCCTAGAATCTACTCCCACTACAGACGGCATGCAGTTTACATTAGTAATACAGATATGAGGATAGAGGAGGAGGCACATGTACACCACTGCCTAGTCCCGGAGACAGCGGCATATAGATATGAGGATAGAGGAGGAGGCACATGTACACCACTGCCTAGTCCCGGAGACAGCGGCATACAGATATGAGGATAGAGGAGGAGGCACATGTACACCACTGCCTAGTCCCGGAGACAGCGGCATACAGATATGAGGATAGAGGAGGAGGCACATGTACACCACTGCCTAGTCCCGGAGACAGCGGCATACAGATATGAGGATAGAGGAGGAGGCACATGTACACCACTGCCTAGTCCCGGAGACAGCGGCACACAGATATGAGGATAGAGGACGAGGCACATGTACACCACTGCCTAGTCCCGGAGACAGCGGCATACAGATATGAGGATAGAGGAGGAGGCACATGTACACCACTGCCTAGTCCCGGAGACAGCGGCACACAGATATGAGGATAGAGGACGAGGCACATGTACACCACTGCCTAGTCCCGGAGACAGCGGCATACAGATATGAGGATAGAGGAGGAGGCACATGCACACCACTGCCTAGTCCCGGAGACAGCGGCACACAGATATGAGGATAGAGGAGGAGGCACATGTACACCACTGCCTAGTCCTGAAGACAGCGGCATACAGATATGAGGCTAGAGGAGGAGGCACATGTACACCACTGCCTAGTCCTGAAGACAGCGGCATACAGATATGAGGCTAGAGGACGAGGCACATGTACACCACTGCCTAGTCCTGGAGACAGCGGCACACAGATATGAGGCTAGAGGACGAGGCACATGCACACCACTGCCTAGTCCCGGAGACAGCGGCACACAGATATGGGGCTAGAGGACAAGGCACATGCACACCACTGCCTAGTCCCGAAGACAGCGGCATACAGATATGAGGATAGAGGAGGAGGCACATGTACACCACTGCCTAGTCCCGGAGACAGCGGCATACAGATATGAGGATAGAGGACGAGGCACATGTACACCACTGCCTAGTCCCGGAGACAGCGGCACACAGATATGAGGATAGAGGACGAGGCACATGTATACCACTGCCTAGTCCCGGAGACAGCGGCACACAGATATGAGGATAGAGGAGGAGGCACATGTACACCACTGCCTAGTCCCGGAGACAGCGGCACACAGATATGAGGCTAGAGGAGGAGGCACATGTACACCACTGCCTAGTCCTGAAGACAGCGGCACACAGATATGAGGATAGAGGACGAGGCACATGTACACCACTGCCTAGTCCTGAAGACAGCGGCACACAGATATGAGGATAGAGGACGAGGCACATGCACACCACTGCCTAGTCCCGGAGACAGCGGCACACAGATATGAGGATAGAGGACGAGGCACATGTACACCACTGCCTAGTCCCGGAGACAGCGGCACACAGATATGAGGATAGAGGACGAGGCACATGCACACCACTGCCTAGTCCCGGAGACAGCGGCACACAGATATGAGGATAGAGGACGAGGCACATGCACACCACTGCCTAGTCCCGGAGACAGCGGCATACAGATATGAGGATAGGGGACGAGGCACATGTACACCACTGCCTAGTCCCAGGAACAGCGGCATACAGATATGAGGATAGAGGAGGAGGCACATGTACACCACTGCCTAGTCCCGGAGACGGCGGCACACAGATATGAGGATAGAGGAGGAGGCACATGCACACCACTGCCTAGTCCCGGAGACGGCGGCATACAGATATGAGGATAGAGGAGGAGGCACATGTACACCACTGCCTAGTCCCGGAGACAGCGGCATACAGATATGAGGATAGAGGACGAGGCACATGCACACCATTGCCTAGTCCCGGAGACAGCGGCATACAGATATGAGGATAGAGGACGAGGCACATGCACACCACTGCCTAGTCCCGGAGACAGCGGCACACAGATATGAGGATAGAGGAGGAGGCACATGCACACCACTGCCTAGTCCCGGAGACAGCGGCACACAGATATGAGGATAGAGGAGGAGGCACATGTACACCACTGCCTAGTCCCGGAGACAGCGGCATACAGATCTGAGGATAGAGGAGGAGGCACATGTACACCATTGCCTAGTCCCGGAGACAGCGGCACACAGATATGAGGATAGAGGAGGAGGCACATGTACACCACTGCCTAGTCCCGGAGACAGCGGCATACAGATCTGAGGATAGAGGACGAGGCACATGCACACCACTACCTAGTCCCGGAGACAGCGGCATACAGATATGAGGATAGAGGAGGAGGCACATGCACACCATTGCCTAGTCCCGGAGACAGCGGCATACAGATATGAGGCTAGAGGACGAGGCACATGCACACCACTGCCTAGTCCCGGAGACAGCGGCATACAGATATGAGGATAGAGGACGAGGCACATGCACACCATTGCCTAGTCCCGGAGACAGCGGCACACAGATATGAGGATAGAGGACGAGGCACATGCACACCACTGCCTAGTCCCGGAGACAGCGGCATACAGATATGAGGATAGAGGACGAGGCACATGCACACCACTGCCTAGTCCCGGAGACAGCGGCACACAGATATGAGGATAGAGGAGGAGGCACATGTACACCACTGCCTAGTCCCGGAGACAGCGGCACACAGATATGAGGCTAGAGGACGAGGCACATGCACACCACTGCCTAGTCCCGGAGACAGCGGCACACAGATATGAGGATAGAGGACGAGGCACATGCACACCACTGCCTAGTCCCGGAGACAGCGGCATACAGATATGAGGATAGAGGAGGAGGCACATGTACACCACTGCCTAGTCCCGGAGACAGCGGCATACAGATATGAGGATAGAGGAGGAGGCACATGTACACCACTGCCTAGTCCCGGAGACAGCGGCACACAGATATGAGGATAGGGGACGAGGCACATGCACACCACTGCCTAGTCCCGGAGACAGCGGCATACAGATATGAGGATAGAGGACGAGGCACATGCACACCACTGCCTAGTCCCGGAGACAGCGGCATACAGATATGAGGATAGGGGACGAGGCACATGCACACCACTGCCTAGTCCCGGAGACAGCGGCATACAGATATGAGGATAGGGGACGAGGCACATGCACACCACTGCCTAGTCCCGGAGACGGCGGCATACAGATATGAGGATAGGGGACGAGGCACATGCACACCACTGCCTAGTCCCGGAGACGGCGGCATACAGATATGAGGATAGGGGACGAGGCACATGTACACCACTGCCTAGTTCCGGAGACAGCGGCATACAGATATGAGGCTAGAGGACGAGGCACATGCACACCACTGCCTAGTCCCGGAGACAGCGGCATACAGATATGAGGATAGGGGACGAGGCACATGTACACCACTGCCTAGTTCCGGAGACAGCGGCATACAGATATGAGGCTAGAGGACGAGGCACATGCACACCACTGCCTAGTCCCGGAGACAGCGGCGTACAGATATGAGGATAGAGGACGAGGCACATGCACACCACTGCCTAGTCCCGGAGACGGCGGCACACAGATATGAGGATAGAGGAGGAGGCACATGCACACCACTGCCTAGTCCCGGAGACGGCGGCACACAGATATGAGGATAGAGGAGGAGGCACATGCACACCACTGCCTAGTCCCGGAGACGGCGGCATACAGATATGAGGATAGAGGAGGAAGCACATGCACACCACTGCCTAGTCCCGGAGATGGCGGCACACAGATATGAGGATAGAGGAGGAGGCACATGTACACCACTGCCTAGTCCCGGAGACGGCGGCATACAGATATGAGGATAGAGGACGAGGCACATGTACACCACTGCCTAGTCCCGGAGACAGCGGCATACAGATATGAGGATAGAGGAGGAGGCACATGTACACCACTGCCTAATCCCAGAGACAGCGGCATACAGATATGAGGATAGAGGACGAGGCACATGTACACCACTGCCTAGTCCCGGAGACAGCGGCATACAGATATGAGGATAGAGGAGGAGGCACATGTACACCACTGCCTAGTCCCGGAGACAGCGGCACACAGATATGAGGATAGAGGAGGAGGCACATGTACACCACTGCCTAGTCCCGGAGACAGCGGCACACAGATATGAGGCTGGAGGACGAGGAACATGTACACCACTGCCTAGTCCCGGAGACAGCGGCATACAGATATGAGGATAGAGGAGGAGGCACATGTACACCACTGCCTAGTCCCGGAGACAGCGGCATACAGATATGAGGATAGAGGAGGAGGCACATGTACACCACTGCCTAGTCCCGGAGACAGCGGCATACAGATATGAGGATAGAGGAGGAGGCACATGTACACCACTGCCTAGTCCCGGAGACAGCGGCACACAGATATGAGGATAGGGGACGAGGCACATGTACACCACTGCCTAGTCCCGGAGACAGCGGCACACAGATATGAGGATAGGGGACGAGGCACATGTACACCACTGCCTAGTTCCGGAGACAGCGGCATACAGATATGAGGCTAGAGGACGAGGCACATGCACACCACTGCCTAGTCCCGGAGACAGCGGCATACAGATATGGGGATAGAGGACGAGGCACATGCACACCACTGCCTAGTCCCGGAGACAGCGGCATACAGATATGGGGATAGAGGACGAGGCACATATACACCACTGCCTAGTCCCGGAGACAGCGGCACACAGATATGGGGATAGAGGACGAGGCACATGCACACCACTGCCTAGTCCCGGAGACAGCGGCACACAGATATGAGGATAGAGGAGGAGGCACATGTACACCACTGCCTAGTCCCGGAGACAGCGGCACACAGATATGAGGATAGAGGACGAGGCACATGTACACCACTGCCTAGTCCCGGAGACAGCGGCATACAGAAAAACAAGCTGTCAGGGTGATACAGCTGTGGCTTCAACCTCTCATTACTTGAAGTGATTTTGCAAGCCCAGGACAGTGTTCTGACAGTTCTTTGCTGTCGCATTTCCAGCTGGCTGAACATTTTATTAAGTGGATTTTCTGTTCTTTCCTTTTAGCATAATACTGCGGCATTCTGCACGCTTGGATGTAGGTAAGAAGAACGCATTAGCACAGAGTAACAACTCTTCTCTACTTGGTGACTACATAAAGTCCTAGATTCGTGTTTCCTGATCAGTTCTTCAGCCTCACTGTGTGACTGGAGAACACAGCTCACTGCTTATCACAGGTGAGACCCCCACAAGTATTCTGCTCTCCTTATATAGCAAAATAACATTTAGGCATGCATACACTGGAACCAACGTTACAGTAATGGGGGTGCTCCCCTCCATGTGACTAGGGTTACCACCTTTGTGTGAGAGATGCCTGGACATTGACTCGCCCCTTGACCCACCCACAGCCCTGCCCCTTGACCCGCCCACAGCCTGGCCCCTTGACCTGCCTTATCATGGTTTTTTTTGTACATTTGCTTAAAATCTATTCTTGATTTCTTGATGGTAATGACACATACACGTTATGTCACACGCTGTAATGCCCATTACACGTTATGCCACATACCATGATGCCCATTACACATTATGCCACAGAACGTGACGCCCATTTCACGTTATGCCATGACTGGACAATTGTTTTTAAAATAGGGACAATATGGACAATTTACACCATAATGCCTATTACATGTCACACACCCATTATATGGTATACTACATGCCAAAATGCCCATTACACGTTATTCCACACACTGTAATGCCCATTACACGTTCTACCAAACACCATAATGCCCATTACATATACCACACACCATAATGGCTATTGCATATTATGCCATATAAGTGCCGCTTATCTACATGTTAATTGCTAGGGGTTTCTTCCTCGATGCCAGGGCCTTCATGCTCGATGCCAGGGCCTTCATGCTCGATGCCAGGGCCTTCATGCTTGATGCCAGGGCCTTCATGCCTGATGCCAGGGCCTTCATGCTTGATACCAGGGGTTGCCAGGGCAAAAGGAGCAGTAGAGAGGGTTACTGTTGAGGGCAGGAGCAGAGCCTAGGGCCTGCTAGAGCAGATGGACAGCCACAGGGATAGAGGCAGCACTGGACTGTAGTTCACAGTGGTGGGGCTGGGGTGGGCAGCGAAGGGTGCCTCAGTAGACTCTACACTGGGGGATAGGATTGTCACTGGCAAATATAGTTATGTAATTACAACATTCTGTGGGCCTTATTCTGCTCGGTACGGTGGGACCGTATACGGGCGGATCAGGGTTTTTTTTTCATCTGCGCATGCGTAGCTTTCGCAATACGCAGGTGCGGCGACCTCACATTTTAGGGGAACGGCCGGAATAATAAAGGAAAACTGGGCGTAACCATGGGCATACATGGGGGTGTGCACCAAAAATGCACAGTGCTACAACCGCTCGATCGGCGAACGCACCGTGCATTTTGGGCCAAAAACAGGCGGACACCAAAGATAGCTCCAGACCACCCCTAGAGATACCGTATGAGAGCGGACGCCTGGGTCTGCTAATTAACGCTGATTACTACACCTGAATGTAATAAGCAATGCTGCAGCCTATTAAGTGAAAACCATGATTTCACTACCTGCAAGCCACACACAGCACTCAAACACATTGGAACCTTATCTTTCTCCACTTCTCTACATGTAATGGTTGGTTTAATTTTAGGTAATATTCATTCTAATACCTGCTTCAGGGGCAAACGCAGGATTTTCAGAAGGGGGTTTCCAGAGGGGCGGAGCAAAGCACGGAGATGGACACTTAGGTGACCCAGTATATGCCGGGTCAGTTAAAGTATTATAGATAGACCAAATGAATATAAATAATAAATAAATACTATATATATATATATATATATATATATATATATATATATATATATATATATATATATATATATATACACATAACAGCAGTTTAGACCCCTGGGCATAGCAATGTATTGGGGCCCCTACCGGGTGGGGGGTGCTATGAGCGGAAGCTTTGATGTCCCGCGGGTGGTAGGGGGTATTATATCAACCGCTCAGCATGTAGGGCCTGGGTCAGTAATTTCCACTAATTACCCCTTTACTGCACAGATGGTGGGAGATGACGTGGGAGAAGGGGGCATTGGGCTGAATGAAGGGGTCCCAATACATAACTTCCAGGGTGGTAGAGGATGTTTAATACGCAGAGGAAGGGTGTATAGTGGAGTGGGCTTATTATTCATAATTTTCTGGTGGGAGGACAGCTTGCTTGACTGCAGATATCTCCAGTTCCCGGAAATAGATTTATTAGCTTTTAATGGAATTAAAAACTAGAGAATCCCAGCTACCAAATGGTATTGGGGACTAGGGGATCAGAGTTCAGGAGGCAGAGCAATCTGCCAACGAGAATATAAAACTACATACCAGGTGTGTGGAGCTGGAGCAGTAACCAGCTGCTTGAAGGCTGATATCTCTGGTTCTGGGCACAGTAGAGACAAGCTACTAGTGTCAATCAAAGGGGGAGAGTCCCAGCTTTTGGAATATACCTTCAGAAAAACTCTAAGTCAGACAGAACCTGAAATATCTGACTGGGAAGAGCAATTAACAGGCTTGGATGGGGACCACTGCTTTGAAGTCAGATATCTCAGGTTCCCCAGGGCCGATTTTTTAAATTCTTGTACCCCTGGAAAGAGGGGACCCTCAGCTTTCAGACTAGTGCCCTCAGATTCCTGGGGGGGTTTCTGGGTACTCAGAAACCCCCCCTGCGTGCACTACTGCGCTTATATATGTCAAGGTAGTTATTTTATAACCATCTACACCAGTGGTTCCCAAATTGTGCGCCGTGGCTCCCTGGGGTGCCTCGGGACACATGCAGGGGTGCCCTGGATTGGTAGTCCAGGACCAACTCAAATTATTAATGGTTAATTATTTATAAGCAAAACCAGTGCTGGTGGCTGCCAATCATAAAATGTGTACAAATAGAAGCAATTCCTGCCCTTTTCCACATAACTGACCCTAAGAATCGCATATAAATCCAATCTAATTAAAATAAATTTGGCCTAGGGGTGCCGCAAAAAAAATTCTTATACTCTAGGGTGCCGTGATTAAAAAAAGATTGGGAACCCCTGATCTACACCCATTCAGTAAGTGTTTTTGTAAACTTTAAAAAGCAGGACACTCAATTCACAGAAGTCCACATGTGTCAAGTTTTTCACTGGGTAGTTGTGAATTATCTGGGCGCCCGATTTTTGATCGTGTCCCAAAAAATCGCGTCGCATCGTGTGTTAACCAAATGGTATGCGACCCGACGAGAGCAGCACCCGATTTTGGCAGTGGACCCGATTTTAACATTGGAATCAATGTAAAATGGTCCCTGAGACCCGATTTTACATTTATTTCAATGAAAAAATGCCCAAAACCCCCAAAAACTGACAAAAGTGAAATCCCACCCCCATTGTTAACGCCACCCCACTAATGACGCCAACCCGAAGCGTGGCGAGCGCAGCGGTACGCGTCCTCCGACCTTTTCATACCCCCACTATCCACGTCGGCGTGGAGTTGAGAATAGAATAGTGTGGCGAGCTCAGTGAGCCACCGAGCCCGAAGCGTGGCGAGCGCAGCCCGACACCTTCACAGCTATCCGCGTCCCCTCGCGGGCTTCACAGGTGTCCGCGTCCCCTCGCCACACTATTCTATTCTCAACTCCACGCCGACGGGGATAGTGGGGGTATGAAAAGGTTGGAGGACGCGTACCGCCGCCCCTCGCGGGCTCGCTGCGCTCGCCACGCTTCGGGTTCACGTTGATAGTGGCCTGGTTGTGAACATCGCGTCGCATCGCATCGCGTGCCATTGTATACCATACAATGCGACGCGATTTTGTCTTCAAGGAAATTTCAAGGGAAATCGCGTCGCATCGCGTCGCATCGTATTCTTAATGTACTGTCATATAATTTCAACATCGGGCGCCCGGATAATTCACAAGTACCTTTCACTGTAACACCAACATAACTTTATAAAAGCAATGTGGGGACACATAGATAGTGATTAAAATGCCACATTAGAACATAATAAATATACATGTAATGAGGGTTAAAATGTTGTTTTATTAGGGTGTTTATTAAGGTAGACAATTGAGTTAATAGGAAACAATTATTGAATAACAATTAGAATAAATAATTAATTGTCTTAATTATAGTTGAAAGGCAAGATTTGCAAGTCAATATATGTGAAGGGTATGCCACCGTGCACGGACGTACGCTCACTCTCACGATCGTGACACACGCTGATTTCTCAATTGAAAAAAGGCGAGTCTAGGAAACCCGTCTGTATACGGTGGCGTACGCTCTGTTGTACACCAGTTAACGATGTCTAAGAGGAGACCCGTCCATATACGGTGGCGTACGCTCAAGTGTACGCCACTCCCCATTGTCGGTGTTTGTGACCATCCGTATGCGGCTGTTCTGTGGGCGGACTTACGCTCACCGTCCGCGTACGATGAAATGGACCGTACGTACGTTTCACCGACCTAACCAGAATAAGGCCCTTTATGTAAAGACCAACATGTGACCACAATTGGTATAGTATTTTAGGGTGGTACTTGGTTGGCGGTGCACCCAAAGTGGTTCAGCAGATAGCTGAAATAGTTTTAAGTCTAAGAAAGACAAAGGCAGAACAACTAAGGGTTTTGGGGCACACTTTTAAATAGTGAAAATAATTGAGAGGATGTGTGCATTAAGAAATAACTTTTATTACACAATTTAAATAAAGTCACTCTTTTATATTTACAAATAAACATAAGTTTCAATAATATAATGCAAAAATAGAGTCAATATCCCAAATAAATCACTGTTTGCAAGACAATAACTTGTATGTCAGTAATTCAAAGGCGAAAATGATTAACAGGTGGTTTTTGAATATAGGGTACAATACACTGTGGTGGCAAATCCTCTAGCATGTGCATTAATATCACAAACAGGCGTGTTTCATAAATACTGCTATGAGGAGGACAATGTCATAGATGCTACCACATAAATCCCACACAACACCACTGTGGAGAGGAGTCACTATTTCTGTACAGGACCGTATAATTGAGCTGTTAATGATAGAATAAATAAATTCCTCCAGAAGGTAAGAATACAAAGAAGACTCCTTATGGATCAGCTGGTGCTTCTGCTGTCTGGGCGTGAATACAGCACCGAAGCCCTACTGGTCTCCCAGAAGGTACTGATCCGGCCAGTCACTGCTCAGCTGCTGGGTTCGGAAGCGATCAGGCGGCACAGTGATGTATGGCAGTATAGCCTGTCCTATGAGAGGGCCCCAGTGTGGCACAAGAAGCCAAGAGCTGCTTCTGCTTTTCCTCAGATGGATTCAGACATGACCCTGTAACCGCCGATAATCTAAGGGAGGCCTGAACACCCAATGAATGAGAGTGCAGCGATATATTTAGAAGAATGGTTTATAGAAAGACATGGGTCCGGAATGTCTCAGTGTTACCCTCTATGTAGCCTCGATGGATACGAGGCACATTAGACCCGAGCTCACCCAATGAAGAAGCAAGACTTCAAGAAAAATGAGGAAAGTGGAGTAAGAGGGAATGTGCCCCTGGCTGTTCCTAAATAAGAAATGTGACTCAGGTGCCAGCAATAAGTGATACTGTGCACCTTGAGAAACACAAGGGTCAGAATATTGAGATGTGCTGATTTTATCAGTGTGGATATAGGTCAGTGTTATACGAAACCATTCTTGTGTAAGACTCCCGGCTTAATTACCGGACTGTCCGGAGTAATCCCGGGCGGGTGGTAACCCTACATGTAACTGACACATGGAATGCAAATACAGGGATAGCGGACGCATATGTCTCAGTCCGGCCCTTCACCACTTTCACAGTGTCCCAGCCACATGGGTAAGGAAGTGCGGGGGTCTTAACTGGGGAGGGGGGGGGGGGGGGGACCCATGCTAGCATGAAGAGTGCCCAGAGAAAACCCACGCAAGCATGTGAAGTACCCAGGAAAAATCAACACAAGCATGCAGAGTACCCAGAGGAAACCAATGCAAGCATGGGGAGTATCAGGAGGAAACCCATGCAGGTACAGGGAGTATCTGGACGAAACCCACACAAGCATGCGAATAATATACAAACTCTTCACAATTAGGACCATTGGACCTATAACCTCATGCAGTGAGGCAGTAATACTAATCATTACACCATCTCTGTCTCTCTCTCATCTCGCTCTCTCATCTCGCTCTCTCTCATCTCTCGCTCTCTCTCATCTCTCTCTAATCTCGCTTTCGCTCTCTCTCTCATCTCTCGCTCTCTCTCTCATCTCTCTCATCTCTCGCTCTCTCTCTCATCTCTCTCTAATCTCTCTCTCTCATCTCTCGCTCTCTCTCTCATCTCTCGTTCTCTCATCTCTCGCTCTCTCTCGCTCTCATCTCTCGCTCTCTCATCTCTCGCTCTCTCTCTCATCTCTCTCTCTCGCTCTCTCTCTCTCTCATCTTGCTCTCTCGCTCTCTCATCTCGCTCTCTCTCTCATCTCTCGCTCTCATCTCTCGCTCTCTCTCTCTCATCTCTCGCTCTCTCTCTCATCTCTCTCTCTCGCTCTCTCTCTCTCTCATCTCCCTCTCTCGCTCTCATCGCTCTCTCTCATCGCTCTCTCTCATCGCTCTCTCTCATCGCTCTCTCTCATCGCTCTCTCTCGCTCTCTCTCTCATTTCTCGCTCTCTCATCTCTCGCTCTCTCTCTCATCTCTCGCTCTCATCTCTCGCTCTCTCATCTCTCGCTCTCTCTCCTCTCTCATCTCTATCTCTCTCTCGCTATCTCTCTCGCTATCTCTCTCTCTTATCTCGCTCTCATCTCTCGCTCTCATATCTCTCGCATCTCTCGCTCTCATCTCTCGCGCTCTCTCTCATCTCTCGCGCTCTCTCTCATCTCTCGCGCTCTCTCTCATCTCTCGCGCTCCTCTCTCTCTCATCTCGCTCTCTCTCATCTCTCTCTCATGCTCTCTCTCTCTCGCTCTCTCTCTCATCTTGCTCTCTCGCTCTCTCATCTCGCTCTCTCATCTCGCTCTCTCTCTCTCATCTCGCTCTCTCTCTCTCATCTCGCTCTCTCTCTCATCTCGCTCTCTCTCTCATCGCTCTCTCTCATCGCTCTCTCTCATCGCTCTCTCTCGCTCTCTCTCTCATTTCTCGCTCTCTCATCTCTCGCTCTCTCTCTCATCTCTCGCTCTCTCTCTCATCTCTCGCTCTCTCTCCTCTCTCTCTCACCTCTCGCTCTCTCTCTCTTATCTCGCTCTCATCTCTCGCTCTCATATCTCTCGCTCTCTCTCATATCTCTCGCTCTCATCTCTCGCGCTCTCTCTCATCTCTCGCTCTCTCTCTCATCTCTCGCTCTCATCTCTCGCTCTCTCATCTCTCGCTCTCTCTCCTCTCTCATCTCTATCTCTCTCTCGCTATCTCTCTCGCTATCTCTCTCTCTTATCTCGCTCTCATCTCTCGCATCTCTCGCTCTCATCTCTCGCGCTCTCTCTCATCTCTCGCGCTCTCTCTCATCTCTCGCGCTCTCTCTCATCTCTCGCGCTCCTCTCTCTCTCATCTCGCTCTCTCTCATCTCTCTCTCATGCTCTCTCTCTCTCGCTCTCTCTCTCATCTTGCTCTCTCGCTCTCTCATCTCGCTCTCTCATCTCGCTCTCTCTCTCTCATCTCGCTCTCTCTCTCTCATCTCGCTCTCTCTCTCATCTCGCTCTCTCTCTCATCGCTCTCTCTCATCGCTCTCTCTCATCGCTCTCTCTCGCTCTCTCTCTCATTTCTCGCTCTCTCATCTCTCGCTCTCTCTCTCATCTCTCGCTCTCTCTCTCATCTCTCGCTCTCTCTCCTCTCTCTCTCACCTCTCGCTCTCTCTCTCTTATCTCGCTCTCATCTCTCGCTCTCATATCTCGCGCTCTCTCTCATCTCTCGCGCTCTCTCTCATCTCTCGCGCTCTCTCTCTCATCTCTTGCGCTCTCTCTCATCTCTCGCTCTCTCTCATCTCTCACGCTCTCTCTCATCTCTCGCGCTCTCGCTCTCTCTCATCTCTCTCGCTCTCGCTCTCTCTCTCTCATCTCTCTCTCTCATCTCGCTCTCTCTCTCATCTCGCTCTCATATCTCTTGCTCTCTCTCATATCTCTCGCTCTCTCATAACTCTCGTGCTCTCTCTCATCTCTCGCGCTCTCTCTCATCTCTCGCGCTCTCGCTCTCTCTCATCTCTCTCGCTCTCTCGCTCTCTCTCTCATCTCTCTCTCTCATCTCGCTCTCTCGCTCTCTCTCTCATCTCTCTCTCTCATCTCGCTCTCTCTCTCATCTCGCTCTCATATCTCTCGCTCTCATCTCTCGCGCTCTCTCTCATCTCTCACGCTCTCTCTCATCGCTCTCGCTCTCTCTCATCTCTCTCGCTCTCTCTCTCTCTCGCTCTCTCTCTCTCCTCTCTCTCTCATCTCGCTCTCTCTCTCATCTCGCTCTCATATCTCTCGCTCTCATCTCTCGCGCTCTCTCTCATCTCTCGCGCTCTCTCTCATCTCTCGCGCTCTCTCTCATCTCTCGCGCTCTCTCTCATCTCTCGCTCTCTCTCTCATCTCGCTCTCTCTCTCTCTCTCTCTCATCTCTCGCTCTCTCTCCTCTCTCATCTCTAGCTCTCTCTCGCTATCTCTCTCATCTCTCGCTCTCATATCTCTCGCTCTCTCATATATCTCGCTCTCATCTCTCGCGCTCTCTCTCATCTCTCGCGCTCTCTCTCATCTCTCGCGCTCTCTCTCATCTCTCGCGCTCTCTCTCTCATCTCTTGCACTCTCTCTCATCTCTCGCTCTCTCTCATCTCTCACGCTCTCTCTCATCTCTCGCGCTCTCGCTCTCTCATCTCTCTCGCTCTCTCTCTCTCTCTCGCTCTCTCTCTCATCTCTCTCTCTCATCTCGCTCTCTCTCTCTCTCATCTCGCTCTCATATCTCTCGCTCTCATCTCTCGCGCTCTCTCTCATCTCGCTCTCTCTCTCTCATCTCGCTCTCTCTCTCTCATCTCGCTCTCTCTCTCTCATCTCGCTCTCTCTCTCATCTCGCTCTCTCTCTCTCATCTCGCTCTCTCTCTCTCATCTCGCTCTCTCTCTCCTTCTCGCTCTCTCTCTCTCATCTCGCTCTCTCGCTCTCTCTCTCTCTCGCTCTCTCTCTCATCTCGCTCTCTCATCTCGCTCTCTCTCTCTCATCGCTCTCTCTCTCTCATCTCGCTCTCTCTCATCTCGCTCTCTCTCTCTCATCTCGCTCTCTCTCTCTCATCTCGCTCTCTCTCTCTAATCTCTCTCTCTCTCTCATCTCGCTCTCTCTCTCATCGCTCTCTCTCTCTTATCGCTCTCTCTCGCTCTCTCATCGCTCGCTCTCTCTCATCGCTCGCTCTCTCGCTCTCTCGCTCTCTCTTAATACTCTCGCTCTCTCGCTCTCTCGCTCTCTCTTAATACTCTCGCTATCTCGCTCTCTCGCTCTCTCATCTCGCTCTCTCTCTCATCTCGCTCTCTCTCTCATCTCGCTCTCTCTCATCTCGCCCTCTCTCGCATCGCTCTCTCTCTCATCGCTCTCTCTCATCGCTCTCTCTCGCTCTCTCATCGCTCGCTCTCTCATCTCGCTCTCTCATCTCTCTCTCTCATCTCTCGCTCTCTCTCTCATCTCTAGCTCTCTCATCTCTCGCTCTCTCTCATCTTTCGCTCGCTCTCTCATCTCGCTCTCTCATCTCTCTCTCTCTCTCTCTCTCATCTCTCGCTCTCTCATCTCGCTCTCTCATCTCTCGCTCTCTCTCTCATCTCTAGCTCTCTCATCTCTCTCATATCTCGCTCTCTCTCTCTCATCTCTCTCTCGCTCTCTCATCTCTCACTCTCTCTCTCATCTCTCGCTCTCTCTCATCTCTCGCTCTCTCTCTCATATCGTTCTCATCTCTCGCTCTCTCATATCGTTCTCATCTCTCGCTCGCTCTCTCTCATCTCTCGCTCTCTCTCATCTCTTGCTCTCATCTCTCGCTCGCTCTCTCTCATTTCTCGCTCTCATCTCTCGCTCTCTCTCATCTCTCACTCTCTCTCTCATCTCTCGCTCTCTCTCTCATCTCTCGCTCTCTCTCTCATCTCTCGCTCTCTCTCTCATATCTCTCTCATCTCGCGCTCGCTCTCTCTCATCTCGCGCTCGCTCTCTCTCATCTCGCGCTCACTCTCTCTCATCTCGCGCTCACTCTCTCTCATCTCGCGCTCTCTCTCTCTCATCTCGCGCGCTCTCTCATCTTGCACGCTCTCTCTCTCTCATCTCGCGCATGCTCTCTCTCATCTCGCACGCTCTCTCTCATCTCGCGCGCTCTCTCTCATCTCGCGCGCTCTCTCTCATCTCGCGCGCTCTCTCTCATCTCGCGCGCTCTCTCTCATCTCGCGCGCTCTCTCGCTCTCATCTCGCGCGCTCTCTCGCTCTCATCTCGCGCGCTCTCTCGCTCTCATCTCGCGCGCTCTCTCATCTCGCTCTCGCTCTCTCTCATCTCGCTCTCGCTCTCTCTCATCGCTCTCGCTCTCTCTCATCGCTCTCTCTCTCTCATCTCGCTCTCTCTCTCTCATCTCGCTCTCTCTCTCATCTCGCTCTCTCTCTCATCTTGCTCTCTCTCGCGCTCTCTCTCATCTCTCGCTCTCTCTCTCATCTCTCGCTCTCTCTCTCATCTCTCGCTCTCTCGCTCATCTCTCTCTCTCATCTCTCTCTCGCTCTCTCTCTCATCTCGCTCTCTCTCATCTCTCTCTCTCTCTCTCTCTCTCATCTCGCTCTCTCTCTCATCTCGCTCTCTCTCATCTCGCTCTCTCTCTCTCATCGCTCTCGCTCTCGCTCTCTCATCGCTCTCGCTCTCTCTCTCGCTCTCTCTCTCGCTCTCTCATCTCGCTCTCTCTCTCGCTCTCTCATAACTCTCGCTCATCTCTCTCTCTCTCTCATCTCTCTCTCTCTCGCTCTCTCTCTCATCTCGCTCTCACTCATCTATCTCTCTCTCGCTCTCTCTCTCATCTCTCTCTCATCTCGCTCTCTCTCATCTCGCTCTCTCTCATCTCATCGCTCTCTCTCTCTCATCTCGCTCTCTCTCTCTCATCTCGCGCTCTCTCTCATCGCTCTCTCTCATCGCTCTCTCATCGCTTGCTCTCTCTCATCGCTCTCTCTCTCTCATCGCTCGCTCTCTCTCTCATCGCTCGCTCTCTCTCTCATCGCTCGCTCTCTCTCTCTCATCGCTCGCACTCTCTCATTGCTCGCTCTCTCATCTCGCTCTCTCTCTCATCTCGCTCTCTCTCATCGCTCTCTAATCTCGCTCTCATATCTCTCTCTCTCATCTCTCGCTCTCATATCTCTCTCTCTCATCTCTCGCTCTCATATCTCTCGCTCTCTCTCTCATCTCTCGCTCTCATATCTCTCGCTCTCTCTCTCATCTCTCGCTCTCATATCTCTCTCTCTCTCATCTCTCGCTCTCATATCTCTCGCTCTCTCTCTCATCTCTCTCTCATATCTCTCGCTCTCATCGCTCGCTCTCTCTCTCTCATCGCTCGCGCTCTCTCTCTCATCGCTCGCTCTCTCTATCTCTCATCGCTCTCTCTCTCATCGCTCTCTCTCTCTCTCTCATCGCTCGCTCTCTCTTTCTCTCTATCTCTCTCATCGCTCGCTCTCTCTCTCATCGCTCGCTCTCTCTCTCTCATCGCTCGCTCTCTCTCATCGCTCGCTCTCTCTCTCATCGCTTGCTCTCTCTCTCATCGCTCGCTCTCTCTCTCATCTCGCTCTCTCTCATCGCTCGCTCTCTCTCGCTCTCTCTTGCTCGCTCGCTCTCTATCTCATCGCTCGCTCTCTCTCTCTCATATCTCTCTCATATCTCTCGCTCTCTCTCATCTCTCTCGCTCTCATATCTCTCGCTCTCATATCTCTCGCTCTCATATCTCTCGCTCTCATATCTCTCGCTCTCTCATTGCTCTCGCTCTCTCATTGCTCTCGCTCTCTCATTGCTCTCGCGCTCTCATTGCTCTCGCTCTCATTGCTCTCGCTCTCATTGCTCTCGCTCTCATTGCTCTCGCTCTCATTGCTCTCTCTCTCATTGCTCTCGCTCTCATTGCTCTCGCTCTCATATCTCTCGCTCTCATATCTCTTGCTCTCTCATTGCTCTCTCTCTCATCGCTCGCTCTCTCTCTCATCGCTCGCTCTCTCATCGCTCGCTCTCATCGCTCGCTCTCTCTCTCATCGCTCGCTCTCTATATCTTATCGCTCGCTCTCTATATCTTATCGCTCGCTCTCTCTCTCATCTCTCGCTCTCTCTCTCATCTCTCGCTCTCTCTCTCATCTCTCGCTCTCTCTCATCTTTCATATCTCTCGCTCTCATATCTCTCGCTCTCATATCTCTCGCTCTCATATCTCTCGCTCTCTCATTGCTCTCTCTCTCTCATATATCTCGCTCTCATATCTCTCGCTCTCATATCTCTCGCTCTCATATCTCTCGCTCTCATATCTCTCGCTCTCTCATTGCTCTCTCTCTCTCATATATCTCGCTCTCATATCTCTCTCTCTCATATCTCTCGCTCTCATATATCTCGCTCTCATATATCTTGCTCTCTCATCGCTCTCTCTCTCTCTCATCGCTCTCTCTCTCTCTCATCGCTCGCTCTCTCTCTCATCGCTCGCTCTCTCTTTCATCGCTCGCTCTCTCTTTCATCGCTTGCTCTCATTGCTCTCTCTCTCATCTCTCGCTCGCTCTCATATCTCTCGCTCTCATATCTCTCGCTCTCTCATTGCTCTCTCTCTCTCATCGCTCGCTCTCTCTCTCATCGCTCACTCTCTCTCTCTCATCGCTCGCTCTCTCTCTCATCGCTCTCTCTCTCGCTTTCTCTCTCTCTCGCTCTCTCTCATCTCGCGCTCTCTCTCGCGCTCTCTTTCTCATCTCTTGCTCTCATCTCTCGCTCTCTCTCTCTCATCTCTCGCTCTCTCTCTCATCTCTCGCTCTCTCTGTCATCTCTCACTCTTTCATATCCTGCTCTCTCCTCTCTCACTCTCTTTCCTCTCTCACTCTCTCTCCTCTCTCACTCTCTCTCTCTCTCCTCTCTCACTCTCTTTCCTCTCTCACTCTCTCTCCTCTCTCACTCTCTCTCCTCTCTCACTCTGTTGAATATGTCTTCTCTTGCAGACAGGAACTTTTACTGTACGCATGGAACCTGACATGCGGTGTATTGTTATAAGGGAACATTTAGTTAATGCCATTGTATAGTGTTCCACAAGCAGGAGAAAGGAAGTATGTTATCATTCTACAGATTACATAAACAGCGCCATCTAGCTGGTCAAAACCTTCAAAAAACCCTTTAACACAACATATTTGGATCTAAATATACAAAAAGCCTTCTAACCAAGCAACCTGCATTACTAACTTACAGGCTAACCAACATTGAGCTATTTGTGAATGGTGAACAGTATAGTCTGATTATGTATACTTTCAATTATAAGCAGTTTTGTTTTATGTCCTAATATTTTATAGCTTTGTGGCCACATACCAACTGTATAAGTGATTTTATTGAATTATTAGTATTTCCTTTTGCGCAGTTTATCTTTTTCTCTGTTTTGCTATTTAATGATTGCCCCCTCACCTCCAGCCCCTCCTCCAGCCCCATGCCATACATTTATTTATTTAAGGTAAAATATATTGGGGGAGATTTATCAAATCTTGGAAAGAGATAAAATGCCAACCATTCAGCTTCTTACTGTAAGCTTCCTCCAAGCTTTGATAACTCTCCCCCATGAGCACTGAATAATATAGGTTCTAGTTGGCACTGACATAAGAACAAACAGTTCTGGTTGACAAACTTTTAGGCACTCCAATGAAACTAGATAAGTTCCCACCGAAAAAGGGATTCACCTGTGTAATCACACAGCCATTTGAGACAGACGCAGGCCCTAGCTCCGATTTCTGTCTGGCTCGTCGCGGCTTATTATCACTCTGTCTCTGGAACCGTCCAGTGTCCGTCAGTCTGTGTATGTATAATACAGCTCCCGGCTCCCAGGCTGCGGGTCAGTGTGATGTAAGGTATATGGGTATGGGTGAGCTGAAAGGTATTTATAGGGGCACTGCCATCAGGATCTATGACCTACTGTATAAGTGTGTCTAGAAGAATTGCAATATGTTACATGCCTGTTTTACTGGAGGTACTGCAGCTATTTTTTTTACCCTCTGTGTAAATGGGCGGACACATTTTCCTACCCTGCAAATGGTATTCCTAAATAATATAGGACCAAGGGCCTGATTCAGATTGGCTCGCTAGGCAGCGTATATTTGCTACCTAGCGAGCACCTTAATGCCGCAGAAATCCCCCCGGCGCAGGAATTCCTTTGCTAGCATGCAAGGGGATGTGTTTGCCTTCGGCACGCACTGTCCATATTTCAAAGAAAAAATTGTACAGTAATGGACATCACGGTGTGGGGCATAATGTGTAATAGGCATCACGGTGTGTGGTATGTGTAATGGACATCACAGTGTGTGGTATCTGTAATGGACATCACGGTGTGTGGTATCTGTAATGGACATCACAGTGTTTGGCATAATGTGTAATAGGCATCACGGTGTGTGGTATCTGTAATGGACATCACGGTGTGTGACGTAATGTGTAATGGGCATTTCAGTGTGTGGTATCTGTAATGGACATCACGGTGTGTGGCGTAATGTGTAATAGGCATCACGGTGTGTGGTATCTGTAATGGACATCACGGTGTGTGACGTAATGTGTAATGGGCATCACGGTGTGTGGTATCTGTAATGGACATCACAGTGTGTGGCATAATGTGTAATGGGCATCACGGTGTGTGGTATCTGTAATGGACATCACGGTGTGTGGCATAATGTGTAATGAGCATCACGGTGTGTGGTATCTGTAATGGACATCACGGTGTGTGACGTAATGTGTAATTGGCATCACGGTGTGTGGTATCTGTAATGGACATCACAGTGTGTGGCATAATGTGTAATGGAGATCACGGTGTGTGGTATCTGTAATGGACATCACGGTGTGTGACGTAATGTGTAATGGGCATCACGGTGTGTGGTATCTGTAATGGACATCACGGTGTGTGGCATAATGTGTAATGGACATCACGGTGTGTGGCATAATGTGTGATGGGCATCACGGTGTGTGGTATCTGTAATGGACATCACGGTGTGTGGTATGTGTAATGGACATGACGTGTGTGGCATAATGTGTAATGGGCATTACGGTGTGTGGCATTACATGTAAGTGGCATTACAGTTTGTGATGTAATGTGTGGCATTACGTGTGCAAAATCAAAAATAGATTTGAAGTACATGTAAAAATAAAATAATAAGGCGGGGCTGGGGGCTAGTCAATGGGTGGGCTGTGTATGTGTCAAGGGGTGGGTCACTGCTTGAGAATCTCTCAACACAAAAGTGGTGACCCTACGTGAATGGGTGGTTATGGGTCCAAGTACATTGCTTTTCCCTGGGCCTGCTAGAAATGGGGGTAGATGATGAGGCAGCTATATACATCATTTCATTGTTATTACTGGCATGCAGCTGTTATATCTCAGCTCAATAAGGCAGCATTGCCAGGAGGGAAAGGCCTTTATCCATAGCAATCCCTTGTAGGCAGACAGTCTACAGAATTTAGGGGCACTGGAGTGAATATATTGTCAGGATAGGGTCTTCAAATACCCACATGTGGCCAGAATGTTTGTGTTCCTTAATAAGGCAGTGAGGCACACTACAACCACCGTCACAGGACCACCACCGTCACAGGACCACCACCGTCACAGGACCACCACCATCGCAGGACCACCACCATCGCAGGACCACCGCCGTCACAGGACCACCGCCGTAACAGGACCACCCGCGCAAAGCCACGCAAGCACTGGGAGAATATACAAACTCCGCACAGTTAGTGACATGGTGGGAATGGAACCCACAACCTCAGCGCTGTGAGGCAGTAATGTAACCATTACACCATCCGTACTGCCCTGTATATATAACACATGGTGGGGATAGAACCACCCATGACCTCAGCGCTGTGAGGCAGTAATGCTAACCATTACACCATCCGTACTGCCCCGTATATATAACACATGGTGGGGATAGAACCCATGACCTCAGTGCTGTGAGGAAGTAATACTAACCATTACACCGTCCGTACTGCCCTGTATATATAAACACATGGTGGGGATAGAACCCATGACCTCAGCGCTGTGAGGCAGTAATGTAACCATTACACCGTCCGTACTGCCCCGTATATATAACACATGGTGGGGATAGAACCCATGACCTCAGTGCTGTGAGGCAGTAATATACCCATTACACCGTCCGTACTGCCCTGTATATATAACACATGGTGGGAATAGAACCCATGACCTCAGTGCTGTGAGGCAGTAATGTAACCATTACACCGTCCGTACTGCCCCGTATATATAACACATGGTGGGGACAGAACCCATGACCTCAGCGCTGTGAGGCAGTAATGCTAACCATTACCCCGTCCGTACTGCCCCGTATATATAACACATGGTGTGAATAGAACCCATGTCCTCAGCGCTGTAAGGCAGTAATGTAACCATTACACCATCCGTACTGCCCCGTATATATAACACATGGTGGGGATAGAACCCATGACCTCAGCGCTGTGAGGCAGTAATGCTAACCATTACACCATCCGTACTGCCCCGTATATATAACACATGGTGGGGATAGAACCCATGACCTCAGTGCTGTGAGGCAGTAATATAACCATTACACCATCCGTACTGCCCCGTATATATAACACATGGTGGGGATAGAACCCCTGACCTCAGCGCTGTGATGCAGTAATGCTAACCATTACACCGTCCGTACTGCCCTGTATATATAACACATGGTGGGGATAGAACCCATGACCTCAGCGCTGTGAGGTAGTAATGTAACCATTACACCGTCCGTACTGCCCCGTATATATAACATATGGTGGGAATAGAACCCATGGCCTCAGCGCTGTGAGGCAGTAATATAACCATTACACCATCCGTACTGCCCTGTATATATAACACATGGTGGGGATAGAACCCATGACCTCAGTGCTGTGAGGCAGTAATGTAACCATTACACCGTCCGTACTGCCGCGTATATATAACACATGGTGGGGATAGAACCCATGACCTCAGTGCTGTGAGGCAGTAATGTAACCATTACACCATACAGCATCAATTCTTGAAGAGTGATAAAGTGAAGAGAAAGTACCAGCCAATCAGCTCCTAGTTGCCATGTTACGGCTGTGTATGAAAAATGTCAGCAGCTGATTGGTTGGTATTTCACTTTTCAAGCAATGATGCATCTCACCTAGGGGGAGATTCTCTAAGCTAAAAATGCGGTAAAAACCCCGTTATCGGGGTTTTTACCGCATTTTGGGATGCTGTAAGCATCCCTCGCCGGGTTACCGCGGCGGGGGGCATCGCCAGAAAAATCTGGCAATGCCCCATAGAAGCCAATGGGCTTCTATCGCAACCCTCCGCCGCCCCGCGCCGACCCCCCGCCGCCCTGCATCGCCCCCTCACCTGTGTCCGGGCAGCACAGCGCAGTGCTGCCCGGACCTGTGACCTCCTCCCTGCACTGATCCTCTTCCGGGTGCAGGGAGGAGGAGAGCCCGGCGCAGCAGCAGCAGCGCCGGGTGTGTGAGGGAGGGGGGAGCCGCCGGGACCTGCTGGGTTCTCTCGCAAAGGCAAATTCCTTCTCAAATGGACAAAACCATGTGCACTGCAGGTGGGTCAGATGCAACTTGTGCAGAGAGAATTAGATTTGAGATGGAATTTGCCTTTGCAAGTGAACCAGAATAAGCCCCCATGTCTCTCTCTCCCTGGGCCAGATTCTCTAAGCTTCCAAAGTGATAAAATGGAGAGTGATAAACAGCCAGCCAATCAGCTCCTACCTGCCATGTCACAGACTGTGTTTGAAAAATGTTAGACAGGAGCTGATTGGCTGGCTATTTATCACTCTCCATTTTATCACTTTTGAAGCTTAGAGCATCTGGCCCCCTGTCTTTCCCTCTGACATGGTCTCTCTCTCACTGACACTCTTTCTTCCCTTTTCTCTCCCTGACACTCTCTCACTCTCGATCACACCCTTCGCTCTCTCTCTCTTGCCCCCATCTCTAATAGCCTCTTTCTGTCTTGTCTAATGCCCTCTCTCCCCTCTCATACCTGACACCCTCTCTTTTCTAGCTTCTCTCTTTCACTCCCTCTTTTACTTCTTCCTCTCTCCCTCCACCCTCTCTCTCTTCTGCCCACCTACCATTGTAGTGACGGGGGCTCCAGTGGCAAACGCAGGATTTTCAGAAGGGGGTTTCCAGAGGGGCGGAGCAAAGCACGGAGATGGACACTTAGGTGACCCCATATATGCCGGGTCAGTTAAAGTATTATAGATAGACCAAATGTATATAAATATTAATAATACAAATATATATATATATATATATATATATATATATATATATATATATATACATACATACATACATACATACATACATACATACATACATACACATACATACATACATACATACAGGGGCGTCAACAGCAGTGTAGACCCCTGGGCATAGCAATGTATTGGGGCCCCTACCGATCCTCCAGCAGTAGGGGTGGAGGAAGCTTTGATGTCCTGTGGGTGGTATTATTAAACATTGTAATAGCAGATGTGTGACCCCAATCATGCTCTATATAATACTTATACTTCTATAATAAATAAAGACACGGAGACTTGAATTTGGCAGAACAGTTGTTAGCTGAATTTTATTTCAAAGAATTTTTTATGCTAATTTTTGTTTATTATTTTTTGTTTGCTTATTTATATTTAAATTTTTTAAATTTTTTATTTAATTTTTATTTTATTTTATATTTTAATTTTAAAGGTGGCCCAGAAAAGAGCGGCTTATAACTAAGCTCCACCCAACACCCATGTATAATCGGTCTAACATATAAAAGCGGTATCCACTCAACCTACAGCACTGGCTGCCCACCCTCTGAGTGGGTTCGCCATCCCCGGTCGGGTAATCTAGCGAAGGCCTAAGCCAAATGAGAGGCGAGCGCACCGCAACATGACCGAATACGCAATAACATAACTTGATAAACCTCTTGAATCAATAACTTGCCGCTCTTTCCCGCCTAACAGCTAACGCAATTAAACTACTAACCCAAACCCTCTAGACCATAATTTTAGGGCAGGGAGGGCGGGGAAAATTCCCTGGAAGAAGAGGAAGACTCCTCCTACTCCCAGAGTAATTAACAGAGCCAACAACCCAAATTCAAGATAGCCATAGGCTCTCCATGTCACATGACCTCTAAGGTCACACCCAGCTATCATGTTTAATCTCCTCCATGCCTATGCAGTCATTACGTTTTACTAAACATTGTAATAGCAGATGTGTGACCCCAATCATGCTCTATATAATACTTATACTTCTATAATAAATAAAGACACGGAGACTTGAATTTGGCAGAACAGTTGTTAGCTGAATTTTATTTCAAAGAATTTTTTATGCTAATTTTTGTTTATTATTTTTTGTTTGCTTATTTATATTTAAATTTTTTAAATTTTTTATTTAATTTTTATTTTATTTTATATTTTAATTTTAAAGGTGGCCCAGAAAAGAGCGGCTTTTAACTAAGCTCCACCCAACACCCATGTATAATCGGTCTAACATATAAAAGCGGTATCCACTCAACCTACAGCACTGGCTGCCCACCCTCTGAGTGGGTTCGCCATCCCCGGTCGGGTAATCTAGCGAAGGCCTAAGCCAAATGAGAGGCGAGCGCACCGCAACATGACCGAATACGCAATAACATAACTTGATAAACCTCTTGAATCAATAACTTGCCGCTCTTTCCCGCCAACGCGGGGTCTCTAGCAAGAGGCACCCGCCCGCCACCTATCCCAGGACTATACCTACAACCGCTAGCAAGTCCTCGATGAACCAATACAGACCCCCCTCAACTAAATGAATCCCGTCCGGCCTAAATAGCTGACGATGCCTAAACCTTATACGCTCGTGTGGTACCACGGCCCCGCCTGCTTCAATCACCCATTTAGCTACAGCCGAATTCAATTTCTTCCTGGACTCGTCTATGGCCCTACAGTCTCTTGCCCCTCTCCAACAAATCCGGGGGACCACAAAGGACCAGATCAGGGTGCATCCAGGCCAGGCACCCCTAATGGCAGCCAGGTCGTCTATAATCAGGGCCCGCAACTGCAATTGGGACATTTTCCCAAGATCGTTACCCCCAAGGTGTAACACCAATATGTCCGGCACACCGAACCTCCTCACCTTCAGCAGTAAGAATGCCTTTAGCTCGCGCCAGGACATTCCTCTCACACCCATCCACCTCACCAAATGACCAAAATCACATGCGGGTCCCTTGCCTGACTCTATCAACCTGGCCGCCCAATGTACGAAGGAGTGCCCAACTATCCATATTCTGCGTGCATCGGAGCCCACACCTATAAAGAAGGAGATGGTTGATATCAGTTAGCGCCTGTCTCTAGGATACCGGAGCGGTAGTTCACTAGTTTTGGAAGGGTCTGCCAAAAGAAAAAAAGGAATTTGGTGGTTGCAGCACAATTTGGTGCTTTTTAATGCTTCAATACCAATTGAAGCCACTCCTGGACACAGAAGGGAAGCCACAAACAAGGGGGAGGAATGGGTTTGGAAGGGGTTTGGAAAACAAGGAATTACTCGGCCGGAGGAAAAAACGTCTGGACCTGCTGAGGGACTCTTAATTGGAGCCGAATTAGCCGAATTAGATATAGCCGAATTCAGTCCGTCAGATCAGGTAAAAAAGCGTGAAAACTCCGGACACTGGCCCAACAACAGAGTGTGGCTAATCCCCGAGTAGGAAACAATCGGGCAGGGGTAACATAGGAGTACAACCACACAGCTGGAACCCATATATGCATAGACCGATCAGGGCAGTAGGTGAGGCCTAATATACTTTCTGTATGCTGCCGAGCGCCAACGCCCTAGCCTCTTAATTTCCCTAACCGACTGACCAGCGCTGGCAGCAGATGTTGCAGCTCCAATTCTAAAGGAGTGGGTGCCAAAATCCTCTGGTGACAAACCCAGTTCACCCAAGCATTTCCTAAGCATCCATGCAAATTGGTATCTGGTCAGGGGAGATCGATCATAGTGCACCAACCAAGAGGCAGCCCCAGCTGGTCGCACTAGTGTATAGCGTTCAGCCACTGCTACCGGACATGCCGATTTGGGTATGACAGAGGCTATGTGCACCCACGTCCCTCTTGCTGCCTGGTCGGTCTTGGATCGCCTAATCCTACACCAAAGCGACCCTGCGTCTATGCGAATGTCCGTATATAGCAGCGCAGCAACCTTAACTTTCGATGCCGCCACCAACTCTAATATTCTAAAAGCTCCATGAAACGCCATGGAAAAGGCTAAACTGAACAGGAGGGTCTCAAACTCGGAGTCTGTAAATGAACTAATTTTTTCCAACAAAGATAACAAAAGAGGGAAGCTAATGGGACGCCTGCAATCGGGAGCTACAGGAGCAATGCGAGCCCAACCCTTCAAAGCCCTACGCACCAAGAAGCCTTTTGTAAAATCCTGTTTCCCCTTCAGTTGCGCAAAAAATGATATTCCTGCCAGGTAACGCGCTGCAACAGCTCTAGATTTCCCTGTCTTGTAAAGATGCCAGATAAAAGATAGGAATAGTTTACTGCCCCGCGTACCTGGCTGTGTTGCCCCTCCGGAAAAAGCCTCCCACTCGGACCAAGCGTGGCGGTATGTTCTAAGCGTAGCCGGCGCTACCGATAATTCCGCTAGCCCCTCCAGTCCGGGCTGATGACCTGCCAAATATAAGCCGGGCACGAGACCCCAACAACATCAGCATAAGGAGCCAGTTCCCTAAAGCGATCCCACTGAAAACGCGAAAGCGCGTCGGCTACTCCATTCTCTGTTCCCGGGACATGCCTAGCCCTGAAGAGGATGTTAAAACGTAGACATTGCAGGAAGAGCTGAGACAGCACCCTCAAAACTAAAGGTGATTTTGCCTTTTGGTTGTTAATCGCATGTACTGTGCTGTAATTGTCGCACCAAAAGAGTACACTGCGATTAGCAAGCTGCGCGCCCCAGACTTCAATCGCTACCATAATGGGGAACAGTTCCAGGAGCAACATGTCCTTCGTGAGGCCTTTAGTGAACCACGAAGGGGGCCATGCCTGAGCGCACCAACTACCGCCCAAGAAGCACCCAAAACCTGTTGCGCCAGCGGCGTCGGTGAATAGCTGCAGTGAGCAGCTGTCAATCGCGGGAGCCAGCCAGATGCGAATGCCGTTGAATTCTTCTAAAAAGGTAGCCCAGACGGCTAGGTCGCGCCTGATCTCCGCAGATAGCCGCACTAAATGGTGAGTTCTGGCTACCCCAGAGGTTGCCCTTTCTAACTTCCTACAGAACAGCCTACCCATTGGGATGACCCTACAGGCGAAGTTAAGCTGTCCTAGCAGGGATTGGGCCTGCCGCAACGTAATTTTACGGGAATCATGGCATGCGTCAATGACTTCTTTCAGCTTAGTGACTTTCTCGACGGGTAAACAACACTGTCCCAAAACTGTGTCTATCTGGATCCCCAGGAAAGACAGGCAGGTCATAGGGCCCTCTGTTTTGTCCTCCGCAATAGGCACCCCGAATTGCGAGAAGACAGAACGAACCGTCTCCAACAACACTGCACAGTTTTCGGAACCTGCAGGGCCAACGCAAAGGAAATCATCCAGGTAGTGAGCGATCCCGCTCAGCCCGGATGACCTCTCCACGCACCAATGCAAAAAGCTACTGAACTTCTCGAAAAATGCACAGGATACAGAGCACCCCATCGGCAAACATTTGTCAATGAAGTACTCCTCACCTATGCGAAAGCCCATGTACCTGAAAGCATCGGGGTGAAGGGGCATGAGACGAAAGGCCGACTCAATGTCCACCTTCGCCATCAGGGCCCCCGCACCATTGGCCCGGACCATTTCCAGTGCGTCATCAAATGACTGGTAGGTCACTGAACAAAATTCCTCTGGGATGGCATCATTTACCGACGAGCCTGCTGGGTAAGAAAGGTGCTGGATAAGTCTGTACTTACCAGGAACTTTCTTGGGCACTACCCCAACAGGGGATAGAATCAGATCGGGCAGGGGAGCAAAAGGGAAGGGCCCGGCCATGCGACCCAAACGCAGCTCGTTGTCAACCTTGTCCCTTAAAACTAAGGCCAAGGAGCGAGCAGACTGAAGATTTTTAAACTTTCCCCCGGCAACTTCACCCTGAATAGGGAGGTGAAAACCCTCAGCAAAGCCTCGCAAAAGAAAATCCGCGGAATTCCTGTCCGGGTAATGGCGGAGCCATGGTGACATGGCCTCCACCCTTACCGGAGTATGGGCTCTATCTAGGGTTGCCTGACGTAGCGGGCCTTGCCGCTGCCGAGGCAGCCGCCCCCCTAGAGGGGCGGCTCCCTCGAAAGCAGCTAAATGCCGGGTGATTGCCTGAGCAGTTTATGCAGACGTGCTTGTAACGGCACCGCTGCCCCTGATTGCAGAAGGAGTTGTTGAAACCATAACATTTACCCTTTGCAGCCCCCGGTGTAAAGGACCTACCGCCAGAAGGGAAACGCTTCGGCCCGGCTGCGTCACTCCCCGTGGGACGCTGAGTCACCGCTGTGGCGGGAGTTGGAGCGGCAATAGCTCGCGTGCTCTCCACCGCCTCCACGGGAGTCCTTGTGAGTGCCATCCAGACTTCCACGTCCTTACACCCGAAATCTATGACGTGTAAGCAGTCCTGCTTGCGGCGGAACTGCTCATCGTATGTCCTCCACGCTACACCACCGTACGTGCGCCTCATCTCATGGACCATGTGAATGTATCGAATTACATTCAAATGCTCCTTTGGCCTATCCTCCAGATAACAAGCGGAGAAAACACAGAATCCCGCCAGCCAGTTATCATAGGAGCGGAAGGCTTCTGCCCCTATGCCTCCTTTTGCCTTAGCGGCTTTGTAGGCTTTTTTGGACTCATCAGTCAGACTGAACAAGTCCACAAATTCCCCTTTCTGAATTTTTGACCTACAGCTTTCCCTAAGACCTCTAAGCACGGCAGTGTAGTCGCAGTGCACTACTCCAGGCAGGTTACGGCGCTTGCGCTCCCTCTTTGAAATTGAAGCTGTATGTTTGCGCTTGCGACTGAGTGCTTGGCGACCCGCCTCCTTTTTGGCATATTTGGCCGCCTGCTTGCGCGCCTTCTTAGCACTGCCTACCTCGGAGCCACCGGCAGATGAAGAGGAGGAGGAAGAGGAAAAGCGACTAGAGCCAGACCCCACTGTGGAAGAGTACGCTACTGAACCAGCCCCTTCATCAGTATTTCCCTCACCTGAGGATTCGGGCTGCGCCGCCCAGGTGTCATCATCCGTGTCATCCTCCAACTCAGCCTCTCCTTCGTCCACAGGGTCAGCCTCTCTCTCATCGTGATCTGAGGAAACAACAGACAAAGGCCCGGCGGGCCTCCTTGCCCCGCTGCGGCCAGACCTGCGACCACTGGGAGCGGTGTTAGCATCGTGCCTGCTAGAAGACCTATGCTGTGAGCCCTGCGCTGTGGGGCTGATATTCCTAAAAGCCCTAACAAACTCAGCACAACCAGGGATAGCTTGCCCCCTAGCAGAAGATCTGCGGTGGGAAGACCCTGATGACCCGGCTTCGTCATGACCCTCCCCTATCAAAGGAGCCAGAGCCCCAGCCATTGATGACAAGGCCGCAGATAACAAAGCTGGATCAAAAGCTGCAGGAGAAGTCCTGCGTGCACTTTGTGACCCCCTTGTGGTCTCCCTGTCCCTGCTAACACTCCTGTGTGACCTGCTACTCCTAGTGCTCCCTCTCCCCCTTGATCCAGGAGGGGTCTGTGAGCGCTCATCTCCCCCCTGGCTTAGCCTTTCCCATGACGGCCTATAGCCGTACAGGGGAGTCTCAGGATCAGGTGAAGGGGAAAAACCCCTCTCTGATCCCCTTGATCCTCCCTCTGGGCCTGCATCCGCACTGTTTACTGCCCCCCTGCGGCTTCTAGGGCGACTAGGCCCGGCCGCCATGTTATGTGAGCGCGCTGGGCCGCGTAATGGCCGCCGGTCCGGGCTAGCCATCACGCTGGCCTCAGCAGCGCTGCCTTGCTCATTGCTGCCTCCAGCCCCCCCCGCCCCGCGAGCAGCGCGGCGGGCGCCGTCAGCAGACCTGCGCCCGCCGCGTGACACTGCTCGGCCGCGTCTGGCCGGCTGCACGCGCAGGGGGATGCCGTCGTCGACGGGCACCCGGCGCGCTGCAGACCCCGTCACGCGGCCTCTTCCGGAGCGCTCGGCTGCACCGCCCAAGCGCCCCCTACCACGCCCGGGGGCCTGAAAAGCTTGTGGGAAGCTGCCCTCCACCAACGCCAGGCCGCGGCGGGCGCTCAGTGACGCAGCGCGACCGCCGCGGGCAGCACCCCGACCGCGAGCCGCCGCCAGCCTGCCGTCAGGAAGCACAGGAACAGGAGCCTCAGCCCCACTGTCCCTACGCCCCCCTCCGGAGCCGCCAGCAGCACGCGCCGCAGAGCTGCCTGCCCCAGGTGAGGACGCAGTCTCCCTCCCGGCTCCCAAGGCCTCCGCAAAGCGGGCGGGCGGCCTGACAGCACGCCTTGAGCGGCTGGGGGCAGAGCGGGACATGATACCAATATTATGCTAGAGGAGAGCAGAATAAGGGGTGCAATTTAAGCTAGTGGGCCTAACCTTCAGAGCAACAAGATGTGTGTACTCACTCAGAAAATTCCCTGGAAGAAGAGGAAGACTCCTCCTACTCCCAGAGTAATTAACAGAGCCAACAACCCAAATTCAAGATAGCCATAGGCTCTCCATGTCACATGACCTCTAAGGTCACACCCAGCTATCATGTTTAATCTCCTCCATGCCTATGCAGTCATTACGTTTTACATCAACAGCTCAGCATGTAGGGCCTGGATCAGTAATTTCCACTAATTAACCCTTTCCTGCACAAATGGTGGGAGTTAAGGTTTGAGAAGGGGGCATTGGGCTGAATGAAGGGGCCCTGATACATAACTTCCAGGGTTGTAGAGGATGTTTAATATGCAGAGGAGGGGTGTATAGTGGAGTGGGCCTATTATTCATAATTTTCTGGTGGGAGGACAGCTTGCTTGACTGCAGATATCTCCAGTTCCCGGAAATAGATTTATTTGATTTTAATGGAATTAAAAACTAAAGAATCCCACCTACCAAATGGTATTGGGGACTAGGGGATCAGAGTTCAGGAGGCAGAGCAATCTGCCAACGAGTATATAAAACTACATACCAGGTGTGTGGAGCTGGAGCAGTAACCAGCTGCTGGCAGGCTGATATCTCTGGTTCTGGGAACAGTAGAGACAAGCTGCTAGTGTCCATCAAAGAGGGAGAGTCCCAGCTTTTGGAATATACCCTCAGAAAAACTCTATGTCAGACAGAACCTGAAATATCTGACTGGGAATGACAATTAACAGGCTTGGATGGGGACCACTGCTTTGAAGTCAGATATCTCCGGTTCCCAAGGGCCGATTTTTACAATTCTTATATCCATGGAAAGAGGGGACCCTCAGCTTTCAGGCGGAGGTGAAAGGCGCTTTCTATGGGGCCCACAAAGTACTAGTTACACTAGTATATAGGATGTAGACTGTTGGTGATCTGTGCATCCTCATTCCTGCTCTACCGGGTAACTGACCCTGTAATATAACACTTTATCATTTGTCTGCACTGCCTGAAACCTTACATTAGAAGAGGAGGTTGACTCCGGGACTATGTAAAAATCGGACCCGAACTAGACTCGGGTCCGGTCCGGGGGGTGTCCTGTTTGGGGGTGGGGGTGATAGCCATCACCAGGGACATGGGGGAGGGGAGATTACAGCCACCCCATGTGGTCCGGACCGTCTGGTTTTTGCTACATGCCCGGACCATACAGGGAGACTTTATTCTACCCCTCCTCCTCTACCTGGTGACAGGTGTCACAGGCAGCCCCCCCGGACAGGACACCCCCGGACCGGATGCTACAAGCTCCAAAATGCAGAGTTTGATACCTGGTCCGGCGGTTCTGGGGTTTTATCCTGGTCCGTTACCCATACAGATATACAAATACCCCGGGTATTTTCCATATGCTCCAGTCCAACACTTGCATGGAACCACCTGAGTCCAGGTTGGGGTAGAAAGCACAGGCAGTGGGCCGCAGTGTATTCCTGTGACAACAACACACATCACAGCATCAGCCCTTAAATCCACCCCAAGACTTTAGCTAATCCTCTCTACAACTAAAAGCATCCTGTGCCGTAATTGATTCCCTAAGCTTGTCTCCTCTGATACACTGCCAGGAAACCTTCCTATATAAACACAGGCTTCCTCTCCGTCCGCTCGCATCAGATACTTTTCTATATTTTGCTCTTTTCTAGAAACACTTAGAGATTTATAATGAAGGTAAAACAGAGGCTGTCGGCAGCATATCGCAGCTGTTAACGCAGCCTACAGAGATGATTCCCTTTAAGGTAAACGCCATTGTTCCTTCTCGCCTTTAAAGCCGCTTCAGTATGAGACGGGCTCAGTTGCTATCAAGCTGCTGAGCGCCGCGGGGTCTCTCTAAGGCGAAACATGCTGTCTTGTGCCACACAGACAGCTCACCCTGGGGTCAGAGCTTCTATTAAGCAGCAATTCAAACCCTGTGATTAAGCTGTGAAAGCCGGAAATCCTAGTTCTAGCTGGTTGTGCTGGCTCATCCCTACTCTCCATTGCGGCACGATGCCCAGCTCCAAGCTTGTCACCACGGCGATTATTGTACTGTATTAATAACATGACTTCCACGCAGCACTGAGGGTTTGGGTTCTAACAGTGCCCTATCTGTGTGGAGTTTGGACAGATCTGGACTGCCATTCTGGCCAATGGTAGTTACTAAATCCAAGTAGGCTAAAAGATCTTTCACACCTATGTACGGCGCTGCGAACACTTTGCGGCGCCTTATAAATAAACGTACTACTACACCCAGGGGTAGGAGCAAGGCTGGGATACAGAGCATAGCTCCACCCCCAACACCATAAAGCTCCGCCTCCAGGTTCACTGGCCAGTCAGTGAAATAAAAGGCATGGCTAGTTACATTCATCGATAGCATACTGTGTGATGTATGCCCATCACCTATGGTTGTGTTCACCATTGCCATGGATGGTAATAGCATTGATGGCCATCCCTACCAGGAGACAGAGGCTTGCTCTGTGCTCAGCCACCCATCACACTAAACATGCGGCGGGGGAGCCACTGTGAGCCTGGACCTCGCCCCCTTTATGTCACACTTGCGCCTGTGGCTATTGTCCATCTCTGACCTTGTATGTTCTCCTAGAGTTTGCTTTGTTATCCCCCGAGTGCTTGGAATTTCTCCCATTTCACCATTTTCTAAGCAGGCCCAAACGTTACCTAGAACACGTCCTTCTTGTAATTTATCAGGCTCCCAGGCAGCCTCTTTTTTTAATCCAAGATGGCAGCTGTGAAACCGCACTTTCATTCTAATAAAGCAGTTTCATAGCAACCATCTTGTATTCCAAATGAGGCTGCCCCTTCCTCAGGAGCCAGCTGAGAACCTAGTGCCAGGCTGCCCAAGTCACGTGTGTCAGCATTTTACAAAGTCGACCACATAAGTGTCGACATTATTAATGTCAACATTGTCAATGCAGACCTACAGTAATGAGTATTTCTCCCAATGTTTATAGGTAGAGAAAAACTAATGTTTCCTTATGAGATTTTTTACCCCTTTCACTCAAACCCGGATTGCTGATGTGTGGACCCGGGTCACTCTGTGTATAATGGGCAATCCAGATTTAATGTGAGAGTGATCAAGGTTCCAAGGGTAACTAAAATGTGTGCTCCCCCTGCCAAAAAAATGTTCAAACCCCCCCTTACTGCTGAGTCTGCCGCCGCCAGGTCTGATGCTGCTTTGCTGCCAACAGATCTTTCTGGCAGCAGTCCAGGCGCACATCCTGATGCAATGAAAATGTCCCTTGCAAAATGGCCACCGCCTCACAGCAGACAGTTATTAAGGATGCAGGAGGAGGCCGCCCCTTACTCTAGCATCCTCAATAATCATCTGCTGTAAAGATGGGGGGGGGGGGGGGGGTGGCCATTTTGGGGGGGGGGGTGGCCATTTTGGGGGGGGGGTGGCCATTTTGTGAGGGGAATCATAATGGAAACAGGAGGAGAGCTGGAATGGCAGACATGAAGCTCTGCTGGTCCCTGCAGGCCGGCAGCAACAGACCCGGCAATGGCGGAGGCCCCGTTAGTGAAGCAGCGATAGCTTTCACCATTCCGGGAGGGTAGACAGCCCTGGCTGAGAGTCCCCCCTGTCACCGGTGAATAGACGCTGTGCAGATGCACACAGCACCTATTCCTGCAGCCAGAGGGGCTTGGCCAGGCTCCCACAGCAGCAAAAATGAGGGTGTGGCCTTGTGGGGGGTGTTATGAATATAGACCATACCCCCCTTGCGGCTAGGCCACGACCCCAACAGTTTGGGAGAAGGCAGTTTCCCTCTTTCCATTCATGTAGATATGCGGGATTGGAGAGGAACCACAATGTCACTCACCAATGTAGCAGGGAGCCTAAGAGCGCGTATAAAGCAACAATAATAGTACAAAACTCTTACTTTAGCTCCATAATACACAGTAGGGGAGAACTTCAGTAATGTGAGATTAAAATAATTGTTCTGGTTTTATTCTCAGACTAATTTACCTCAGCAGCGTTCCCCTGTATTGAAGCAGAACACAATAGAGCGATGGGGAATTTTTTCCCTCCTTTTTTTTTATTGTGGATCACACTCTCACCAGCTGTTTACGGAAAGCGAACACTTGGCGGGGGCTCCGCCAGCTCTAATTCCTCATTTATATTTTATGGACTTCTCTTGTAAATAATATATCTCTGGATTCTTAAGCTGTTAGAGCTCCTAATTTGGAGTTGCAATGAGACAAATGAGATGGAAAATCCTTACAAGGGCCAATTATCTATGATTTATATAGGTGCTCTATTATCACTGGCCATGTGCTGGATTCCTTCCTTCTAAGCTGTTATACACACTGACTCCCAGCTGCTGGCCACTGATTAGGGTACAAAGCGCTACGTCACTGCTCCAGTGCAAATCTCTGTACATCATAAGTGACGTGTCCTGTTTTTTTCTATTCAAATGAAACTTTTTAATTGGTTCAAACATGAATTTTAGATTGAAAGCCCCATCATGTTTGAAGTGCACACCACCCACAGCCTGTATACCACCCCCTACCGGCATACCCCCTCCTGCCTCATATCACCTCCTGATTGAATACCCCCCCTGCCTGCATACCCCCTCCTGCCTGCACACACCCTCCTGCCTGCACACCACCCCCTCCCTGCACACCACCTCCTGCCTGCATACCACCCCCTGCCTGCATACCCCCTCCTGCCTGCATACCCCCTCCTGCCTGCATACCACCTCCTGCCTGCACACCACCTCCTGCCTGCACACCACCCCCTCCCTGCACACCACCTCCTGCCTGCATACCACCCCCTGCCTGCATACCCCCTCCTGCCTGCATACCACCCCCTCCCTGCACACCACCTCCGGCCTACATACCACCCCCGCCTGCATACTACCCCCTGCCTGCATACCATCCCCTGCTTGCATACCACCCCCTGCCTGCATACCTCCCCTGCTTGCATACCGTCCCCTGCCTGGATACCACTCCCTGCCTGCATACCATCCCCTGCTTGCATACCACCCCCTGCCTGCATACCGTCCCCTGCCTGGATACCACTCCCTGCCTGCATACCACCTCCTGCTGAATATCTCCCCTTGCATGCGTACAGATGAAGCCGGGCTGGTCTTTGCAGGGGATGGTGGCAGAATCGACAGCCGCCATCTGTATCTGTGAAAGGGGACGTGCGTGCATGAGATGCCCGCACGTCCCCTTCCGACGGCGCTTCCCCCAGGTCCCCGCCGCTTCCCCCGGGTCCCCGCCGGCTTGTCAGCGGGCACCCAGGGGCCCCACCGCCTCCCCGAACCCCCCCCCCCCCTAACCCTGTCCGTCTCCCTGAAGCGGACAGGTTCCCGTCGCCTCGCCGCCCGGACACAGGCGTCTCAGTCAGATGGAGCGCCTCGCTGCTGGCGGATCGCCAGCGGAGACAGTCTGGCGATTCGCCAGCAAGAGGGAGCCCGGCTCCATCTGTACCACCCCCTGCTGCATACCTCACCCTGCCTGTATACCACCTTCTGTCTGCATACCACCTCCTACCCGTATACCTTCCCCTGTCTGCATACTGCAACCAGCCTTCTGCACATACTGTATAATGCTGGCTTAGATAGCATTGTAAGCTTGCGAGCAGGGCCCTCCTACATTTTGACTGTCTGTAAATACCCTGTTTGTTGTATCACTGTCTCCATTGTAAAGCGCAACGGAATATGCTGCGCTATATAAGAAACTGTTAATATATAAATAAATAGCACAATTCACAGTAAAATGCGTTATCATGGTTTTCGCCATACTGAGGCATATTGCCAATTATACATTACTAAATACATTGCACCCCCACTGCTAGCCACAATACACAGAAACCCCCACTGTTAGCCACAATACACAGAGACCACCATTGTTAGCCACAATACACAGAACTCCCCACTACTAACCACAATACACAGAAACCCCCACTGCTAGCCACAATACACAGAAACCCCCACTGCTAGCCACAATACACAGAAACCTCCACTGCTAGCCACAATACACAGAAACCCCCACTGCTAGCCACAATACACAGAGACCCCCACTGCTAGCCACAATACACAGAGACCACCATTGTTAGCCACAATACATAGAACTCCCCACTACTAACCACAATACACAGAAACCCCCACTGTTAGCCACAATACACAGAAACCCCCACTGCTAGCCACAATACACAGAGACCACCATTGTTAGCCACAATACACAGAAACCCCCACTGTTAGCCACAATACACAGAGACCACCATTGTTAGCCACAATACATAGAACTCCCCACTACTAACCACAATACACAGAAACCCCCACTGTTAGCCACAATACACAGAAACCCCCACTGCTAGCCACAATACACAGAGACCACCATTGTTAGCCACAATACACAGAAACCCCCACTGTTAGCCACAATACACAGAAACCCCCACTGCTAGCCACAATACACAGAAACCCCCACTGCTAGCCACAATACACAGAAACCTCCACTGCTAGCCACAATACACAGAAACCCCCACTGCTAGCCACAATACACAGAGACCCCCACTGCTAGCCACAATACACAGAGACCACCATTGTTAGCCACAATACATAGAACTCCCCACTACTAACCACAATACACAGAAACCCCCACTGTTAGCCACAATACACAGAAACCCCCACTGCTAGCCACAATACACAGAGACCACCATTGTTAGCCACAATACACAGAAACCCCCACTGTTAGCCACAATACACAGAGACCACCATTGTTAGCCACAATACATAGAACTCCCCACTACTAACCACAATACACAGAAACCCCCACTGTTAGCCACAATACACAGAAACCCCCACTGCTAGCCACAATACACAGAAACCCCCACTGCTAGCCACAATACACAGAAACCCCCACTGCTAGCCACAATACACAGAAACCCCCACTGTTAGCCACAATACACAGAAAGAACACAAAGAATTTTGGCTCAATCCGTGTTTTATTATGTGAATTTTGGCTCAATCCGTGTGGCACTATGTGAATTTTGACACAATCCGTGTAGCATTATGTGAAGTTTGGCTCAATCCGTGTGGCATTATGTGAATTTAGGCTCAATCCGTGTGGCATTATGTGAATTTTGACACAATCCGTGTGGCATTATGTGAATTTTGGCACAATCCATGTGGCATTATGTGAATTTTGGCACAATCCATGTGGAATTATGTGAATTTTGGCAAAATCCATGTGGCATTATGTGAATTTTGGTACAATCCATGTGGCATTATGTGAATTTTGGTACAATCCATGTGGCATTATGTGAATTTTGGCTCATTCCATTTGGCATCATGTGTAAGGGGCAAGTATAATGTGGTGTAGTATTTTGTTGCATAATGTGTAGAAGTTGTATATGGTGTTGTACACTACACTCAAGGACACGCCCCCTGTTGAGTGACCACTGCACCTTTTCCGGAGCGCACCTTTGGCGCACGCACAACTACATCCTTCCCTTTTGTCGCCATGGTAGGCGTGCGTACTTTATACGCCAGGGCCTATTCTTAACCCATTCCCGCCCTCTTTCTGCTTTCCTCTCTCTTAGCATGTACACTGGCACCACTAACACCCCCTTCCACCTCCCAAACCCTCTCCTATCACGGTCCCACCCTGTGATTTTCTCGTGGATTCGCCCCTGAGCAGCTCAGTTATTTTAATGTCACCCCCCCTCGGATGATGCCACCCGGTGCAGTTCCCCCCCACACACACACACACTGAGAACTTAACCGGAGTTTCCACATGATTTCGGTAAAAATTTTGATAAATATGCCCCTAATTGAGAGAGTCAGGAGGCAAAATAGGTCATGATAAAAAGATCATACAGGTGACATGTTGTGAGAGGATTTACCATGAATACTTCATTTATGACGCTGTACCATATTAGTTCTTCATATATTATTTATCTAAATTGTCAATGTAATGTAGGTCTGATGAATAATGCACTGTGCTGACAGTCTGCGCTCCGCATCTGGGTCTCCATAACTATGCAGAATGCCACAGTCACTGGCTCGCAGGTTATTCAGCTCCAAAATATAGATTATATTGATGCCAGATTATCCTTTATACAGAGGATGGAGACTTGAGGACAAATGTAATAGGGTGTGAGAATTAGAAAGTGAGAGACTTTGGGAGAGTTTTTCCATTTTTTTTAAAGCTACAATCAGTGACACGGCAAAATCAACCTGGTTTTGTAGTGTCAATGATTGCGGCTTTAAAAAAAATAAATCAGAAAGCTCTCCCAAAATCTCTCACTTTCTGATTCTCACACTAAACAGATACCTGCGAGCATGTCAAGTGGCTGCCTGCGTCACTCTGCGCAGGTTCAGACTGACTCCTGGGTCAGAAACATAGACGTCCTGGGATCGGAGCACAAGGAGCAGCTATAATCGGGATAATATCCAGATGTGGGTATGTAGTCCCCATGGCATTGGGTAGTGCCCAACTAGTGTCATGCTTGCTATGGAGGGCATTGCAAGGGTGATATACATTGTTCCCCCAGCACACTGAATGATATTCATCGGGCAACATGTGACTTGTGTAGCACGCACTACTAGGTGACGTATCGCAGTCAGTCAGTAGTTGGGGCACTGAGATCACTGTGCTAATATCACACACTGTTTATATGGTCATTAATGCATCACCCTATCCGTCTGAGGCAAGTTACTTATTACCGCTCCAGGCCAGTAGCGCTCAGCTGCCTCTGCAATATTTCTTCTCATAAATGCAGACGATAAGTCATTTTCTTATGATAGAAAATAATACGTATCGCTCTGTAAGTTGCAAAGGTTTATAAATAGGCATCTTTGTAGTGTGGTAGAGACGTAATGAATTCCCCCAGTACACTGCCCTGGGACATTCCATCTTCCAGGATAATAGATGCACAGGACTGTTGTATACTGTACATTGATGCAAAAATGTGGTAATCCACCACCTACGTCATGGCGTTGTCTCTGCTGTGGTGGTTCCATGCTAAATAATAATAGTACCTGCTCTGCACTACAAGAATCAGCATACCTGTATATCTCTCAGAACCTCATGTGCTTATCCTGTCTTATGTGGGGTACACACCAGGACGATATGGCCCAAAACGAGCCAAGATACAATCTCGTCCGATTGTATGTAAATTGGCCATGTTTTGGGCCACTTCTCTGCCCTTTTGATGCGATCCCGATCCGCTGCGCGGCCCCGCGGGTCGTTAGTCTTTTTTGAGATCCTACCTGCTGCAGGTAGGATCTCAGAAATGAACATTGTGGTGGGTGCGGGTCGCGATCACATCAGGGGTATTTTTTTGTGCGGCTCGGCAGCGGCTCGGCAGCTCCTTCAGCTCGTGACCGGGTTGTACGTTCCTGTGATGACCTGCTTACGAGCAGGGTCATGCCGGTGTGTACCCAGCAATACTTCAGTAATCCCCGACTGCACCAAAGCTCGCTGTTTGCTGCCACCTGGATACTTATGTTGCTGTATTTGGCTGATGTTCCTATAATCATTTACCCTGTATTTGTCCTGTATTGTCTTCATCTGTAAGTTACTGTTTTCCAGTTTCATTATGTGTACTCTGTAATTGGGCGCTGCGGAACCCTTGTGGCGCCATATAAATAAAGGATAATAATAATGTAAAGGAGGGTAAATCTAGACTTAGCACCTATATTTGGCATATAAATAGAGGGGCACTCACCAGACCTTCCTATTATTATGCGATGGCAACTTCCAAGGGAAGGACTTTGCGTTCTACTACTGAGATGCAGCTATTCACAAACCTGTGATCACAAATATATATCTATTTATTTATTTATATAATTCTACTTCCCAGCAAGTCAGTTTCTCATCTTCACAAAGGGTTTCATGGGTGCCTACTCCCCGCAAAATACAAATGAGAGAAATACCTCCCAAATTCCAGACCAGGCAATCCTTCCAATATGGAAGCTCCACCCCCCTGCCGAGGCTATTGGCATGGTTGAACTGGCTGACCACAGCCATCTACTTGACAGAGGTGGGAGGGGCTTAATGATAGAAATGTCCCACTGAAATTACTTTAATTCCGATCTGCCCTCTCTTTCTACTGCACTTGTATCAGGCCGCAAGGTAGGAAAAGAAGGTAATTGTGGCTAAATGAGCACATGGCTTTCTTCTAAATGGTCTTGTTCATATAGATGAACTTCATACATCTGTACACCTAAGGCTCTTGTATTTTCATTCTTTGAATGACTATGTGGTCATTTATACCATACACTGGTACTGTGAAAGTTCCATCCACAATGTATCATGTAGCTTTATGGGAAAGCTTATAATGCACAGGTTTGTTTACCTGGGTGTAGTGACCCTCTCGAGAGCTCTAGGGTCCGGCACTGCTGTCCTTTATGGCCGGTCTGTCTTGAAAGCTCAACTTTTTGTTGTTGATGCTCCCGACACAGAGAGAATCTCATTTAGGCAATGGGACATCGAAACGAACTATCTCAGAGATCTAACTACGTGGAACTTTACTTCTCCTTGGTGATTGTAAAGACATTATCATAAAAGAATTACTCGGCCTGCAGAATGTCTTAGCACAGCTGTTTCTGCATGGTGTATCTCCTAAGAGCAGGTGGCCAACTTGACTCACACCCAGCAGATCATGCAAGTGCCTCTGTGCATAACCTAGACATTTAGTAGGCTGCATTGAGTTCCTTTCATAAATGCTGCTTTTTGTCTGTTGCCGTGACCTTCTCCTACAAGTGACATACGGTGTGTCCCGGTAATATGTGGCATCCATTTCTCTATGAGCATAAGTTTGTGCAGTGAAGATAAGTACACGGCAAGTCACCAATGGGAATTGCCAGAGCTGTTAAAGATCTAGAACATGCATATTGTCACCTATCCCTAATTTTCAGACGCATTCCAAATTTTAGAGATTTTTCAGCACTGATCCACATCTCTACGTAGTGACTGCAGTTCCCAGTGTCACGTCTTATACTCTTTCAAAATTAAACGTCACTTTAAAGTACACATTCTAGCCATCCCCAGCTCTAATGCTTAGGTAATACCCAGCCACCACGTGTTTCGACCGCACAGTGTCCCATGAAATAATTAAAAAATGTTCCCAACTAGGAGCAACAGCTAAATGTAGACTTGCAGGAATGGTCAAGATCCATAACATCAGCAAATGATTAGTCAGCTTACCTGCTACCTTGAGGTTCTCGAGTGTTGACCCTGGGGCTGTCAGGAAGTTGAGTTTTGTTCTCGAGTGTTGACCCTGGGCTGTCAGGTAGTTGAGTTCGGTTCTCGAGTGTTGACCCTGGGGCTGTCAGGTAGTTGAGTTTGGTTCTCGAGTGTTGACCCTGGGGCTGTCAGGTAGTTGAGTTTGGTTCTCGAGTGTTGACCCTGGGGCTGTCAGGAAGTTGAGTTTTGTTCTCGAGTGTTGACCCTGGGCTGTCAGGTAGTTGAGTTCGGTTCTCGAGTGTTGACCCTGGGGCTGTCAGGTAGTTGAGTTTGGTTCTCGAGTGTTGACCCTGGGGCTGTCAGGTAGTTGAGTTTGGTTCTCGAGTGTTGACCCTGGGGCTGTCAGGTAGTTGAGTTTGGTTCTCGAGTGTTGACCCCCGGGCTGTCAGGTAGTTGAGTTCGGTTCTCGAGTGTTGACCCTGGGACTGTCAGGTAGTTGAGTTCGGTTCGCACACCTTTATACAGCTATGAAAACAGCTGTGAGTACTCTCTGAGAGCAGGTAGATCATAAGACGACAGTCGGCAAGGAGCGTGGCAGCTAATTAATAATTGATCAAGAAACCAGGGCTTAGGAAGCAGAGACATTTGTGTCACTTAAATAATGCACCAGGAAAACAAGTTAGTGTAAAGCGCTCCAGTAAAACGCAGAAAGTAATATGGGAAGGTATTCTGTCCCCTGTGTGCTGGTAATACACCAGGCTGAAGCATTTATACACCGTGGTAGTGTCCACAATACCCTACTGACTGCAGAGAGCAATAGGACAGATGTCCGCTGGCTGCTGAGAGAGAGGCTTTTGGGGTCTGACAGTTTAGAGGTTTTTTTACTTTTTTGTTTTTTTTATGGAGGAAATGGATTGGTGGATGCCTTTATTCATGAGAATCAGTTCACTAGCAGCATGTGACATCACTGCAAATTCGCACATCGGCCGATTATCGATACACTGTGTATGCATGCAGTTCGCAGTTCGTATGCGTGATGCCATCAAGCAATGAAATCCTGCAACTATTTCTATGCGCACGCTTCCCTAAACCGGCCGATTAGTGGACGTGCTAGAAAAAAACACAGGGAGTGTCTGGGAAAATGCCCGAGTGTTTTAGGGGAGGGTGTGAGATGTCCGCTCCAGGCTGAAGATAGGAAATGAATACCAACATTTATAGAAATGCCAACGTGAGAATCGTGACTGCTGGCATCCTAGCAAGTATGTGGAGCAGGTTAACGTTAGGCTGGGGGGAGGGGCATTAGTTTTAGGCACTAAGCGGATAGAGTGTTAGGCTGGGGGGAGGGAGGTTAGGGTTAGGCACTAAGCGGATATAGTGTTAGGCTGGGGGGAGGGAGGTTAGGCACTAAGCGGATATAGCGTTAGGCTGTGGGAGGGAGGTTAGGGTTAGGTACTAAGCGGATAGAGTGTTAGGCTGGGGGGAGGGAGGTTAGGGTTAGGCACTAAGCAGATATAGCGTTAGGCTGTGGGAGGTAGGATAGGGTTAGGCACTAAGCGGATATAGCGTTAGGCTGGGGGGAGGGGGGTTAGGGTTAGGTACTAAGCGGATATAGTGTTAGGCTGGGGGGAGGGAGGTTAGGCACTAAGCAGATATAGCGTTAGGCTGTGGGAGGGAGGTTAGGGTTAGGCACTAAGCGGATATAGCGTTAGGCTGGGGGGAGGGAGGTAAGGGTTAGGTACTAAGCGGATATAGCAATAGGCTGGGGGGAGGGAGGTTAGGGTTAGGCACTAAGCGGATATAGGTTAGGCTGTGGGAGGGAGGTTAGGGTTAGGCACTAAGCGGATATAGCGTTAGGCTGTGGGAGGGAGGTTAGGGTTAGGTACTAAGCGGATATAGCGTTAGGCTGGGGGGAGGGAGGTTAGGGTTAGGCACTAAGCGGATATAGCGTTAGGCTGGGGGGAGGGAGGTTAGGGTTAGGCACTAAGCGGATATAGCGTTAGGCTGTGGGGGGAGGTTAGGGTTAGGCACTAAGCGGATATAGGTTAGGCTGTGGGAGGGAGGTTAGGGTTAGGCACTAAGCGGATATAGTGTTAGGCTGGGGGGAGGGAGGTTAGGCACTAAGCGGATATAGCGTTAGGCTGTGGGAGGGAGGTTAGGGTTAGGCACTAAGCGGATAGAGTGTTAGGCTGGGGGGAGGGAGGTTAGGGTTAGGCACTAAGCAGATATAGCGTTAGGCTGTGGGAGGGAGGTTAGGGTTAGGCACTAAGCGTATATAGCGTTAGGCTGGGGGGAGGGGGGTTAGGGTTAGGTACTAAGCGGATATAGTGTTAGGCTGGGGGGAGGGAGGTTAGGGTTAGGCACTAAGCAGATATAGCGTTAGGCTGTGGGAGGGAGGTTAGGGTTAGGCACTAAGCGGATATAGCGTTAGGCTGGGGGGAGGGAGGTAAGGGTTAGGTACTAAGCGGATATAGCGATAGGCTGGGGGGAGGGAGGTTAGGGTTAGGCACTAAGCGGATATAGGTTAGGCTGTGAGAGGGAGGTTAGGGTTAGGCACTAAGCGGATATAGCGTTAGGATGTGGGAGGGAGGTTAGGGTTAGGTACTAAGCGGATATAGCGTTAGGCTGGGGGGAGGGAGGTTAGGGTTAGGCACTAAGCGGATATAGCGTTAGGCTGGAGGGAGGGAGGTTAGGGTTAGGCACTAAGCGGATATAGCGTTAGGCTGTGGGGGGAGGTTAGGGTTAGGCACTAAGCGGATATAGGTTAGGCTGTGGGAGGGAGGTTAGGGTTAGGCACTAAGCGGATATAGTGTTAGGCTGGGGGGAGGGAGGTTAGGCACTAAGCGGATATAGCGTTAGGCTGTGGGAGGGAGGTTAGGGTTAGGCACTAAGCAGATATAGTGTTAGGCTGGGGGGAGGGAGGTTAGGGTTAGGCACTAAGCGGATATAGTGTTAGACTGGGGGGAGGGAGGTTAGGGTTAGGCACTAAGCAGATATAGTGTTAGGCTGGGGGGAGGGAGGTTAGGGTTAGGCACTAAGCAGATATAGTGTTAGGCTGTGGGAGGGAGGTTAGGGTTAGGCACTAAGCGGATATAGTGTTAGGCTGTGGGAGGGAGGTTCGTTTTAGGCACAAAGCGGATATAGTGTTAGGCTGTGGGAGGGAGGTTAGGGTTAGGCACTAAGCGGATATAGTGTTAGGCTGTGGGAGGATAGGGTTAGGCACTAAGCGGATATAGTGTTAGGCTGTGGGAGGATAGGGTTAGGCACTAAGCGGATATAGTGTTAGGCTGGGGGGAGCGGGGTTAGGCACTAAGCAGGTATATTGTTAGGCTGGGGGGAGGGAGGTTAGGCACTAAGCGGATATAGCGTTAGGCTGTGGGAGGGAGGTTAGGGTTAGGCACTAAGCGGATATAGCGTTAGGCTGTGGGAGGGAGGGGTTAGGGTTAGGCACTAAGCGGATATAGTGTTAGGCTGTGGGAGGGAGGTTAGTTTTAAGCACAAAGCGGATATAGTGTTAGGCTGTGGGAGGGATGTTAAGGTTAGGCACTAAGTGGATATAGTGTTAGGCTGTGGGAGGGAGGTTAGGGTTATGCACTAAGCGGATATAGTGTTAGGCTGTGGGAGGGAGGTTAGTTTTAAGCACAAAGCGGATATAGTGTTAGGCTGTAGGAGGGAGGTTAAGGTTAGGCCCTAAGTGGATATAGTGTTAGGCTGTGGGAGGGAGGTTAGGGTTATGCACTAAGCGGATATAGTGTTAGGCTGTGGGAGGGAGGTTAGGGTTATGCACTAAGCGGATATAGTGTTAGGCTGTGGGAGGGAGGTTAGGGTTAGGCACTAAGCGGATATAGTGTTAGGCTGTGGGAGGGAGGTTAGGGTTATGCACTAAGCGGATATAGTGTTAGGCTGTGGGAGGGAGGTTAGGGTTAGGCACTAAGCGGATATAGTGTTAGGCTGTGGGAGGGAGGTTAGGGTTAGGCACTAAGCGGATATAGTGTTAGGCTGTGGGAGGGAGGTTCGTTTTAGGCACAAAGCGGATATAGTGTTAGGCTGTGGGAGGGAGGTTAGGGTTAGGCACTAAGCGGATATAGTGTTAGGCTGTGGGAGGATAGGGTTAGGCACTAAGCGGATATAGTGTTAGGCTGTGGGAGGATAGGGTTAGGCACTAAGCGGATATAGTGTTAGGCTGGGGGGAGCGGGGTTAGGCACTAAGCAGGTATATTGTTAGGCTGGGGGGAGGGAGGTTAGGCACTAAGCGGATATAGCGTTAGGCTGTGGGAGGGAGGTTAGGGTTAGGCACTAAGCGGATATAGCGTTAGGCTGTGGGAGGGAGGGGTTAGGGTTAGGCACTAAGCGGATATAGTGTTAGGCTGTGGGAGGGAGGTTAGTTTTAAGCACAAAGCGGATATAGTGTTAGGCTGTGGGAGGGATGTTAAGGTTAGGCACTAAGTGGATATAGTGTTAGGCTGTGGGAGGGAGGTTAGGGTTATGCACTAAGCGGATATAGTGTTAGGCTGTGGGAGGGAGGTTAGTTTTAAGCACAAAGCGGATATAGTGTTAGGCTGTAGGAGGGAGGTTAAGGTTAGGCCCTAAGTGGATATAGTGTTAGGCTGTGGGAGGGAGGTTAGGGTTATGCACTAAGCGGATATAGTGTTAGGCTGTGGGAGGGAGGTTAGGGTTAGGCACTAAGCGGATATAGTGTTAGGCTGTGGGAGGGAGGTTAGGGTTATGCACTAAGCGGATATAGTGTTAGGCTGTGGGAGGGAGGTTAGGGTTAGGCACTAAGCGGATATAGTGTTAGGCTGTGGGAGGGAGGTTAGGGTTATGCACTAAGCGGATATAGTGTTAGGCTGTTGGAGGGAGGTTAGGGTTATGCACTAAGCGGATATAGTGTTAGGCTGTGGGAGGGAGGTTAGGGTTAGGCACTAAGCGGATATAGAGTTAGGCTGGGGGGAGGGAGGTTAGGATTAGGCACTAAGCGGATATAGTGTTAGGCTGTGGGAGGGAGGTTAGTTTTAGGCACAAAGCGGATATAGTGTTAGGCTGTGGGAGGGAGGTTAGGGTTAGGCACTAAGCGGATATAGTGTTAGGCTGTGGGAGGGAGGTTAGGGTTAGACACTAAGCGGATATAGTGTTAGGCTGTGGAGGATAGTTTTAGGCACTAAGCAGATATAGTGTTAGGCTGGGGGGAGGGGGGTTAGGCACTAAGCGGATATAGTCTTAGGCTGGGGGGAGGGAGGTTAGGGTTAGGCACTAAGCAGATATAGTGTTAGGCTGTGGGAGGGAGGTTAGTTTTAGGCACAAAACGGATATAGTGTTAGGCTGTGGGAGGGAGGTTAGGGTTAGGCACTAAGCGGATATAGTGTTAGGCTGTGGGAGGATAGGGTTAGGCACAAAGCGGATATAGTGTTAGGCTGGGGGGAGCGGGGTTAGGCACTAAGCGGATATAGTGTTAGGCTGAGGGGAGGGAGGTTAGGGTTAGGCACTAAGCGGATATAGCGTTAGGCTGTGGGAGGGAGGTTAGGGTTAGGCACTAAGCGGATATAGCGTTAGGCTGTGGGAGGGAGGTTAGGGTTAGGCACTAAGCGGATATAGTGTTAGGCTGTGGGAGGGAGGGTAGTTTTAGGCACAAAGCGGATATAGTGTTAGGCTGTGGGAGGGAGGTTAAGGTTAGGCACTAAGTGGATATAGTGTTAGGCTGTGGGAGGGAGGTTAGGGTTATGCACTAAGCGGATATAGTGTTAGGCTGTGGGAGGGAGGTTAGTTTTAAGCACAAAGCGGATATAGTGTTAGGCTGTGGGAGGGAGGTTAAGGTTAGGCACTAAGTGGATATAGTGTTAGGCTGTGGGAGGGAAGTTAGGGTTAGGCACTAAGCGGATAGAGTGTTAGGCTGTGGGAGGGAGGTTAGGGTTAGACACTAAGCGGATATAGTGTTAGGCTGTGGAGGATAGGGTTAGGCACTAAGCAGATATAGTGTTAGGCTGGGGGGAGGGGGGTTAGGCACTAAGCGGATATAGTGTTAGGCTGGGGGGAGGGAGGTTAGGGTTAGGCACTAAGCAGATATAGTGTTAGGCTGTGGGAGGGAGGTTAGTTTTAGGCACAAAACGGATATAGTGTTAGGCTGTGGGAGGGAGGTTAGGGTTAGGCACTAAGCGGATATAGTGTTAGGCTGTGGGAGGATAGGGTTAGGCACTAAGCGGATATAGTGTTAGGCTGGGGGGAGCGGGGTTAGGCACTAAGCGGATATAGTGTTAGGCTGAGGGGAGGGAGGTTAGGGTTAGGCACTAAGCGGATATAGCGTTAGGCTGTGGGAGGGAGGTTAGGGTTAGGCACTAAGCGGATATAGCGTTAGGCTGTGGGAGGGAGGTTAGGGTTAGGCACTAAGCGGATATAGTGTTAGGCTGGGGGGAGGGAGGTTAGGGTTAGGCACTAAGCGGATATAGTGTTAGGCTGTGGGAGGGAGGTTAGTTTTAGGCACAAAGCGGATATAGTGTTAGGCTGTGGGAGGGAGGTTAAGGTTAGGCACTAAGTGGATATAGTGTTAGGCTGTGGGAGGGAGGTTAGGGTTATGCACTAAGCGGATATAGTGTTAGGCTGTGGGAGGGAGGTTAGTTTTAAGCACAAAGCGGATATAGTGTTAGGCTGTGGGAGGGAGGTTAAGGTTAGGCACTAAGTGGATATAGTGTTAGGCTGTGGGAGGGAAGTTAGGGTTAGGCACTAAGCGGATAGAGTGTTAGGCTGGGGGGAGGGAGGTTAGGGTTAGGCACTAAGCGGATATAGTGTTAGGCTGTGGGAGGGAGGTTAGGGTTAGGCACTAAGCGGATATAGCGTTAGGCTGTGGGAGGGAGGTTAGGGTTAGGCACTAAGCGCGGAGGGTTAGGGTTAGGCTGTAGGAAGGTAGGGTGAATGTTAGGAGGGGGCAGGGGGAGGTAGGTATACCTACCAGTTCCCTGTCAGTATTACCTCCATCAGGATGCCCGCATCAGTATTCTAACCGAAAAGTTGACAGCGTCAAAAGGTCAACAAGAAAATATTTGTTTTTTTTCTGCAGTTTTTTAAGGTAAAATTTGGGTTAATGGTATAGTGCAGTGGTGGCCAACTCACGGCCCTCCAACTGTTGTGGAACTACAGGTCCCAGCACGCCCTGCCACAGATTTTATATAATGGATTGCTAAAACTGCCAGGGCATGCTGGGACGTGTAGTTCCACAACAGCTGGAGGGACGTGAGTTTCACACCACTGGCATAGTGGATCGACCATGTCTAGATGGACAATCACGTTGTCGACCACTAAGGATTGTAGACGCCTACACATAGTCCATAGCCATGAGATCATCAGTAACAGAAGATCGACGCAAGCAAAAGTTTCATGGGAACTTGGTCGACATTAATAAGGTCGACATGAATTTTTCATAATTATTTAGTGTCTATGTCAACATGGACACTGTGTAAGTGTAGAGTGTCCCATTGCATGGTTGGCATCGCTTGGCATGCTTCGGGCTCGGCGCTCTCGGCACTCTGTGATTATTGGCTGACGCGTGACACTTTCAGGGTGTGTCTCAGCTTGCATCTGCGATCCCGTGCACCACTACAATGGCAACTGCATCACACTTCCTGCGGCCATGCTGCGCAACCCTATAGGCCCCCATACACTAATGTGGGGTATCACATGCCACCCTCACTTGCAATACCCCACCAACTGCCCACCTGACAAATCCTACGTGCTACCCTTGTGATCTCCGGGTCTGATCTGGTGAGACTTTTAGCACTATTATTTCACATTTCTACTAAGTGATTTTCCAAATGGATTTTAGGGGTCTCAGTTCCTATAACTGGAGTGTAGACTTATGTATAAGACACGGGGACAAGTACTGCAGAATAATGTGCGGCATGGCCCTGTAGCTCAGTAAATAATCTCTTCAGATATTCAGTATTCATTATAAATCACCTTTGATGTGTGTGTGTGTGTGTGTGTATTTGTGTGTGTGTGTGTGTGTGTGTGTGTGTGTATCTGCTATACTCTCCTGGATAACAAGGTTTCTTTTTCTTTGTTTTATTGATTCCATTCTCTTTTCTGTAGAGCAGAAGCCTAACTCAAGCTGAGGACGCCAAGAACACGGTCACTGCCCGTCCTCGGGTCACCGACCTCTGTGCTTACTGAGGATTGATCAGCGTTGGAGAACAGTACTGAATATATTGATTTCTGCCTGAGGTAAACAGATGTTGAATGATATTATTTTCTCCTTGGGAGCTGCGGAGTATAATACATGGGATCTTTACCCTTCATTGGCGGCCCGGTATAACTCATCTCTACTTAACTACAATGCCGGTTTCTATAATGGCCTCCAGTGGCGTCATGTCCCTCTACTGGGAGGTGTTCCCTTCAATGCCTACCTGCCGCGTTTACTGCACACCGGTATACCAGGACGGGTGCTTGTTTGTCATGGGAGGATGTAGTAAAACAGGACTGCCTTTGGACACAGTGGAAATGCTGGATGTGGTCTCACAAACATGGGCTGTGCTACCTCCGCTCCCTACTCCCCGTGCTGGGGCGGCTGCAGTGGCTGTTGGTAAACAGGTCCTGGTGATTGGTGGCATGAATTCTGAGCAGTGCCCGCTGGCATCTGTGGAAATATACAACAGCGATGAGGGGAAGTGGGAGAAGAAGGCTCCACTGTGCCAGCCATCTATGGGGATCAATGCCATCGAAAAAGGTAAGAATTGGAGCACCAATGTTTCATGATCATCTGTGGTTTATTACCAATGAGGATTAGAGTTGCCGCCGATGGTGGAGAACCATGTGGTTCCCGCCAATGATGGTAGCTGTATGCCCAATGGCTTTTTTCTCTCTTCGTTTTCAGGGCTACTACATTTGTTTTTTCCCTGTTTTTGACCCTGACTAGACCATAATGCCCGCTGTTAGTGTTAATATCTATATATAAAAGGCTAAATACTCCTCGCCAGTGACCACTAGAGGTCAAGCAATGGACCAAATTACACTGTAACAGAAAGTGAAAGCATAATGATCGGTTTCAGACGTGCTGGTTATGGAGAGAGGGAGCTGAGAAGACCGAGATTGGAGGTAGGAGCAGATGGGGAATAAGCCGCCATTAGTAGCAATTGTATAATCATAAACCACCATTTATATGCGCCAGGAATTGCAGCAGTTTTGCTCTACAACCTTTTCTTTTTCCTAAAGAATTCTATAACTACAAGAACCTGTGGCCGTTACGTGATGACACAGGAACTTCATCTTTAGTAAATAAGGAGGGAACTAAAAAGAAGGGATGCTTCCATAGGTACACTGCTCTTATGGGACATAGGGTTTATTGACAGACGACACCCCGGAAACAAACCGCCTTTGTGCCTGGTACTCTGGGCAGCCCAGTGCACCCGCCGTCACACCCTCTGCATGATATAATGTTCCTGCAGGTTACATCAGATACTGTTCTCTCCCGTCTTCTCCACATGACCTCCCCACCCGCTATCTATGGCGGCAGCACATTCTCAGGGGATTACAGCTCATGTACTTGTATAAAGCCTGTTCCATATTTCCTCAGACAGGAGAGGGATGAGCACACGTGCCGGACAGAACTGCGCACCTATTCAAGGAGAATTATCAAAGCTTGGAGAGAGATAAGGTACCAGCCATCTGCTCCTAACTGCCCTGCTACGGGCAGAGTTTGACAAATGACAGGAGCTGATTGGCTGGTACTTTTTTGCTGTGCACGATTCTTCTTCATCCAAGCTTTCATGCAACAACCCGAAAGTATTTGTTCCAATTATTTTATCACCCACCCTGAGGCGCGGACCACTGCACGTGCTGCTAAATAGGCGTTCTAGGCGCTATTTGTCCTTCATTATACATTTCCTATCCGATTATCAACTGGGAGGTGTAAGTATAATGGTGGCCTGTGATTTGGGGTGACCACAGACCCACCAAAGCTTCTGTGCAACTGCACCTCACCATGCCGAATGGGAGATGGCACCTCGGACATTGCCCGTGGGCAGAGGGAAAGTTGGGGGGAGCCAGAGATCATCTGATGAGATACTGGGCCTGATACTGGTTCACTTGCACAAGCAAAATATCTAATGAACAAAACCATGCTGCACTGCAGGTGGGGCAGATGTAACATGTGCAGAGAGAGTTACATTTGGGTGGGGTTTGTATTTATCTATATTGCAGTGTAAATATGAAGTAACCAGTATTTTCCCTGCACAGAAACAAAGTGACTAGCCCAAATCTAACTCTCTCTGCACATGTTACATCGGATGTGGTATGAATCACCGACAATCGGGATCCCGACAGTCATTATCCCGACATCAGGATCCCGACTGCCTGGTCTCAGACAGCGTGGCCAGCGCAATAAAGCCCCTTGCGGGCTCGCTGCGCTCCCCACCTATTCTATTCTCCCTCTATGGGGGTCGTGGACCCCCACGAGGGAAAATAGCCGACGGCCGTCGGGAGCCCGGCCGTCGGTGTTTTAACAGTCGGGATCCCGACGTCGGGTTAATGACTGTCTCGACCCCGACTGTCAAAATCCCGTCTGGCACCCGTTACATCTGCCCCACCTGCAGTACACATGGTTTTGTCTATTAGAGAGAGAATTTGCTTTTGCAAGAATCAGGCCCACTATTCGCAGTGCAGGGGGGGTGCTGGGGGCTGCCCACCTGCTAGTGGAGGGCTGGGCATACCCCCATAGTGACAAAAATGGGGGTCTGAGGTGTTAGGTCATGCCCCTTCCATCATAGGACACACCCACCCATCTGGAATCTCTGCCCCTTTCAAAACAGCCGCACCTCCAGCCCGCCAGGTCCGGATTTTCAAACTGACAAATGTTGGGACGTTGCCTGAGGGGTACATTTACTAAGATGGGAGTTCTGTTAAAGATTAGATGTTGCCCATAGCAACCAATGAGATTCGACTGCTTATTTATTTAGCACCTTCTAGAAGATAATAGAGTCTGATTGGTTGCTATGGGCAACCTCCCATCTTTATGTGCCCCTACAGGCTGCCATCCACCAGTGCGATATAGCCATTCCGACACAGAACGCATGAAAGTGACCGATGGAATTTCATTTTCCAGCAATTGCGATGTGGCATGACCCGTGCGCTTCCCATTGCAGTCACCGACCACACGGCCGCCATGAATACTAATCGCAGCCCATAACCGCTGCTGGGATTGCATAGGATACAAGGGCGTAACTACCATAGTTGCAAGGGGTGCAGCTGCTATGGGGCCCAGAGCTGAGGGGGGCCCTTCTTTATAAAGGAAGGAGGGGGATGGACCCGCAACAGCTTTGATTAGATAGTTAGTTAAGAATAATCTATACCAGCAGTATAAACCACTTCTGGCTAATGCTTGTGGTTATGGTGCTGGTGGTGCGCCCAGCGTTCAGTAGCTAAACTGAAAGTGGGGGTTTTTTTTGCCTCTGCAAAGATGCGGAGCAAAAGACAGCAAAACGCTTTGTGGGCGCACTCTTGTAATTGAATAAATTCTATGTGTTGTGATAATAATTTTTTAAAACTTAGCTTTTATTATAAACTCTTATTAAAAGGAATTAGGCGCGTTAACAATTTTTATCCGAAATGGAAGGTGTAATGTTACTTAAGTTTTGTTGTGTGATTGCTATAGATATATTCACATAAAGTCTATCTAATGAAAAAAGATTACAATCACACTTTTATTTATCATTTAGTGCATATAATCATCTCAGGTACATGAGCCCGAGTGACCGTAGGCTGCAAAAATGAGTTGAATCCCCAAATTGAGATTATTGATTATTAAGGGGATTGGCTGCCCCACGTCAAGAAAAAATTATATATACCTCTAGTATATTATTATGAGCCTGAATTGGCTAGTTTACTGGGAACACAAGCAGTGGGCGGCTCTGAAGCCACTGATTCTGTGACACCAGGACCCCACACACAAAAAATACCACACCTGGACTTCTCCAGGGGTCACCCACCCGGGTACTGTCCAGGCCCTTCACTGCTTGGCTTCCAAGTTCGGAAGGGTGTTGGGCAGACCAGTGAGGTATGGTGGTATACTGTGTGGGGACCTTGGTCACGTACAGTGGCTCCAGTCAACCGCTTGTGTATCCGGGATTATTATTGACACGGCTATGCTCACAATTGAAATAACGCGGCAATTTCCTGGTGAAGGAGTCAATACATAGAGTCACTCTGTATTACCAAGTACATCCAGATTGTATCACTGTGGGTGGTAATTATATAGTATGGTGCTCCTTGTGGATAGATAACAAATTGCTTTGATTTTACAACAGAATTAACCATACATTGCACCCGGATTGAGTGACTTATCCACATAGGCTGTCGGATATTGGTTCACTGAAAAAAATATTTATATATATAGTATCTGACAGTTCTGGTAGTCAGAAAAAGGATTCTATAGTCCCTGGTAGCAAAGCTTTCCTTGATATACACCTTGCTCTCTTGTGTTAGCCACACAGTAAGGTTGCATATATTGTAGCAGTGAAATTGGTAGAGTTTACCTCCCAGGAGACAATGTAGCATTTGCACATAAAGTGAAATACTGTAACAGAACCCGTCCTAAGTGACTGATAAATGAGAGCAGTACATAGACGCTGGTGGGTACTGAAATAGTTAACTAAACGGAGCAGGACTTGGACACTGAAGGAGTCCGCGGTCCGCTCCCGTACCTTAACCTGCTTGTGCTCCGGCAGGTGGATAGTGTCTCCTGTGAGGGGTGACGCTGAAAGACTCTGGATATTCTCCGACCTTGCAGGTATCTGCTGTACGGTCTTCAGTGTAGACAGCCGCGGATGCAGGCTGTGAGGTCCCGGTGTGTATATAGCGGCTGGTGAGCGTTGGATTTGAAAGAGCCGGTCTGTGGTGATCCCGCTGCTGGTTCTCTGATGACGTGGGGGGCGGCTGGGCACGTGTTTCGCCTACGACGGCTTCTTCATGCAGCCCTTCTTTACTGTCTAATTAATGTTTTACATACATTTATCTCTATCAGTTGGTAAATGGGGGGCCCTTACAAACTTTTGCTATGGGGCCTACTGATATCTAGTTACGCCTCTGATAGGATACATTGTGGCGGTGATTCTGGTTATCTCGCTAAGCAGCTGTAATTCGCTGCTTGGTGAGCCTTCTAATGCTGCCCGCCCCCCCGCTGCAGTGTGATTGCCCCCACCCCCGCTGCAGTGTGACTGCCCACCCCCCGCTGCAGTGTGACTGCTCACCCCCCGCTGCAGTGTGAATATCCACCCCCCGCTGCAGTGTGAATGCCCCCCCCCCCCCCCGCGGCAGTGTGATTGCCTCCCCCCCCGCTGCAGTGTTAATCCCCCCCCCCCGCAGTGTGAACGCCCACCCCCCGCTGCAGTGTAAATACCCCCCCCCCCTGCAGTGTGATTGCCCCCCCCGCTGCAGTGTGAATGTCCCCCCGCTGCAGTGTTAATGCCCCCCCCCCGCTGCAGTTTGATTGCCCCCACCCCCCGCTGCAGTGTGATTGCCCCCACCCCCGCTGCAGTGTGAATACCCCCCCCCCGCTGCAGTGTGACTGCCCACCCCCCGCTGCAGTGTGAATATCCACCCCCCGCTGCAGTGTGAATATCCACCCCCCGCTGCAGTGTGAATGCCCCCCCCCGCGGCAGTGTGATTCTCCCCCCCCCCCCGCTGCAGTGTTAATCCCCCCCCGCAGTGTGAACGCCCACCCCCGCTGTAGTGTAAATACCCCCCCCCTGCAGTGTGATTGCCCCCCCCCGCTGCAGTGTGAATGTCCCCCTGCTGCTGTGTGAATGTCCACCACCCGCTGCAGTGTGATTGCCCCCCCCCCCCCCGCTGCAGTGTGATTGCCCCCCCCCCCGCTGCTTTGTGAATGGATGTTTTGCATAAACATCCATTTGCAGGATAGCGCGCGGGGTCGAAGTAATTCAAAGTTGTCGACTTGCGGCGTCCAGGTCCGAGAACTGGGCGGACAGCTGACATACTGTGACATCAGCCACCCGCCTGCGATTTCAGGGAAGGCTCCCATACAGCATCCACAGTAAGAAGACATCGGTCCCCCTGTGTGAACATGCCGGGGACTGAGTCATTTACAATAACCTCCTGTATGCAAACGGGCCTCATACAAAGCTGCCTGGCAGCTTTCGGGTGAGATGGCGGGGTATTGCATGGGATGTCTGGCCCTTGTGGGATGTCTCGCCCTTGTGGGATGTCTCGCCCTTGTGGGTTGTCTCGCCCTTGTGTGATGTCTCGTCCTTGGTGGGATGTCTGGCCCTTGTGGGATGTCTCGCCCTTGTGGGATGTCTCGCCCTTGCGGAATGTCTCGCCCTTGCGGAATGTCTCGCCCTTGCGTGATTTCTCGCCCTTGCGTGATTTCTCGCCCTTGTGTGATTTCTCGCCCTTGCGTGATTACTCGCCCTTGTGTGATTTCTCACCCTTGTGTGATTTCTCGCCCTTGTGGGATGTCTCGCCCTTGTGGGATGTAAGGAAGTCCATTTATTTATATATGCAAAGTCTATCTAATTTATTCATTTCGCACGCAACCAATAATTGAATGTCCAGATTTATAATCAATGAATATTATTTATAAGTGTAACCAGATGAAACTGTATCATGGATAATAAATATAACAATACAGGTATTATACAAAATAACGATTATTGCTCCAGCATCCTTAAATAAAGCTACCCTCAGTGATAAATATATATGAATGTATATATATATAAATGTGAATATAATGCTGTAAGGGGGAGAAAGGGGCGTGTATGTGAGGCAGCAGCCATCTTAGCTAGAACACATGTTAGTCTGCCGCATGGCATTCCGCCATCTTAGATTCCACTACATAGCACACAAAGGAAACCTTAGCAAAAGACTAATAACTTCCGCCTGGCAATCACACATAAACTGACTGTACGTTCATAATTTCTATTCACAACATTTACTCCAAATTAACCTCTAACCTGCATCATGCGATACTCACAATCCTGAATAAAACTTGCACATTCATCAAACACACACTAACCCTGCAGCATACACAATTTGAATATCATTTAAGCTACAATGTACTTCTGTACAAAACACTTTCATGGCACCATACAATCTATGGCCTTGCTATATCATACTCACATCACATGCCGTTACACACACACAATCCGAGCATCAAACTAACAACACTTGTTACATCCGATTATCTGGATACTCTAGCCAGTCAATATACTTTAAAAGCCTTTCCGCAACCACACTTGGACACACAGTGGCTAGTTTAAATATCCAGACACATAGCAAACAAAAGGAAGCTATTTACACTCCTTGCATACAAAAGATCCAGGACCTAGGCCTTTGCTTTGCCACATGGCAGCAGCAGGCTTAGGCCTCACTTTGTCCTCATGTAAACGTACACGGCTATATCTACCAATTTAAGCATATCCTTACTCACATTCATAACAGCTACACCTACCCATATATATATATCAGATTCCAATCATTACTTTATCTCTTACAGTCACGTTTCACATACCTTCCAATCATTTGACCTTCTCAGACCTTCAACACTCCATACCTGAACCATACTCTCATGAATAAGCTCTATCCCTTATCAATATTCCGAGCCATGCCTGATACACAGTAATATAAACATTTGGTACTTATTCCTCAATCATGTCCTGGCGAGTTCAGTTCCATAGCTCCTTCCGTCTGCTGCTACAAAAACACACTGAACTATTTGATTTTCTCTTGCTTTCAAGAGAACTCTCGGGGGAGGGGAGAATCCATTCATTCACTTGGTTTCACTAGCCTATAGACACGCCCCTTTGTTTGCTGTATCTTGTATGGCTCACTGGTGTTTGGGAATGCTAATGACTTCATCTCTAATGCTGGTTTTTCTGTGACTAACTTATAATTTGTTATAACATGTGAGTGTGACATGATATAGAATTCTAATAACTGTCATCTGTCAGCCATTATAAATCTACACATTCAGAGACTAAACATGACATATATGGGATAAAAGATTATTTATCCCTGACTATATTAATGTTATGGGCATGGTTATAATTTATAATTATGGAAATTATATGCTGGGAAAAATTAGGCATTGACAGTCGTCCATTTGACAGTATATAAAACTGTCACATTAATAATGCATAATTTCCGCATTAATTTTCATAATTCATAAAATTTCAATATTTTTCATAAAAATATTTTTCATTGATAAAAAAAAGATTTTTAAAGGGTGGAACTTATGTGTATATGTATAAAGAAGGGGATGTATCATTTTTGCGCAATGGCTTAATCCGAGATTAATAATAAATGGGGGAGTGCATTTACTTAACGCCGGCATGTCCAGACCATGACCTCACAATAGTTGTAGGGCCACAGCCCAGACACACACGACTGAATGATACATTTGGGGAATGTATGTGTAGTCTATGTGGGTGTAGGGTTCCTGCATAGGTGTTGTGTTACCTACCGCAGGATGTACAGGGGTGAACAACCTTCATATGTCCTACAAAGGATGCTGGGAAAACATGGATGAACGACATAACAAAAAAAACAATTTAACAGAGTATTATAAAGATTTCCTGAAAGAGTGGAGAACAGTCATTTCTCCTAGTGCAGTTAGTGGACTAAAAACCCGGCTAGACCTCCCAGGATAAAAACCGTTCTAACGCACTTTTGGGTCATTCCTAGTGTCTCTTGACATTAAAACTAAGGGCCAAAAAAAAATCTCTAGTGGGTCTTCTGCTCATCACGACGTGGGGTCGTCTAGGGGTCATCATTCTCTTGGTCGGCTTGTGTATTTCGTCGGCTCTTGGGGCTTTCTAGCTGGGTTCCTGTCCAGTCATCTGTCGGTATCCAAGTCGTCATCTCGAGGACCATCGTCTGTCTACGGCTGGGCTCGTCTCTCCTTCTCCATTGCATCTGTAGGAAAAAGAAGTATCAATATCTTTGCATTTTAACCTATTTTCCCTATCATTCTTGGCTTCTTGTATTCCATCCGATCCACTTGTAGACTTCCGATAGTTCTGTCGTCGACTTGTTTCCCTGCAGAGACATAAACAGAAAGAACTTCCCAAGCGTTAAAAGTATCCCGCCTCCCACATCTGCGAAGCTTCTACACTCTAGAGTGCTATAGTTTAACCCTCGCCTTACTGTCTTTTGACACTAGGTGGCGCTCTAATTTATTTAAGGGTATTTCTACCCTGTACTACCAAACTTCTTTCAATTTAACCTCTATATCACTCCATATATTACAAATACAGTTTTCTGAGCCAGATAATCTGTGTTCTTCTTCGGAAAAATGTGACTAGAGGAAATCTGAGATATTCAGAATATTCAATCTCTCATTTTCCTCTTCTCTGTCTAATCACTAGGGACTATCAATTACTTGACATCTGGACCTAACACTATCAATATCTTGAGATTTTTAAATCTCATTTAAAAACACTGTTATATATATCTCGTTGTCTAGGGGATGAAACTTTTTCAATGTTAGGTCCATACGCTCTCCATGCAATTAGGAGCAATAGGGGTTTCCAAATTCAATGTGTCACATTTGACCGGGTCCAATCACAGCTCTTTCTGGCTTAACTAAACAACAAACAGAAAAACAAATCTTTAGACACCTTACACGACATATGTCTGATTCTCCGAACCATTCAAAACAAACAATGACAATCAAACAAACAAAAGAGAGTACATATAGACTTCCATTTCTCCTTACTTGATTCCTAAGAACCTGGACTGACAATTACATCACATACAAGTCACCACTAGGTGGCTATTAACTTTTAACCACTTCCCTATATCTATGTGTTTACATACATATGTGTCATGGGAACTATATGTCATGTAATGAACAAGCATGTTTCAAAAACAAATTTCCCAATATGTCGTTACCCTGGTACCGAGGGCGGATCGTATGCAGTACTCCTTTGAATAGAACATGTTATCTTGTTCTCTACCTTTCCTCGTGTTCTATACCTGTATGTCTTACCATAGTCTAATCCTTCATGTGTTCGCTGTAATATTGTGTTCTACTCTTAAATCTTTAATCTACTTGCTAAAGGGGAGAAAGAAAGTTTAGGAGTTTTGCTAGTTACCGTTCTTCATTTGTGCGACATCTCTGCTTCTCTATACCTACAGCAGTTATTAACCTGGGGATGTAATTAACTTCAAATACAATTTGGCATTCTCAATTTATCTTGTTACCTTAATACTTATTACCTGAGTCAGTGTGAAACCAGTATACCTACTTCTCCAGCTATGTCAATTTGGCATCGACCGTACCGTCTCTTACCACTTGGGAAAAACAGCATCCTCTCTGGCTGTTCGACTCTGCCTTACATTCAACTTATCTTGTCTCGGAGATGACAGCGGTCTTGAATATTACGTCAACACTTACTAATCCTTAACAAGGAGTTGACACAGGGTATAGGTTAGTCAGTTTCACAATTACATCAGACACCTTAGAATAACTGGTCCCATTATATACGAATGGAGGTGGGTATTGCTATTCTGCATTTACAGTCTAATTGCACTTGTCATCACTTTTCCTATTGCCATTTTCCTATACCACAGTTTTAAACAAACACTATGCCTCTTCTTACCTCGCGTTTGATGAGAGCAGACATATTTTCAATTCTTATTGTGTAATTCATCCGGTTCGAAGCTATCAACACTGGGAAATTCTAACTTGCTGCCTGTGTATTCCTTTTTCATTTCTTTTGGTAAACAACTGCTCGTTCACCGTGCTCACAGCACATAATAAAAGCAGCCGATCCTTTTGGTCGGCTTGCTTCCTCCCTAACATGCACGTTATCACAGCGTGACCCGTTATTACCCATAATTCCAGGAATAAACGTTCACAGCTTAATAGATACCGGTGGGTTATTACTTGTCTGAGAGCTCCCCAAACACTCACTTCTACAGCTTCCTAGAACATCCCACAGTCAAGCAGGTGCGAAGGATACGAGGATACTCAATCACCAAGTCTTTCAACTAGCAGCGAACTTCTAGCCAACTTGCAAGGTGCGGCCTAATTTCTCCAGGGCACAACAAACTTGTTTTCCTGTGCCCCCAGAAACTGGATTTCTAAAGTAGCTAATCGGAAACAACTGGGTTCCGATGTATCTTCTTGTACCCTCCTAGCGGAATTTAGTTCCACTGAAGGGGCAGTTCCTATGTGTACGTCGGCACGTACACCCTGTCCTAACTGGACTGTCCTACACTGGACTACACTGCGCTGAGTCGTGCCGTCACACACCCGTTCGCCTCAGTTATGTTTCACACTGGGTGCTATACATCTTATGGTCTTATGCTTAAACTTGAAATATTTCTGTACAGAAAATCTTCCTAGGCTAGTAGCTCTTCTACTGGATGTCACACGAGTGTTCCCTTGACTATCAATGGGAATTTAATCAATACTATTTGAATTTCTTGAATTTTGAACAATAATAAAAGAAGCCTGTTTGTAACTCAACAGGAGTCTTACTCAATTTATGAATTGTAATTATCACTCAATTAAGTATCACTACCCATCCTTGGGCATTTACCTGTACAGCTTACCTAGGCAATCACATGCGCCCGCACATGTGTCCATCACGCAAACAGTGTCTCTATGAGCGGCAGACGTTGACACCCATGTGTCCGAATCCCGCCTTCTTTTGCATACTTATGTGGGTTCACACTATGCCACTTGGCATTGTGTCCCACAGTAACTTAATTATTCAAGAAATCCAAACAATACACTCTTTCTATAACATTTGTGGTTAGCAAGGATATGGCACTATGAATTTAACACCTCTTACAATACTGTAGATATCTCATATTCACAGGGGAAAACAAATGCAATTTTACTCTTAACAGGTACAAACTCCACACGGTACAATACCTCTTACCAGTTTTTTCATGCACTTATGCATTTGGGATAAAGATCACAATAGTTACAAAAAGAAATATTCTGTCTATTGAGCCTATTCAAAACTACAGTCTCTGCTGGGAGAGTATAAATGAACCATTCCTATTCAAATGCCCCCTTTCTAAGAGAAGTTGCTTTGTCTAAGTTTCAAGGTTAAATCTATTGTCTCAACACCTTCATTTACATCTAAATACCCTCTGGCTGGCACTTTTAAAAGTTAAGAATCTTTTTCTGTCTTTTAGCCTGGAATAAAAAAAAGAAAAATGTTATATATCATATTTGGTAACAATTTGTTTCAGTTTTAAATGTAACACTTTAGAGTAACATTCAAAATTTCATACTGCTTGGAATTTGTTGATTTTATCTTTCTAAAGCAAAAATACTTATGACTCAATCCTATCAATTATGGGAATGAAAGTTTACCATTAAACACTCTTAGCACTGGCAATGCCTACTATTCTCATTACCATATGTTGAAAGATATACTACAAATAAAATAAATTTATTTAGTAGAAATAGCATTTTTACCCAGAATTCTTTGCGACATACAATTATACAATGGCTTTCTCAGGTTGAGATGGTCTGCAGTAAAATACCTGCAATTTATGGCTATACATTATTCCCTTATAATCCGCTTCTGCTGCAATTATAAAAGATGTGCATTTATTTAAAATTTGCATTGCTTATAAAACAATTCTAATTAAAAAAAAAACAATTCAACCTGAAACAGCCCTTGCCAATCATATCTGACTATTATTTAAAAGATAAACATCAAAAGGAGATACCATCGCAAGAGAGAAAACAAATTATTATAAAATATATATACTTATAGAATCGCATCTTGGTATTTAAATATAAATAAATGTTTTTCCTTTTGTCCCAAAGTTCAAATTAGAGCTTTGTAATACTACAGATCCAACACAGGCCCCTAACCGGCAGTAATATGGAAACACACAAAACGCACCAGAAAAAAAAATAAAAAAAAACTTTTTCTTCTTTTCTGGTAGATGATCCCACACCTGCCGATATTCGCAAACCTGCGCATATCCGCACATCGTCAAATGCTTAATCCCGAGGACTGAGGCCCCATCTAAGGAAGTCCATTGATTTATATATGCAAAGTCTATCTAATTTATTCATTTCGCACGCAACCAATAATTGAATGTCCAGATTTATAATCAATGAATATTATTTATAAGTGTAACCAGATGAAACTGTATCATGGATAATAAATATAACAATACAGGTATTATACAAAATAACGATTATTGCTCCAGCATCCTTAAATAAAGCTACCCTCAGTGATAAATATATATGAATGTATATATATATATAAATGTGAATATAATGCTGTAAGGGGGAGAAAGGGGCGTGTATGTGAGGCAGCAGCCATCTTAGCTAGAACACATGTTAGTCTGCCGCATGGCATTCCGCCATCTTAGATTCCACTACATAGCACACAAAGGAAACCTTAGCAAAAGACTAATAACTTCCGCCTGGCAATCACACATAAACTGACTGTACGTTCATAATTTCTATTCACAACATTTACTCCAAATTAACCTCTAACCTGCATCATGCGATACTCACAATCCTGAATAAAACTTGCACATTCATCAAACACACACTAACCCTGCAGCATACACAATTTGAATATCATTTAAGCTACAATGTACTTCTGTACAAAACACTTTCATGGCACCATACAATCTATGGCCTTGCTATATCATACTCACATCACATGCCGTTACACACACACAATCCGAGCATCAAACTAACAACACTTGTTACATCCGATTATCTGGATACTCTAGCCAGTCAATATACTTTAAAAGCCTTTCCGCAACCACACTTGGACACACAGTGGCTAGTTTAAATATCCAGACACATAGCAAACAAAAGGAAGCTATTTACACTCCTTGCATACAAAAGATCCAGGACCTAGGCCTTTGCTTTGCCACATGGCAGCAGCAGGCTTAGGCCTCACTTTGTCCACATGTAAACGTACACGGCTATATCTACCAATTTAAGCATATCCTTACTCACATTCATAACAGCTACACCTACCCATATATATATATCAGATTCCAATCATTACTTTATCTCTTACAGTCACGTTTCACATACCTTCCAATCATTTGACCTTCTCAGACCTTCAACACTCCATACCTGAACCATACTCTCATGAATAAGCTCTATCCCTTATCAATATTCCGAGCCATGCCTGATACACAGTAATATAAACATTTGGTACTTATTCCTCAATCATGTCCTGGCGAGTTCAGTTCCATAGCTCCTTCCGTCTGCTGCTACAAAAACACACTGAACTATTTGATTTTCTCTTGCTTTCAAGAGAACTCTCGGGGGAGGGGAGAATCCATTCATTCACTTGGTTTCACTAGCCTATAGACACGCCCCTTTGTTTGCTGTATCTTGTATGGCTCACTGGTGTTTGGGAATGCTAATGACTTCATCTCTAATGCTGGTTTTTCTGTGACTAACTTATAATTTGTTATAACATGTGAGTGTGACATGATATAGAATTCTAATAACTGTCATCTGTCAGCCATTATAAATCTACACATTCAGAGACTAAACATGACATATATGGGATAAAAGATTATTTATCCCTGACTATATTAATGTTATGGGCATGGTTATAATTTATAATTATGGAAATTATATGCTGGGAAAAATTAGGCATTGACAGATGTCTCGCCCTTGTGGGATGTCTGGCCCTTGTGGGATGTCTGGCCCTTGTGGGATGTCTGGCCCTTGTGGGATGTCTCGCCCTTGTGGGATGTCTCGCCCTTGTGGGATGTCTCGCCCTTGTGGGATGTCTCGTCCTTGTGGGATGTCTCGCCCTTGTGGGATGTCTCGCCCTTGTGTGTCCGCTGAGAGAGACGGAGCACTGATATTGTCTGGGGATCCGCAGCTATTCGACATGTGCATCTTTTTCTGCTGTTTCATTTCAGAAATATATGAAAAAAAACGTGGAAACATTTTAGAAAACGGATCCTCTGTTACACACGTAGCTGTCGCCTTCCCTCGTCTCATAGTTGAAAAAAATAAAAACATAAAATAATCTCACATTCAGTCGCTCGAATGACCGCTTACTACCAAGAACAGATCATTTGCAGCATGATTTGCAGGCATTTAAATATGAAACAGAGGGGGTGGGGCTTTGATCCCAGGCCTCAGCAGGCAGCTCCAATGTAGAATGTGTTTAGTTCCGTTTAGGTAGTTCCTGAGCGCAAGGAACCCGCCAGTGAGCACCACTGTCCCAGGCTGCAGGTGTTAAGGTGGCAGTGACGTGCGGTGAGGTTAGTGACTGGTGAGGCACTGGCTAGTTTCAGAGCCAGAGCCAAAAAAAAACACGTAGGGTCCCCCCTCCCAAGCATAACCAGCCCCGGGCTCGTTGAGCCAGTCCTGGTTCCCCAAATATAGGGATAAAAAAATTGTGGGGTTCCCCCATATTTAAGAAACCAGCACCAGGCTCTTGGACCGGTCCTGGTTCCAAAAAATACGGGGGACAAAAAAACTGGGGGTCACCCGCATTTTGGAACCAACACCGGGCTCCAACAGCCAGCAGTGTCATGCCACAGCTGGGGGACACTTTTTATGCAAGGTACCCCAGCCATAGCATGTTCACCCTGGCTGGTCAGCCCTGGATGGGGTACCTGGGGGAGTGAGGACCCCCCCAATAAAGGGGTCCCCCACCCCCAGGCTTCACCCATCCCGGGCTGAAGCCCGGGGCTGTCCCCGATGTCCCAGGGCGGTGGACACCGGGCTGATAAAATAAGTGTAAAAGTATTGGGTTCTGCTGCGGAACAACAAATCACAGCAAACCTTCCCCTGTATGCAGGGACTTGGGGAACCACAAGTCCCAGCATACAGGGCATTAATGGGCCCACTGGGACTTGTAGTCCCACAGCAGAACCAATACACCAATAAAAAAAACCACACCATGTAAAGTAAAATTTTATTAACACAGCAGTCTTCACCTGGCGGGCGGCAGCTAATAAGCTCTTTTGCGTGGCCGCCGCTGTGCCAGGGCTTCCGGCGTCTTCACCTGGCAGGCGGCAGCCAATAAGCTCTTTTGCGTGGCTGCCGCCGTGCCAGGGCTTCCGGCGTCTTCACCTGGCAAGCGGCAGCCAATAAGCTCTTTTGCGCGGCTGCCACAGTGCCAGGGCTTCCAGCAACTTCATCTGGTGGGCAGCAGCCTATTTTGAGCTGCTTTGAAAAGCCACCGCCCACTAGACTTCCTGAGTCTTCTTTCTTCGGGAGCTCTTCTATGCTCCATTCCTGCTGTCAGACTGCCTGCTGCTGGTTCTTAAAAACTGTATGAGGGGGCGGAGCCAGACATGCCACACTCTGATTGGCTCCCGGCGGCCATCTTTAAATTTCAAATGCTGTGTACAGTCCAGCGCCTCTGCTTCTATGCCCCAAAATGTGGCTAGGCTAATATGTGGATATAAATACTAGTAATTACCGGTACCCTTGCACTACAAGTCCCAGCAACTAACTAACCATGCTGGGACTTGTAGTGCAAGGTCCGCTCTCCCCCCCCCAGCAGCCCGGTGCCAAGCTCCAGTCCCACTACCAAGCTCCCCCGCCTGCTGCCCGGGACACTGTCGGCTCAGGTGCAGGGGGAGCTGTCATTTCTCTTCCCCGGGATGCGGGGAAGAGCAGAAGCGGAGACATTGCTAGCTGGGCAATATTTGGTGGCGGGGTGGTAGCGGCGCCGGCGGGTATCTGCGCCCCAGGCTGCTGCTGCCCACGCTCCCCCCCCCCCCCCAGCAGCCCGGTGCCAAGCTCCAGTCCCACTACCAAGCTCCCCCCGCCTGCTGCTTGGGACACTGTCGGCTCAGGTGCAGGGGGAGCTGTCAGTTCTCTTCCCCGTATCACATGCGGGGAAGAGAACTGACAGCTCCCCCTGCACCTGAGCCGACAGGGACCACGGGCAGCAGGCGGGGGGAGCTTGGTAGCGGCTGTAGCGGGCGTTCGGCGCCGTGCTGGGGGGGGGAGCAGTAGCCTGGGGCGCACTGGCGCAGATACCCGGCGCCGCTACCACTGACAGCTCCCCCTGCACCTGAGCCGACAGGGACCACGGGCAGCAGGCGGGGGGAGCTTGGTAGCGGCTGTAGCGGGCGTTCGGCGCCGCACTGCGGGGGGTGGGGGGGGAAAGTAGTAGCTTGCGGCACAGATGAGATACCCGCCGGCGCCGCTACCACCCCGCCACCAAATATTGCCCAGCTAGCAATGTCTCCGCTTCTGCTCTTCCCCGCATCCCGGGGAAGAGAACTGACAGCTCCCCCTGCACCTGAGCCGACAGTGTCCCGGGCAGCAGGCGGGGGGAGCTTGGTAGTGGGACTGGAGCTTGGCACCGGGCTGCTGGGGGGGGGGGGGGGAGAGCGGGGGCAGCAGCAGCCTGGGGCGCAGATTAAATATACCCGCCGCTACCACCCCTGCTGTCCGCAGCCGCCCGCAGCCATCGATCGGTGGCAGTTGCTGCAGTGGAGCTCACAGATGCCCCTACTCCCGCCAGCACCGATGCCTTGGTTGAATGGGGGGGGGGGGGGGACACACAGAATGCATTTTTAAAAACTATAATAGTGCCTGTGTAAGTGTAGTGTTAACTAAACACTTACATGATGATGCTGTCCCTGCCTGCAGACACTGACTGACACTGTGCAGCTCATGGACAGCGGATACAGGCTATCAGTGAGTGACAGTCTGCTCCGCTGTCCTATCACATCTGTCTCAGTGACAGGGGCATCCGTCCCTGTCATTGAGGCAGAGGAATAGATGCCGCTTCCCCATACAATTTCAATGGGCTTCTCATTCTCTTTTCTCCCTGCGGGTTATGCCCGCCCCCAGCTGCCTGACAGTTTTCTATTGTCAGCGGGAGGCACAGCTCCCGCTGCCGCCCAGCCTCCCCACAGTGTCCCACCTCATAGCTAATTAAAGAAAAAAATCAAATAAGATATTTATAACAGCATATGAGTTATTGTGATATAAATATCATCTTTGAATTTTTTTTTTAAATCAGTTATTGACAGGTGAGGCTCTGCCTCCCCTGCCTCCCCTGACTGCACGTCCCTGTAAGGTGGCCATACACACGCAGATTTATCTTCAGATCTGTCTGGTTGGAACAAAAACATGGTTATGGATGAGAGCAAATGACAGTTGACCATTTGCTTGGAAATTCTGGAAAACTGACAAACTGTCACTCATCCATAACCAGGTTTTTGTTCCAACCAGCCAGATCTGAAGATAAATCCTACTAGTGTATGGGCACCTTTAGTCTTGGCATATCCATCCTACAGTATATTTCTCCAAGATTTGATAAACCTCCCCCTAAGTATTCCGATCCTAGAGCTATAAAACGTAGCTCACCCAAATGTCAGGCACCTAATTACCCCTTCAACCAATTCATTTATAAACTGCCTAATGACTAGAATTAAGTGTCCCATATGCAGACTTTATTTCTGACTACCCAGAAGAGATGTATTTACTGACAGAACGACTAATTAAAACGTCCTGGAACAGCCGATGATTAATTGGGAAGTTTTGGAGCTGTCAGTCACTGGAGAATCAGGGAAGAGTTGAAGAGCTGAGGCTCCAAGATAAAATGTATTAAAAATGAAGTAAACAGTCCTGTATTGTTGCCCTGGCAACTGTACTGAGGGTTACCATGGCGCCTCGGATACATACATTGGCTGACCTGACTTACGGTATAATTAGTCTGGATACAATGTGTCTTATTAACCTCTGAAAGGGCTGAGAATGGGTCAGTTCTGACAGCGTTTACTAGTGCTGTGAATCCATTTGCATCCAGATTCTCTCCTGTGTAGAAGGATTACCATGTTACTGAGCGGCAATAGGCCCTGTAAGGTCCTTAGCGTGTCACTCACATACCTGGTATTGTGGCAAATCGCCTTTAATACATATCAATGAGCATCCTGCGCTAATTCACATGGACGATGCGTTTAGTGTTATTTGTCTCTTTATTCAGTCTAAAGAAAATTGTTAAAGTGGAATATGTCATATATATTTTAAGGACTTGTAGCATATTTAATAAGGGCAGTAGAGAACCTGTCCGGGTCCAGGTACTTTTATGGGGGGGGAGGGGGGTGTGTGGTCTAATCATGGGAGGGACAGCCACGCCCCTTGTCCAGTAATTACAAAATGACTGGACAAGGGGCTGGAGGGGGGATGGGGGGGGGGGTGTAGTGAGCCCCTCAGCCAGGAACAAATCCAGGAAGGTGGCATGCGCTACCCCCCCCCCCTTCACCTCGACACAAACACACAGGCAGAGGCGCTGGCAGCTTCTCTGGCCAGGCTGAAGCCAGTGCACAGCAGGACAAGAGCTGCAGCTGCTGCAATGTAAGGGGGCTGGGAAGGGGGGTTGGTGGCAGAACCAGGCCCCCACTGAGCCCCTCTATTGGGTGTAATTAATACCTGCTCTCCCAACTCTCTGCACACACTGCGTACCTCCCAACAGTCCCGATTATACCATTATGACACAGCAGGCCGTTAGTCTCTGCCTTTTCTGCAAGGAAAGTGACATGGACCAGGTGAAGGATGATATTGCACTGCAGCCAAGAGCCGGCAGTCTACTGTCTCATTCCATCCTGATATATTCTATGTTACTGGAGACTGTATATCTCTCAGGCTGTGACTTCCTGCTGCCTCCATTCCCCTCCTCACATCATGTCACTGCCCCTGTCACATGCAGCCCTGTCCTCACTGACACATCACTCATCTCCTGATATACTCTGTGCTGCTGGGGACCCTGCTCCTCCCACTATATAACTCTCAGGCTGTGACTTCCTGCTGCCTCCATTCCCCTCCTCACATCATGTCACTCCCCCTGTCACATGCAGCCCTGTCCTCACTGACATATCACTCATCTCCTGATATACTCTGTGCTGCTGGGGACCATGCTCCTCCCACTATATAACTCTCAGTCTGTGGCTTCCTGCTGCCCCCATTCCCCTCCTCACATCATGTCACTGCCCCTGTCACATGCAGCCCTGTCCACACTGACACATCACTCATCTCCTGATATACTCTGTGCTGCTGGGGACCCTGCTCCTCCCACTATATAACTCTGTCTGTGGCTTCCTGCTGCCGCTATTCCCCTCCTGACATCATGTTACTGCCCCTGTCACATGCAGCCCTGTCCTCACTGACACATCACTCATCACCTAATATACTCTGTGCTGCTGGGGACCCTGCTTCTCAGACTATATAACTCTCAGTCTGTGGCTTCCTGCTGCCTCCTTTGCCCTCCTCACATCATGTCACTGCCCCTGTCACATGCAGCCCTGTCCTCACTGACATATCACTCATCTCCTGATATACTCTGTGCTGCTGGGGACCCTGCTTCTCCCACTTTATAACTCTCAGTCTGTGGCATCCTGCTGCCTCCTTTCCCCTCTTCACATCATGTCACTGCCCCTGTCACATGCAGCCCTGTCCTCACTGACACATCCCCCATCTCCTGATATACTCTGTGCTGCTGGGGACCCTGCTCATCCCACTATATAACTCTCAGTCTGTGGCTTCCTGCTGCCGCCATTCCCCTCCTCACATCATGTCACTGCCCCTGTCACATACAGCCCTGTCCTCACTGACACATACCCCATCTCCTGATATACTCTGTGCTGCTGGGGACCCTGCTCATCCCACTATATAACTCTCAGTCTGTGGCTTCCTGCTGCCCCATTCCCCTCCTCACATCATGTCACTGCCCCTGTCACATGCAGCCCTGTCCTCACCAACACATCACTCATCTCCTGATATACTCTGTGCTGCTGGGGACCCTGCTCCTCCCACTATATAACTCTCATCTGTGGCTTCCTGCTGCCTCCATTCCCCTCCTCACATCACGTCACTGCCCCTGTCACATGCAGCCCTGTCCTCACCGACACATCACTCATCTCCTGATATACTCTGTGCTGCTGGGGACCCTGCTCCTCCCACTATATAGCTCTCAGCCTCTGCCTTCAGTTCAGTCCCATCCTCACATCTTACCATCCCTGTCACATGCAGCCGATTCCTTAATAACAATGGGAACCAGAAGCCACACTGTAATGTTCTATCTATACACACAAAGAAATCAATGTCTTGGAGAGGCTCAGCTAAAGCTCAGACCCAAATCCAATCAAGGATCTGTAGAATGGTTTGAGAATTGCTCCTCAGAAAAGGTCCCCGGCAGACCTGATGGGACGTGATGAAAGTTGGAAAGAAGAGCAGGCGGAAATTGCACTGTTCAGATGTGGAAATATCTCTATAGCCGGCATCCCCCGCCCGCTGCCGTCCCCCTGCACGGCTCCCTGGCTGGGCTGCACATAAGATTTGGCAAATCTTATGTGCAGCCCGTCCGACCCCGATCCGATGCGCACGGGACCGCGCATCGGATCGGAGGGGATGTCTACAAGTGCGATTTGGGCCGATTTCACTGCCTGATTCATCCGAATCGGGTGAAATCGTTCCCATATCGCATAGTGTATGGGGGCCTTAAGTCCCATGACACTTTGCACCAGAGGGCAGAGGCTGAGAGGTTTGTGCTGAGCTCTGATTGGTGGAGCTCATTACATGCTATATACATAGGAGAATGTTGTAATAGATATAAATATTTAGGCTGGATGATCATCTTAATTAAGTTAATAGCCAGCAACTGTTAGGGGTAGCTTCTTCAGAGATGTGCCTTGGATTTAAACTCCTATGTTACAGGATCAATATTTTGGGAGACAAAATCATTAGAGTTAGGAGTAATCCAAACCCCAAAATATTTAAATCGTAATGTCCACTGTAGGGGACAGAGGGGATCTATATCATTTGGGATGTTACCTGAGATAGGTAGGATATTAGATTTAGACCAGTTTATACACAAGCCTGAATATTCCCCCAAATAATTAAGGTCTTCACATCTCGTAAAAATAAAAGCATATCATCCGCATACAGTGCTATAGTATCAAGGGCATCACCCAATGGGAGCCCCTCAACTTCAGCGGGGTGGTGGGGGGGGGGGGCTAATTATCCAGGACTAACAAAATAGGCAAGTGACCTGAGATCCCTCTTGAAAAGTATTCGATGGACATGACTAGGTATTAAATCAGGTGATATAAGAGCCATATCGATACGAGAAAATGTATCAAATGAAGCCGAATAGAATACTGAGTGTCCGGGGGATGTCGGAATCCCCATATGTCTGTCAGGCCTAGTTCTGATATCAATCTAGAAAAAGAGGTTATATTTATAGAAGGCATCCGGGAGACCCCATATGGTTCAGTTCCCATCTATCCAAGACATTATCCATGACATTGTTATAGTCACCCAAGCAGGTAGTCGGGGTAGTAGGGGACAGGGCAACAAAAGCCATTACTTGTTTCAAAATATCATTGTTATAAAGGTGGAGGAATATATATAGCAAGAATATTCATCAACATGGAATTAAGGAAAGGCCCAAGAAACACATATTTTCCATATTGATCAATCTGACTATTCCAAATGGAAGTTCACGGTTTTTTTTATCATAACTGAGGCCCCTGTTGCATTCTGAGAGAACGTAGAGTGAAATATCCATCGCACCCAGGGATTCTTAAGGGCTAATACTTTACTTCCGGTGAGATGAGTCTCAGAGAGACATATACAGTAATATCAGCTTTATATAATTCCACCCCAGCATTCTGAGGCCTTCACTTCTCTCTACCATCTATAAGCCTAAACATAGAAAATACTGGAGGAGGTACAGAGAATACAAATGATAAATCATTGGGCAATCAATATAAAAAGATTACCTACAGTAAATATAAAACCATCATAATCCAAGAAAACAACCATAAGTAATATACTAACATCTAGCACCATCTCTGATCACCCAGTAGGTGCTGTCTATATCTACTACTATATCTCATAATGATAAAAACATATCTGTACTTCAAATTCACAAAAAGGGGAGAAAAAATAAAAAACATCAATAAATCCCTAACCTTTACCGTCCCTCCCTGTACATCTACAAACTGATATATACCAATATCCAACCCTACCAAAAAAGAAAAAAGACACTGTAAAAAAAAAAAATATGCAGACAGGAATATCAGGAATCAACCTATGAAACCTGATAGCTATTTCTTAGTATTAACTCCCATTAATAATACAGATGCCTGTGACCAGACAAGTACTACATAAGAAAAAACAAGATTAATTCTTCCCCTAAGCCCTCCTAAGTAGTGAAGAGAGCTAATCTACACATAAACATTTTTCCTTCAGATGTTTAGCGCATTATTTTCCAGAGGTTAAAGAGAAGAGAAAAAAAAAAATAAGTTGAATGCGCCAGATTCATAAAGTCAGCGGGGCCTCTATAACAAACTCTCCGTCCATTTCTCCGCTTCTCCAGGTGTATTGAAGAAGTGGGTCGCGTTGTCATATTATGCGGAGACGGACCGGAAAAAGCATAGAGTACTGGATCTGTCTATCGCGCAATTTTGTACGTGTATAAATTGTGATCTGGATTTCTGTACATGGGAATACTGTCATTGTATGGGAGTTCAGCATCAAAGGTCCGTGCCAACTGAAGCACGGTATCCCGATCTTTATAATGAAGCATCCAAGTGATAAATGTGCGTGTAGGGGCTCCAGGAGGAAGGGCTCTGTAGGGTACTCGATGAGCGCGTTCAATTGCAAACTGAGGGCTGAAATCTTCTTTACGAAATTTTTTTAGAAGCCATTCCTCAAGGAATTTTTCCGGATTTGTTCCCTCCACTCAATCCAGAATACCAATAAATCTAATATTGTTTCTCCTAAGGCGGCCTTCAAAATCAGATATCTTAGATTTAACTGCTGCCATTTGAGAGGTTAATTCAGCAACAGTAGTTTTCAAGGGGGCATTGATATCTTCAAGGTCACTCCCCCGTTGTTCCACTCCGCCTACTATATCGCAGAGTTTCTGCATGTAAGGGTCCGGGAACCACCTAACCTGCCCTACCTCCGTTGCCTCGAGCTGGGGTTGGCGGACGTGTGCGGAACTAGGCTTCGCCAATAATAGCCGCGTCCTAAGGAGCCAGTTAGTCCGGCTCCAACCCCGATGCCACCTGGTCTTTGAGAGAGACAACACTCCCACCAAGGCCAGAGGAGAGCAAGGGGACCACTAACTAAAGCTCACACAAGGCCAGGGGCCCCGGACTCCCGAGGGGAAGTTACACCAGGAGATGACTGAGGGAATCCACCACAATACGTGATGGTGGTATACAGAAACCAATGGCAACAATGCTCAAAAGATGGTAAAAGATACAACAATGGCAACAATGCTCAGAAAGATGGTATAATAAGGACAATGGCAACAATGCTCAATAGATGGTATAATAACAATAATGCTCAGAAGATGATGTTAATCTGAGAGAGAGATATTTAGGAGAGAGGGATTTGCAGGGTGACTGACCCCTGACTTATCTGGGAGATGACTGGACCACAGATAAGGACCTCCACGCCTCCCCGAATGGTGGACTCCAGACACAGAGGGTGCCCATGAATGTCAGCAGCAACTGCAACCAGGAACCAGCGAGACAGGATGAGTCTGAAGCGGATTCCAGGACCAGGAACACGGCAATGCTATGGACAAGCAAGACGCTATAACCGGCGCCTGACTGTCAGGCAAGCCAGCTTTTATTCAAATGTGCCGCCCCCTGTGACGCTGCGACGTCAGGTGCGCGGCGAAAAGCCTTCCCCCTGCTGTGGCGCTTGCGGCGGAAGTTCGGGGCGTTGCCTAGCAACGTGCCCGACGCTTCCGTGCATACAGTGCCGGAAGAAGATGGCCGCCGTCCCAGCAGTACAGATGCAGCGGACGGGACCAAGAGGCGGCGGCGGAGCCCGCGGCGCCTAACACTGCATATCATGTCTAATTAACGATATATCAGCCTGAACCTGGCCAATCATATCAGTGACCCTGAGTTCAGATTTAGCAATAGCTTGAAGGATTTGCTGAGTGGGCTATATAGCACTCTCACTGCTAGGGTCCACAGAGGTGGCAACCAGGGGAGATGGCGGCTCCTCCTGCGGTATCGGTGCAGGTGGCTGGGATTTTCTGGCATATTTTTGAAGCCATTGAGCGGCTCTGGAAGCTTGTCCTGTCTTCCCTATTGTTGTAATAATTAGTATGTATATCACGAGGGGTCAGTTTGTACAAATAGCTCCACTTATAATATTACACAGATACTGATTTAGCAGGATGATATATATCATATAATATGAATCGAGATTCAAAATCCAGTATATAAAAAGTGTCCTCAGTTAGAGAAACTGCTTAAATACCAGGTTGTAGTAAAGGGTATGCCGAATTGACTTCACAGCAGCACTGTCTCTCCCCTCGGAGATTAGTAATATACCCAGAAACCACTGTAGCACAGAAATCACCTCTCAAGCAAGCACACAAATCCCACCTCGGTTAAGTATTGTTATTAATGGGTATGGTGTAAACATTAGAAAGGAATCATATGAGGCCCCTCTACAGAGTTCCCCAAAGTTGCAATTCAGCAGTTCCTAGGCAAGGTGCCATCTCCCCCTCTCACCCGGTACCTCAGGCGTGCACATTAGTCTGATACAGTCTCAGGAGAATGGGTGCAGAGACACCCTCCTCCTTCTCCATGCAGGATGGCCCTGGTTCTTGCTGCCAGAGGAATCGCAGCAAGGATGAGCGTTCTGTTCCTGCCGGCACTCCAGCATCGCTCTTTCCCCGTGCAGCCGCTCCCCTTAAAGCAAATGGTTTCAGTACATTTCACAGCTGCACACAGAGGTTTGAACCCAATTCAACATTTGCATTGAAACAATAAGGTTAGCTAAAATATGTCACTCAAGTGAGCAAATTATTAATGATTTCTCCAGTAAAGAGAATTTTAAAGGTGAAAAGAAACTATGCATTTCATTACCTATTACTATGTATCAAAATATGAATCTAGTATTTGTTCCATGCGCTAGTGGGGAGTAGCAGGGAGTTACAGATCCCCTCCCAGTACTTGTTGTGATATATAGGCTATAGGTTACTATGGCTAACGCCATCTTCAGATGATGTTAGTTACTGGGTCCAGCCCTGGCTTTTAGGAACACCCAATGTTGTAATATTGCCCATGCAGTATGTTGCACCTTAGCTGGTATATTTCCTGTGATTTGGCTGGCAGCATTAACCAGAAGGGCACGTACAGGTTGGTGCGGTTCTTGGCAGAGCCATACACTTCCAGCGTTTCTGGTAAATTCACCATAATGGAAGAGGGGATGTATACAAAAGGTCCATAATGGTAATGTTGACATAAATAATATTGACAGACTTTGCAACTTTGTGTTAAAATGTTGATAAGCAACATGTCGACATTCTGAGAATGACAGGGGAAATGTTAACATTGTTAGAATTTAAATTTTAGGGGTAGGGATCAGAAGCAAGCGGCACAAGGGCAGCTGAAGCACCAAAATGGGCAAGAACCCCACCATCTACAAGCTGCTTATGGTATGTTTTGTGCAGGGTCAAATCCAGGGCATTATAACAGATGATGGGAACGGTGTACAGACAATAGATGAGCCCCCTCCTCTTCACAGTGCAGTAGACTCTGGCATCGTGCCAAAGCTTACTATGCATGCACAGGTCTCCAGAAACATGGCATCTGTCATGTTCTGGAGACAAAATCTCTGCTGCCACTTTCCCGGATGTTTTCTTTACTGCCATTGCAGCTCCGACGTGGAACTCTGGGAAAGGTAAGTAATAAAACATTGGTGTGGTGAGATTTGGTACTGTATGTGGCAAACTCACTCTAAATTATGGTTTGTTGCATCCACAAACTGCAGATAACTGAATGGACCTTTGGGTACCTGTGTAGTTTCACGGCGCCAGTATGGCGCCGTGCGTCTGAGTCCCCCATGCTGGCGCCGTGAAACTACACAAGTAACCGACCTTTGTATTCCCAGCAGTCTAGATAGTGGTTAATTAAAACTGTAGCTTATTGCTATAAGCAAATACGTATTTGAAAGAAGTACAAACCCCACAGAACAATAAATCATAATCCTTATAAAATGAATTTCTTTATTTCTGTCCATCGCCTATTGTGGAGCAATCTCCTATGTAGCAGTATATTAAATGGGATCCAGCCACAAAGAGTTTGTGATATTACACTATCAGGTATCAAGCGCACTACTTATAAAACTGAAGATAGCCCCCTGATTTGTTCAAAATATAACAATGAGCTTGAAACCATGGCCTCCCAGACCCCACGTCAGCCAGGTGCTGCTGTGTGCTTCCCTGCACCGGGCTCCTCTGACCCACAGGAGCCCAGGCTGACGGCCAGCACAGGAGGCATCATCAATCATCCTGCCTGTAGAAGATAAGGCCTGAGATTTGCAGAAACCATGCAGCACAATGAAATCTTATGCATCAACAGACATAAAATAATAACTGCAACAGATAAGAGAACAAACTGTACAGGTCTAATGTTAAAACTACAAGGGTTTAAATATATTAAAGGCTTCTGAGCTCTTTATAATGTTCAGTGACCGTGAACTCCCCCCCCCCCCTATTATATTTTGTGTGGAAGTTTAAGTGTAAATATTTTACACTCTATTCTCTCTAATTTTTACAGACCATTGGGCATTTGAGGTTTAAATATTCCTTCTTCGTATTTATGTACACACACATTCATCTCTCAGCTCACTGAGGCGTTTGGCCTTTTAGATGTCAAGTAAGATATAGGACTTTAAAATGATGATTTTATTTCTACAAGCAAAATGTCAGAAGAGATTACGACGCGCTGGGCGTCTGGGCCGCCGAGAGTCGGCAAACACTATATAAATATACTAGTAGTGAGCGCTGCCTGGAAGTCTGTCTCCCTCTCATAACAAGTGTCTGTGCCCGCGTACGACGGAGGAGGCGCTGGCAGAAGAACGCCAGCATTAGACATTTGTGGCTAACATAATGTATGCTGAAAAAGTTATCAAAACAAATGACTGGGGAAGGATCAAATAACCCAAAAAGACAGAGACAGACAGATGGCACAAGCTAACGACCTCACTAATTAGATTTTCTGCCTTGTCATATTTGGTAAGAGTCCACAGGCATCTCTATTTTGTATGACAGTGACTGAAGACGTTGGGCAACTGCACTCTCTGGCATCTCAGTCTTCCCGGACCCAGCAGATGGGGTCTGATTGCCAGTCTGATTAGGCTCCAGCTTATGCTGACTGATCGAGGGCTGCGACCATCGTAAGTGACGGTCACGATGCAGCTTCTATAGATGCAGCACTCGGATCGCTGTCAGGACGCATATACAATGTTTGAGATGTAGTATCGCTTACCCCAGGCATGTCCAAACTGTGGTCCTCCAGCTGTTGTGAAACTACACCCCCCAGCATGCCTTGCCATAATATCAGCATTCCCTAATAGTAAAACTGTGGCAAGGCAGGATGGGGCTTGGAGTTTCACAACAGCTGGAGGGCCACAGTTTGGACATTCCCGTCTTACCCAGTAAGGGACACAAGCATGGCACTGAGCAGTGAAGAGAATTTGGCCACAGATATATAATAAATATTTTGCATATTAATCAACATATTTATCAGTATTTTTACAAAACCCTTTTCACGTTATTTTAGCTCCACCTAAATTTACTAAAGGGCAATTTGGAGAATTGGCGAAAGCTCTTAAATTTATCTTACATTAAATTTTTACTTAGTAATCAAGTCATATGTAATGGGAAACGAGATCTATTTGAATAATAATAAAAAAAAAACCTGTGATAACAACGTTATCTTGAGATAGCTTTATACAGGGTTCCCCTTCAGTACATAGCCTTCCCTTCCTGCTGGTAGGAGTGAGCTTGGATCTTGCTGCAAATAAATGATACTTGCCTGCACCCAGAATGTGGCCTTGATATTTGATCAATTATGTGCTTATGTCTGCTCACTTTACTGGTCACAGCGGTCATAGAGGCAGCATGGGAGAACAGATTACCTAAGCTCACTGATCACTGTTTCTGGGTGCAGATAAGGATCCTCTTGGGGTGTGGTTGGTGGGTCACGGAAAGGCAGTGGTGATGATGGTGGTAGGGGGGCACAGGGAGTACAGCTGCTATGGGGCCTACAACTGAGAGGGGCCACCTTCCCTGTCACAGTTACATGTGTTATATACAGGGGTGTAGCTACCATAAGTGCAGGGGGTGCAGCTACTATGGGGCCCAGAGCTGAGAGGGGCCACCTTCCCTGTCACAGTTACATGTGTTATATACAGGGGTGTAGCTACAATAGGTGCAGGGGGTGCAGCTGCTATGGGGCCCAGAGCTGAGAGGGGCCACCTTCCCTGTCACAGTTACATGTGTTATATACAGGGTGTAGCTACCATAGATGCAGGGAGTGCAGCTGCTATGGGCCCAGAGCTGAGAGGGGCCACCTTCCCTGTCACAGTTACATGTGTTATATACAGGGTGTAGCTACCATAGGTGCAGGGGGTGCAGCTGCTATGGGGCCCAGAGCTGAGAGGGGCCACCTTCCCTGTCACAGTTACATGTGTTATATACAGGGTGTAGCTACCATAGGTGCAGGGGGTGCAGCTGCTATGGGGCCCAGAGCTGAGAGGGGCCACCTTCCCTGTCACAGTTACATGTGTTATATACAGGGGTGTAGCTACCATAGGTGCAGGGGGTGCAGCTGATATGGGGCACAGAGCTGAGAGGGGCCACCTTCCCTGTCACAGTTACATGTGTTATATACAGGGTGTAGTTACCATAGGTGCAGGGGGTGCAGCTGCTATGGGGCCCAGAGCTGAGAGGGGCCACCTTCCCTGTCACAGTTACATGTGTTATATACAGGGGTGTAACTACCATAGGTGCAGGGGTGCAGCTGCTATGAGGCCTAGAGCTGAGAGGGGCCACCTTCCCTGTCACAGTTACATGTGTTATATACAGGTTGTAGCTACCATAGGTGCAGGGGGTGCAGCTGCTATGGGGCCCAGAGCTGAGAGGGAATTCTCCCATTTATTAAAACTTGCAACAAAATTTACAATATATTACAATAAATAAACAAATAAATAACAAGTATTTTACATCTTAACACACATGATATATTAATACATAACATAAATTAATGCAAACCGCAATAGATCAATTTTTACTAGTCACCTTCTTAGAAGTGACTTTACCCTTCTCAACCACCATTGTTCAAGGGTTCTCACTAGGAGGGGAACCTGGGTCTGGCGGTTCACAAGCAGACTTAAGTACCAGGCACTGATCATCCAGTACCTTGTCTTCCATCTCAATACTTGGACCAATTACTAACCCAGGTGACACTAAGCTATCACTCTGGGATACAATCATGTTTTTCCCCCACCACTTAACTCCACACCACTTTGGTCACTTCCCTCCCTTATACTTTCCACACTGTTTTTAATCAGCTCTGTGCCAACTGGGTCCCAGTCCAGACTTTCCTGGATTTCTTTATCAGAAACCATTTCAGTTACCTTTTTCTTTCCAAAATTCCCTTTCTTACTCTTTTTCACCCGTACCACCCCTACCTTTGATCTTACTACATGTGTGTACTATCTCAGCACTGAATTTGAATGCCAAGCAATCATTGTCTTGCACATATATAGTGCCAGTTACATATCATGTCCCCAGTGATGCTGTTACATATGTCCCCAGTGAGTTTTTAGCAAAAAAAAATTTTTTTTTCACTTTCTGGAATGTCCGTATTTCGGAATAATTCGGATAACGGATATTCGGATACGGGATACTCGACCTGTACCACTTTCCTTGCTCCCCCATTTCCAACAATTTCCCCTTCATTTTCCTCATCTGAAGTAAAACCATCAAACCTGTTACTTAAACTGATTTCTGCCTCCTCTCCTTTTCTCCTTTTCTTACTACTTTCCTTTACTACTTTGATAGGAATCTTTTTGATTTAGTACTGCAGAATTTTCCACTACCACAACAGATGTTACTTTTTTATTCTCAGTTTTCTGATTTCCCTCCTGACCTGCCGCTTCCTTACCCATTACCCACTGAAAGGTCTGCTCTGCATCTGGTCATTTTTCTTTCCCCCAGTTGGCACATTCTCCTCCATATTGTGTTCTGCCCAGGGACATCTACTGTAGGGGTGACCCTCCTCTCCACACAGATTACACATAACATTGTTACATTCCTTGGAAGTATGTCCCACTTTACCACATAAAGCACATTTAGTCACTGTACAGTCACTACTTAAGTGGCGGAAATCGCCACAACGGAAACATGTTCTTGGTTGTCCCTGATAAAAACATTGTATGCGGTCTCTAACAATATAGGCAGCAGAAGGAATGTGTGCAAATCCCCTGTCTGTATTCCTTAATTTAACCATTGCAGCCCATGCTCCTCCCCACACTCCCATGGTAAAGCCAACCTTGGTCAACTCGGATTCCACATCACAAAACCTTGTTAACCAGTATTTTATATCTTGCACAGGAATGGATTCATTTCTCACCAATATATTCACCTTTACCTTATCCTGTTTTGTAACAAGCACTGCTTTATATGCATCATATGGCTTAGATGACCTGCACGCCTGCCATTTCATCCAAAAGGCTTGAAGCCCCTGATACAAAATAAAACTCAGATCAAAATCTGCCGTTTTCACTGGATGGATGCAGGCGTACAGGTCAGTTGCACGGAACCCCAAACTGAAGATCATTTGCAGAAACTCTTCTTTGGAAGGCGCTTCACCTTTCCCCAACCATTTAAATTGAATTAAATTTCTCCTTTTCCCCACCTGACCTGATCCCACATTTGTTTGGGGAATACTGGTGCTTACACCTGGCTTAGCCTTAACCATGTTTGCATAAGAAATAATACCTGGGACTGGTTGCTTATTGACATTAACAGGGACATTAGCACATGGCACAGATATTGCATTACCTTCCCCAGTCCCCTCTTTCAGTCTTACTTGCTCCTTTTGCAATAATTGAGCTGCAACTTTAGCTTTCTCTGGAACTAGCATCTGTCCATATACAGTCTCAATGATCTGTTGTTCACCAGGTGACAGTTCATTCTTATCCAGAATTGACATTCCTTGTGCTGCTTGCAGGTGTTGATGTTCTTTACCTGTGGAATAAACAGACTGCACTTCTTGGGCATTAACCCCTGGTTTGCCATCTGATGCCAGACACCTATCTGCACCTGATGTTGCCCCAGAGGTCGCTGCCTCAGTGCCTTTTTCCGCCCTTGCCGCCAACAAGATTTCCGTGCCAGTTATATCCATTCTTAGCTGGAAGTCAGAACGCTCCACTTCCAGACCTTTACATTCAGCTGCTGCATCAGCATTAGGAGTTTCACGCAGCATGGGCATCGGCCCAACAAGCTCAGGAGTAATTACTCCTGCACCTGCCACAGTGTCCTGTGCACCCTTCCCTGCCTGCATCACATCTGAAACTTGGGGAGACGCCTCCCCAATCTCCGCAACCACCGGTACCTCCACAACAGAATTTTGTCCGTCCGATTGACAGACCTCCATTTTTTGTGCATTTTTCACTTCAGTCTCACAGGAAACAGCAAGTAATTCACTTTTTGCCTTTTTCTCCTGTAACCGTTTCAATGCCAATTGAGCTTTAACCCTTTCAAGGGCGGATGTTAGTCCCAGGATCTCCTTTTCTATAATTGGCCTCTCCCATTTATAGCGTGAGTTTCTTTTCTTCTTTTTATTTGCTATTTTACGACTTATAGAAAGACTTTCTCGCTGCAGTTCTTTAATAGTGTAGCTCTCAAACGTCTCCTCCTCCTCCTCATCCTCTGTGTCTTCCGGGGATACATTCTCTCCAGCGTCTAAAGGCCGGGACCCCCCCGCTTCACTAACAGTCAGGCTGGCAACAGCTGCTGCCGCTCCACCCTGAGTTAAATCTTCACTCAGAGGAGCACCCTCCTGCAGTTTGGTGGGATCCACATTAATAGAACAATTGGCTCCTTCTGCCACTGGCTGGCCACCTATTACTGTGGCTCCATGGAGTACTGTATTAGCACTTTCAGCGCTCCGGAAACAGTCCATACTCAGGGAGCTTTCTTCCCCGGGGAGATCCATCCCTCCCGGGGAAGCCAGCAGGGAAAGCCCCTGTGTAACACTAGAGCTGCGAGCTCACCTCCTGACAACCTGCACCCTGCACAAACAGCTCACTTCTGCAGAGTCTCCGCCCACAGGCCCAGAGCTGAGAGGGGCCACCTTCCCTGTCACAGTTACATGTGTTATATACAGGGTGTAGCTACCATAGGTGCAGGGAGTGCAGCTACTATGGGGCCCAGAGCTGAGAGGGGCCACCTTCCCTGACAGTTACATGTGTTATATACAGGGGTGTAGCTACCATAGGTGCAGGGGGTGCAGCTGCTATGGGGCCAGAGCTGAGAGGGTCCCCCCTCCCCTGTCACAGTTACGTGTTATATACAGGGTGTAACTACCATAGGTGCAGGGGATGCAGCTGCTATGGGCCCAGAGCTGAGAGGGGCCACCTTCCCTGTCACAGTTACATGTGTTATATACAGGGGTGTAGCTACCATAGGTGCAGGGGGTGCAGCTGCTATGGGGCCCAGAGCTGAGAGGGGCCACCTTCCCTGTCACAGTTACATGTGTTATATACAGGGTGTAGCTACCATAGGTGCTGGGAGTGCAGCTGCTATGGGGCTCAGAGCTGAGAGGGGCCACCTTCCCTGTCACAGGTACATGTGTTATATACAGGGGTGTAGCTACCATAGGTGCAGGGGGTGCAGCTGCTATGGGGCCCAGAGCTGAGAGGGCCACCTTCCCTGTCACAGTTACATGTGTTATATACAGCGGTGTAACTACCATAGGTGCAGGGGGTGCAGCTGCTATGGGGCCCAGAGCTGAGAGGGGCCACCTTCCCTGTCACAGTTACATGTGTTATATACAGGGCGCAGCTACCATAGGTGCAGGGAGTGCAGCTACTATGGGGCCCAGAGCTGAGAGGGGCCACCTTCCCTGTCACAGTTACATGTGTTATATACAGGGGTGTAGCTACCATAGGTGCAGGGGGTGCAGCTGCTATGGAGCCCAGAGCTGAGAGGGGCCACCTTCCCTGTCACAGTTACATGTGTAATATACAGTGTGTAGCTGCTATGGGGCCCAGAGCTGAGAGGGGCCACCTTCCCTGTATGTACCATGACAAAACAACAACATCTACATTCTCTCATTACCTTGTATACTGTTCCACTGTACAGAGGCACACCCCTTTAGAGTACATTATTATATGATACCAGTCATTATAACCAGATCTACTTATTAGAGTATTGGAGGCTGACTAAGCCTTGGCTGGCTATAGAAATCTGGCTTTAGAAATTTTGTCAGAATTCAAAGTAGGAAGATTCTAAGTAGGAATATACAACCGCACACTGTCGCCTAGACTTAGCCTGGACTTAAACTGGACAGAAACTGAAGGAAACTACAATCAACACAAGTGCAACTCTTAACTGCTAAAACTTTGATTATTACTCTTTCTGCTTGCATTTGCACTGTCTGTTTTAAAAATGCCCAGCTGTACCTCTAATGACTTTAGCTCTCCTGCTCTTCCATTGATAATAGGTGTCCCCCAACATTTTATTCTTGGCCCTCTTCTTCTCTGTCTCTACATGTCCTCCCTGGGGGCGAGATGTACTAAGCTTCAAAAGTGATAAAATAGAGTGAGATAAACAGCCAACCAATCAGCTCCTGCCTGACATTTTTCAAACACAGTCTGTGACATGGCAGGTAGAAGATGATTGGCTGGCTGTTTATCACTCTCCATTTTATCACTTCTGAAGCTTAGTACATCTGGCCCTGGGTGAGCTTATTTGCTCACTTAACTTCCACTACCACCTCTATGCTGATAATACTAAAATCTACCGATCCTTTCCTGATCTCTCTCCCTCTATCCTCACTCATACCTCCAACTGTTTCTCTGCTGTCTACTCTTGGATGACCCAGCACTTTTTTAGACTTAAAATATTAAAGACTAAGCTGACCTCTTCCCACCCTCCTGCATAAAACCTGACAATCTCTCAACCTAACCTGTCTAAGCTCACTTCTTCGCCTTCTGTGTCACCCCAGTCTGTCTAACCCTCCCCTTTAGAATGTAAGCTCTCACGAGCAGGGCCCTCTCTCCTTATGTGCCTTTCTTAGAATATATAAACCTCTGCCACCCTGATAATTGCTTCAGTGTCCTGTCCCCTGGTGCACCTATCCATATTAACCATGTACTTGTCCGAAACTGTCTTGTACTGTAATTTGTTATGTGTTTTTGATTATAACTATGCTCTGTAAAGCGCTGCGGAATCTGTGTGCGCTATATAAGAAACTGTTAATAAATAAATAAAATAATAAATAAATAAGCACTGATAAACGCTTCCACTGCAAACCACAAAGCTCTGAGTTCCATCTTTTTGTAAATTATTCTTACAGAGTGTGTCAGAGGCTGCACCTCATTATTACGTGTTGTACTGTGATACAATACTACATTATGGGATATCACTGTGCAGCATGATTAGTAAGGTACCTCAGGAGAGCAACACCTGGGAGCTGCCACAGCAGAGGACCTGAGGAAAACCATTCTTTGCACCTGATTTGTGATGGGGGTGTAACGCAAGGGGGGGGGGGGGGGGGGTGGAGATGAGGGTGTAACGCAGAGCATCCTATATTCTGCAGACACGAGGCAGCAGTGGGGGGTGGGGGGGGGGGGTGTAAAGCAGAGCTGCGAAGTGAGAAGACAGCCACCCGGAGTGAGGAACGATTCCTAGCATGGTCATTGCATATGCCTACAGGGTATCGTTCCTGCTAATTAATCAGAGAGATAAACATAGTGATAATATACATGTCTGTGTTTGCCTGAGGCCAGTTCTGTCAGGATTGTGTGATACGCAGCCAGCAGAGCAGTGCAGCTTCACAGCCAGCCAGAATCAGTGCCTACTACTAACACCTGCGCCCATTTACCATTAATCACATGTTCACTGCCAGTTGGGCATGATATTAGCACCCAGCAACGCATTGCGATAAGCAGTTGTGTCGGTGGTCGGTGCTGCAGATGTCTCCGCAGAAGTTGCGATGCGTACAGCACTCAGCATAGTGAGACGCATGGATACGCACTCTCTTGCTATGTTATATATCGTGGATGCATAGGCGTGCGCAGCACATATTATTAGGGGTGCACCGTCAAAGGAGTGTGCATAGCTCCACCTATTGGGCGTGTCTAACACCGCCAATCAGGCGTGTCTACCATCATCTATTGGCACTCGCTACAATATATAAGTCTCTCAGCCGCGCCATAATCTCCGGCCTAGTTCAGTTTTAGTCTTCTAATTACTCTGTGTAACAGTACATGAAAATACAGTCATAAACATATATGGGTGACGCAGGTGTGTAGTGATATGTGTGACGCAGGTGTGTAGTGATATTGGTGCCGCAGGTGTGTAGTGATATGGGTGCCACAGGTGTGTAGTGATATGGGTGCCACAGGTGTGTAGTGATATGGATGATGCAGGTGTGTAGTGATATGGGTGACGCAGGTGTGTAGTGATATGGGTGACGCAGGTGTGTAGTGATATGGATGACGCAGGTGTGTAGTGATATCGGTGACGCAGGTGTGTAGTGATATGGGTGACGCAGGTATGTAGTGATATGGGTGACGTAGGTATGTAGTGATATGGGTGACGCAGGTGTGTAGTGATATGGGTGACGCAGGTGTGTAGTGATATGGGTGACGCAGGTGTGTAGTGATATGGGTGACGCAGGTGTGTAGTGATATGGGTAACGCAGGTGTGTAGTGATATGTGTGACGCAGGTGTGTAGTGATATGTGTGACGCAGGTGTGTAGTGATATGGGTGACACAGGTGTGTAGTGATATGGATGCCGCAGGTGTGTAGTGATATGGGTGACACAGGTGTGTAGTGATATGGGTGACGCAGGTGTGTAGTGATATGGGTGACGCAGGTATGTAGTGATATGGATGACGCAGGTATGTAGTGATATGGATGATGCAGGTGTGTAGTGATATGGGTGACGCAGGTGTGTAGTGATATGGGTGACGTAGGTATGTAGTGATATGGGTGACGTAGGTATGTAGTGATATGGGGGACGCAGGTATGTAGTGATATGGGTGACGTAGGTATGTAGTGATATGGATGCCGCAGGTGTGTAGTGATATGGGTGACGCAGGTGTGTAGTGATATGGGTGACGCAGGTGTGTAGTGATATGTGTGACGCAGGTATGTAGTGATCTGGGTGACGCAGGTGTGTAGTGATATGGATGACGCAGGTGTGTAGTGATATGGGTGACGCAGGTGTGTAGTGATATGGGTGACGCAGGTGTGTAGTGATATGGGTGACGCAGGTGTGTAGTGATATGGGTGACGCAGGTGTGTAGTGATATGGGTGACGCAGGTGTGTAGTGATATGGATGACGCGGGTATGTAGTGATATGGGTGACGCGGGTGTGTAGTGATATGGATGACGCGGGTGTGTAGTGATATGAATGACGCGGGTGTGTAGTGATATGAATGACGCGGGTGTGTAGTGATATGGGTGACGCGGGTGTGTAGTGATATGGGTGACACGGGTGTGTAGTGATATGGATGACGCGGGTGTGTAGTGATATGGATGACGCGGGTGTGTAGTGATATGAATGACGCAGGTGTGTAGTGATATGGGTGACGCAGGTGTGTAGTGATATGGGTGACGCAGGTGTGTAGTTATATGGGTGACGCAGGTATGTAGTGATATGGATGCCGCAGGTGTGTAGTGATATGGGTGACGCAGGTGTGTAGTGATATGGATGCCGCAGGTGTGTAGTGATATGCATGACGCAGGTGTGTAGTGATATGGATGCCGCAGGTGTGTAGTGATATGGGTGACGCAGGTGTGTAGTGATATGGATGACGCAGGTGTGTAGTGATATGGGTGACGCAGGTGTGTAGTGAGATGGGTGACGCAGGTATGTAGTGATATGGATGACGCAGGTGTGTAGTGATATGGATGCCGCAGGTGTGTAGTGATATGGGTGACGCAGGTGTGTAGCGATATGGGTGACGCAGGTGTGTAGTGATATGGATGACGCAGGTGTGTAGTGATATGGCTGATGCAGGTATGTAGTGATATGGATGCTGCAGGTGTGTAGTGATATGGGTGACGCAGGTGTGTAGTGATATGGATGACGCAGGTGTGTAGTGATATGGATGCCGCAGGTGTGTAGTGATATGGCTGACGCAGGTGTGTAGTGATATGGATGACGCAGGTGTGTAGCGATATGGATGACGCAGGTGTGTAGCGATATGGATGACGTTGGTGTGTAGCGATATGGATGACGCAGTTGTGTAGCGATATGGATGACGCAGGTGTGTAGCGATATGGATGACGCAAATGTGTAGCGATATGGATGACGTTGGTGTGTAGTGATATGGGTGACGCAGGTACGTAGTGATATGGCTGATGCAGGTATGTAGTGATATGGATGCCGCAGGTGTGTAGTGATATGGGTGACGCAGGTGTGTAGTGATATGGATGACGCAGGTGTGTAGTGATATGGATGCCGCAGGTGTGTAGTGATATGGCTGACGCAGGTGTGTAGTGATATGGATGACGCAGGTGTGTAGCGATATGGATGACGCAGGTGTGTAGCGATATGGATGACGTTGGTGTGTAGCGATATGGATGACGCAGTTGTGTAGCGATATGGATGACGCAGGTGTGTAGCGATATGGATGACGCAAATGTGTAGCGATATGGATGACGTTGGTGTGTAGTGATATGGGTGACGCAGGTACGTAGTGATATGGGTGACGCAGGTAGGTAGTGATATGGGTGACGCAGGTACGTAGTGATATGGGTGACGCAGGTACGTAGTGATATGGGTGACGCAGGTGTGTAGTGATATGGATGACGCAGGTATGTAGTGATATGGATGACGCAGGTATGTAGTGATATGCAGGGGCGGATCCAGGATAAAAGAGGGTTTAGGTGGGGGAGGGGCGATGTTAGTGGTGCCAGTGTACATGCTAAGAGAGCGGCAGAGAGAGGGTGGGAATGGGATTAAAAATAGGCCCTGGCATTTAAGTACGCAGGCCCACCATGGCGACAAAAGTGAAGGATGCAGTTGTGCGCGCTCCGGAAAAGGGGGTGTGGCCATTCAACAAGGGGCATGTCCTTGAGTGTAGTGTACAACACTATATACAACTTCTACACATTATGCAACATAATACTAGACCACTATACTTGCCCCTACACATGATGCTTAATGGAATGAGCCAAAATTCACATAATGCCACATGGTTTTTGTCAAAATTCACATAATGCCACACGGATTGAGCCAGAATTCACATAATGCCAAACAGATTAAGCCAAAATTCGCAATACGCTTTATAAACAGGAACATTGTCCATCAAAGGCGCGTATTAAACATAGGTGACGCAGGTACGTAGTGATATGGGTGATGCAGGTACGTAGTGATATGGATGACGCAGGTACGTAGTGATATGGGTGACGCAGGTGTGTAGTGATATGGGTGACGCAGGTATGTAGTGATCTGGGTGACGCAGGTGTGTAGTGATATGGATGACGCAGGTGTGTAGTGATATGGGTGACGCAGGTGTGTAGTGATATGGGTGACGCAGGTGTGTAGTGATATGGGTGACGCAGGTATGTAGTGATATGGGTGACGCAGGTGTGTAGTGATATGGGTGACGCAGGTGTGTAGTGATATGGGTGACGCAGGTGTGTAGTGATATGGGTGACGCAGGTATGTAGTGATATGGGTGACGCAGGTGTGTAGTTATATGGGTGACGCAGGTACGTAGTGACATGGGTGACGCAGGTATGTAGTGATATGGGTGATGCAGGTATGTAGTGATATGGGTGACGCAGGTGTGTAGTGATATGGGTGATGCAGGTATGTAGTGATATGGGTGACGCAGGTGTGTAGTGATATGGGTGAAGCAGGTGTGTAGTGATATGGGTGACGCAGGTGTGTAGTGATATGGGTGATGCAGGTATGTAGTGATATGGGTGACGCAGGTGTGTAGTGATATGGGTGACGCAGGTGTGTAGTGATATGGGTGATGCAGGTATGTAGTGATATGGGTGACGCAGGTGTGTAGTGATATGGGTGACGCAGGTGTGTAGTGATATGGGTGACGCAGGTGTGTAGTGATATGTGTGACGCAGGTGTGTAGTGATATGGGTGATGCAGGTGTGTAGTGATATGGGTGACGCAGGTATCTAGTGATATGGGTGACGCAGGTGTGTAGTGATATGGGTGACGCAGGTGTGTAGTGATATGGGTGACGCAGGTATGTAGTGATATGGGTGACGCAGGTGTGTAGTGATATGGGTGACGCAGGTGTGTAGTGATATGGGTGACGCAGGTGTGTAGTGATATGGGTGACGCAGGTGTGTAGTGATATGGGTGACGCAGGTATCTAGTGATATGGATGACGCAGGTGTGTAGTGACGCAGGTGTGTAGTGATATGGATGACGCAGGTGTGTAGTGATATGGGTGACGCAGGTGTGTAGTGATATGGGTGACGCAGGTGTGTAGTGATATGGGTGACGCAGGTATGTAGTGATATGGGTGACGCAGGTATGTAGTGATATGGGTGACGCAGGTATGTAGTGATATGGGTGACGCGGGTATGTAGTGATATGGGTGACGCAGGTGTGTAGTGATATGGGTGACGCAGGTGTGTAGTGATATGGGTGACGCAGGTGTGTAGTGATATGGGTGACGCAGGTGTGTAGTGATATGTATGACGTAGGTGTGTAGTGATATGGGTGACGCAGGTGTGTAGTGATATGGGTGACGCAGGTGTGTAGTGATATGGATGACGCAGGTGTGTAGTGATATGGGTGACGCAGGTGTGTAGTGATATGGGTGACGCAGGTATGTAGTGATGTGGATGACGCAGGTATGTAGTGATATGGGTGACGCAGGTGTGTAGTGATATGGGTGACGCAGGTGTGTAGTGATATAGGTGACGCAGGTGTGTAGTGATATGGGTGACGCAGGTGTGTAGTGATATGGGTGACGCAGGTATGTAGTGATATGGGTGACGCAGGTGTGTAGTGATATGGGTGACGCAGGTGTGTAGTGATATGGGTGACGCAGGTGTGTAGTGATATGGGTGACGCAGGTATGTAGTGATATGGGTGACGCAGGTGTGTAGTGATATGGGTGACGCAGGTGTGTAGTGATATGGGTGACGCAGGTGTGTAGTGATATGGATGACGCAGGTATGTAGTGATATGGGTGATGCAGGTATGTAGTGATATGGGTGACGCAGGTGTGTAGTGATATGGGTGACGCAGGTATGTAGTGATATGGGTGACGCAGGTATGTAGTGATATGGATGACGCAGGTGTGTAGTGATATGGATGACGCAGGTGTGTAGTGATATGGGTGATGCAGGTGTGTAGTGATATGGATGACGCAGGTGTGTAGTGATATGGGTGACGCAGGTACGTAGTGATATGGATGACGCAGGTACGTAGTGATATGGGTGACGCAGGTGTGTAGTGATATGGGTGACGCGGGTGTGTAGTGATATGGGTGACGCGGGTGTGTAGTGATATGGGTGACGCAGGTACGTAGTGATATGGATGACGCAGGTACGTAGTGATATGGGTGACGCAGGTGTGTAGTGATATGGGTGACGCGGGTGTGTAGTGATATGGGTGACGCGGGTGTGTAGTGATATGGGTGACGCAGGTACGTAGTGATATGGATGACGCAGGTACGTAGTGATATGGGTGACGCAGGTGTGTAGTGATATGGGTGACGCGGGTACGTAGTGATATGACAATGGTCTAGTACAATGCAAACACACATATTATTGATTGATGGGCGCTTCTTCAAATGGAATACAGTTCTAAAAAGCAAAAGTCTTTGGTTAAGGGTATTGTTAGCAGCAGAGGTGTTCATAAGGGTGGGGCACAGCATTAGGGGGTGCCTGTGCACCCCTAACACTCAATGTGCGCACACCTATGCGTGGATGGAACAAATGTTGGCAATCTCTGCATTGTCTAACTATGGTGCGGCCATGATCTTGTGCACACCAGGATTGTGTATAAATTGGAATCAGGTTCACAGTGAGCGCACATACATCAGCGCCACACTGATTAGGACACATGGCTTCAGATTTGTACCGGAGATGAGAGTGCAGTGACTGGGCGGTCATGTGTCTTATGAGCGTATTAGTCTCCTACAGTACTGGAGGCCGTACTCAGACTATAAACCTCCACCTGCCATAATGATGTCATAAGTATCAATGGTACGACCGATGATGGTGGGACTTGTACCTGCTCCCTAGTTATGTAGCAATAGCCCCTGCAGAACCCTCGGTTGCTTGGAGGTGCTTGGTGGCTTTTGGTCTCTGGAGATGGCTTGTATGTTGCCCCATTGCACCTTCTCCCATTGAAAATATCCCTCCCAAAATGGTCACCGTTTCAGAGGTGACATTTTGGGGGTCATTATTTTAGCATAAATTCACTGATGAACAACCGCCAAAATCCGCAGCCACTTCGGCGTCCACTTCTGTAACAAACCCGAATGATAAACGTCAGCGATTACAGTTCTGGAGCTCAGAGTGTGTTAAACCCGTGTAGATTTATAAAGCTATTTAATCAGAGCAGCATTTGTTTCCCTGTTGGTGAAGGCCATTGTCCCTGTGCAATGTATGCTGGGTCATGTGCCTCCTCTTCCTCTCCAATTCTTGGTTCCTCCATGCCATATGCTCGGGAGGCTGTCAGTAGGGGGTTAAGTGCAATTAAGCTCCCTGGGCCCAGCTGGATTCCTGAAATGACAATCTTTATGAGAATTTCATTATCTGGTGTAGAACATCCAAGGGTTGACTAATGACAATACAGCCCTGCCAACTACACGAGATCTGCTATGAATTCTATTTTCTAATCTAACACTGTGAAATGAGCTCAGCTGCGGCCTCTTGGATCCTGTGCAATTTGCAGGAACCTGGACACATGTAGCTGCCCTGTGTATACGGAATCTAGCGGAACATGTAGCAGAGAAAGATGTGGCCCTCATGCAAAACATTGACCTTTATTCTCAATTTATACATACGCTGAGCGGCGTTATTATATTTTAGGTCCGTTAATAATTTAAAAGGTCGACTGGGATAATCCAGTAGATAGCATGCTGAACAACTTAACCTGAACAGGCAGAGCTATTTCTACAATGTATAATCATTTGAAAGGTATTTATTCCTGATAGATCTTCCACAAGTCTGACCGCCTGGCTCTCACAACTTCCTGGCATATCACCCAAAGACCTGCTTCGCTCTCATGCAAGGGCTTGTACACTATTGCCCTATTCCTCCTATGCTACCATGTATTTAAATATACTACATAGGGCTTATTTATCCCCACATAGAAGATTCTTGAGAGGAGATTCTAGTAATTCAAATTGTTATAAATGTGGCACTCAATCCGCAGATTTATATCATTGTCTCTGGCCTTGCACAATTATTCGTAGATTTTGGTTTCAGGTTAGTAATTACGCCATGGACAAATTGGTCAATTATATCCCTATAACTCCTGAATGGGCCTTATTTGGCGTACTTCTTCCTAACACTCGTATAACACCGGGCGGTAAACGTCTCCTGTTGGCCGATGGTGCGGCAGCCTGTAAAGCTATCTTGCAGACTTGGCTACAACCTATAGGTGCTAACATCTTTTCAGCGTTTTCTGCCTTGTTCCCAAGATATAGTAGGGCAAGGTGGTAAAAGCAGAGGTGACTAAGACTTGGTTCATGCCGTCAAGTCAGCAGGAATATCAAAACAATAAGAGCCCAGCCAGCTCAGTAACGTGAGAGACAGGGTCATGAAGACAAGACTAATGTTATCATTATCCTGCCACTGTGTGCAATCAGCATCCCTGTAGTGAGGATGCCGGCGTTCAGTATACCGACGCTGTCATCTTGACTGCCGCCAGAAGAGCTGGGCCGGAACATCTCATGGATCATATGCCCGTGCCTGATTACTAGAGTGGTAGCGGTTGACTGGGGATGAGTGGGTTAGGTTTAGGCACTAGTGGGGGACATTGGGTTAGGCTGCAAGGGGTTGGAGGCTACTATTGGGCAGTGGGTGGTCGAGGTTTGGGTTAAGCACTAGCAGGGAGATTTTGGATAAGGTGGTGGAGAGGGAGGTTTTGGGGGGCAGGGGAGGGTAAGTTTACTTTACTGACCCCCGTCATAATTCTCTCCATTGGGATGTCAGTGGGATACTGACTGCTGGCCTGCTGACCGTTGGTCATTTGTTTGTAAATCTATAAAGTACATCTGTTGCCTAGCACAGGCAGCCATTTTATCCGCTCATCCAACATTCATCAGCTCATTAGGAGTCATTCAAATGGCCAATGGCTTCAAGGGGATTTATAGGATACATTCTATATATATTGGTGCAGGCCACAAAATGGTGGCCTCCATTGTATGTACGAGATGGGTGCACTTTAAAGTGCAGCTAGAATATATACGTAAAAGTACCTGTATCTGTACAGTTGCTATGATGAAGCCAGAACAAGTGTTCCGGCTGGTTTACTGAATAGTTATGTTGCCATGGAGTCTCCAGGGAGACCAGCGATTAAATTAGATCCAATCTTCTGTGCTGTTTGTAGTATTTACATGCTGACTAAGAATAAAGTGCCGGGGATTGGGCTGCTAACACGGCTTGTATAGTTCATGAAATAGATTTGTCTGTGTGAAAATACGTTCTGTTCCTAATAATACACTCAGGCAGACATTGTGGGGGTGACGCAGAGTTGAAAGCGAGTCAGTTTAGGACACGTATGTTGCGTATGTTCTAGAGCCAGGAGTGCGCAAGTGATGATGATAATAAGAATATCAAACCACTGAGCAGCATGGGGCTGCGGTCAGTCCGCTAGAATGAAGCAGAAATAGACTTGGCAGGTAGTCGTCTGCTTTCTGTCCCAATGCCTCAGGATTGAATCTGCATCTAAGCAGCTAAACACTGTTCAATCAGGGTCATTTGTGGATTACAGTCCAAATCGAATGGAAATTGTCCCTATATCGAAGCAGGTGTACACAGCATTTGTGTAATCATGGCCCCACCCCCATGATGATAGCAGTGACATAATGCAGACAGGGGGTGGCTCACGATGATGCTAAGTGCATCATTTAGGCCCCTCCAACTTTATAATCTCTGTATTGAAACCAGTCTTTCAAAACTCAGTTTGCTAGTGGCTCAAACTACGACAGTAATAGCAATAGTATATAATACTATTACTAGAGCGGACGCCTCATTGTGCAATATAAATGTGCATACTTGCTGGGCGATGAACGATGAACGACATTACGAAAATCCCTGGCCGATAAATACACACTGATCGATTTTCACCCAAGTAGGAGACTATGGAGAGTGGTTCAATCGTCCTGTAATACCTGGCGATGGAAGGCATCAGCTAGCGATCTTGCTGGAGCGTGCATCAGTGCTCCAGGTTCATCGCCCACCCATTCATATTAGGTGATTTTGAGCTCAAAGTAGCTCAAAATGGGAAAAGTGAGCAACGATGAGCTCAAAATCACCTTGTGTGTATGGGCCTTAAGGGACAGAGCGGAGCTGCTGCGCTTGACCAGTTGTAGCAGCTTCTTCTGGCAGTTTTGCTGTGTGTGTGGATCTGGGTCTGCATTCCAGTTCACTGGACCAGAGAGCAGCTGCCAGGAAGAAGAGACAGGAGTCTTGCCATGAGGTGGGAGTAAGTGTGCATAGAAAGTGCAGTACTGGTTCTATGATGTTGGTGTATTTATTATTGTATGTTTAACCTTTTCCTGACCACATATTCAATGATTGATGCAACGAATACTAGAGACCATTTATAGTGTTAAATATTAATGTCCAGGATAATTACAAGGTTCTTCTACCGCTCCCCCAGACTCCTGCACTTGCTCCATGTTCCGCAGAGTGGGAGATAGTTGACTGCAGTTGGAAACCCCCCTCTAGAACTACCACTGATACACGTCACTAGTCATATACCTATTTTATCATGGTGGTCACCTGGTGATCCCTTCTTTGATCCATACCTGGATGAGATTTTGTTTAGTTCATATAAATTTGAAATGGAGGTGGCGTGTGTTGTGAGAGGCGCACGCAGAGAACAAACACTGACAAAATAGAGTCATTAAATCTGAGTTAAGTACATTGGGGGGAATTTACTAAAGGAAATTTGTAAAAAATAGGTGTATTTGTATCCAGAAATACACTTATTTTTGACATTTACTATCCCAAAAATATGGCAATTCGTAGTCGTATTGATGTGCTATCAATACGACTACGAATTGCCGTATTTTCGGGATAGTAAATGTCAAAAATAAGTGTATTTCTGGATACAAATACACCTATTTTTTACAAATTTCCTTTAGTAAATTCCCCCCATTCTATCTTACAAGTGACCTTGTGGAGGACAGAACAACCCTGGCAGGGAATCAGGCAAATGCAGACTTATCATCAGAAATTAACAGTGTGTGGACAATAAACTCCTCCTGGGAAACTGCGCAGTCATCACAAATGTTGGAGCAAGAAGATCGATCTGCGTTTTTCAATCTCATTTACAAGCTGTTCCATAGTCAGAGCTGAAAAACGATGGTGGGAACTGCTGACACGGCGCACTGTACAGTATACACAGCAATAAATAATATAGCCGCGAGGACAGGCCTGCTGCAGAGAGATGGGATGCACCCACTGGTTTATGCTGCCTGTAGTGATTAAACCGGAAAAGGCCCTTTACAAGCATCAGACTAGACAAACACACATTGTTCTCTTATTGCAAATGCCTATAGTGGCCTATCAAAGTGTATGCCCATGTCTTCTCTGAACAACCCCCCCCCCACACACACACACACACACACACACACAAACACACATTGTTCTCTTATTGCAAATGCCTATAGTGGCCTATCAAAGTGTATGCCCATGTCTTCTCTGAACAACCCCCCCCCCCCCCCACACACACACACAAACACACATTGTTCTCTTATTGCAAATGCCTATAGTGGCCTATCAAAGTGTATGCCCATGTCTTCTCTGAACACCCCCCCCCCCCCCCACACACACACACACACACACACATTGTTCTCTTATTGCAAATGCATATGGTGGCCTATCAAAGTGTATGCCCATGTCTTCTCTGAACACCCCCCCCCCCCCACACACACACACACACACACAAAAACACATTGTTCTCTTATTGCAAATGCCTATAGTGGCCTATCAAAGTGTATGCCCATGTCTTCTCTGAACACCCCCCCCCCCCCCCCCCCCACACACACACACACACAAACACACATTGTTCTCTTATTGCAAATGCCTATAGTGGCCTATCAAAGTGTATGCCCATGTGTTCTCTGAACAACCCCCCCCCACACACACACACACACACACACACACACACATTGTTCTCTTATTGCAAATGCCTATAGTGGCCTATCAAAGTGTATGCCCATGTCTTCTCTGAACACCCCCCCCCCCCCACACACACACACACAAACACTCATTGTTCTCTTATTGCAAATGTCTATAGTGGCCTATCAAAGTGTATGCCCATGTCTTCTCTGAACAACCCCCCCCCCCCCCCCCCCCCCACACACACACACACAGCCAGAAAATACAAAAACTCCCCCCGGCTGCAAAAATTTCACAAAAACAAAAACTCTCGCCCCAAAAATAACACACACACACATTGTTCTCTTATTGCAAATGCCTATAGTGGCCTATCAAAGTGTATGCCCATGTCTTCTCTGAACACCCCCCCCCCCCCACACACACACACACACACAAACACACACATTGTTCTCTTATTGCAAATGCCTATAGTGGCCTATCAAAGTGTATGCCCATGTCTTCTCTGAACAACCCCCCCCCCCCCCACACACACACACACACATTGTTCTCTTATTGCAAATGCCTATAGTGGCCTATCAAAGTGTATGCCCATGTCTTCTCTGAACAACCCCCCCCCCACACACACACACACACAAACACACATTGTTCTCTTATTGCAAATGCCTTTAGTGGCCTATCAAAGTGTATGCCCATGTCTTCTCTGAACAACCCCCCCCCACACACACACACACACACAAACACACATTGTTCTCTTATTGCAAATGCCTATAGTGGCCTATCAAAGTGTATGCCCATGTCTTCTCTGAACAACCCCCCCCCCCCCCCCCACACACACACACACACACAAACACATACATACAACTACCAACCACCATGGTATGATGTACATGATGGAAACAGGAGAGGGTACTTGTGTAGTTTCACGGCGCCCGATATATTGGATGCGATATCGGCCGATATATCGATGCGATCCTATGCGATTTTTGACCTGCTCATACCCCCACTATCCACTCCGCATGAAGTTGATTTTATATAGTGTGGCGAGCGTATCGAGCCCGAAGCGTGGCGAGCGGACGCGGATTACTGCGCTCGCCACACTATATAAAATCAACTCCATGCGTAGTGGATAGTGGCGTTGTTAGACCGCTTGACATCCCCACACATAAACATTATAAGTCACTTCTAACTTATCACAAAATAATGAGGCAGACAACTGAAATGCCATTAAAATCGGTTATTTATTTTATAACTCTTTACGTAAGTATGGTGCCATAAGAAAGAATGGCCAGATGATCAGCAACATTATGTCTTGTGACCAATGGGAGGAGTTAAAGGCATGAGATCTTAATGATCTCATGTCTTTAACTCCTCCCATTGGCCACACCAATAGACTGCTGAGGCCCCAACCCTCACCTCAATACACCGTAATAGGGTCGGCAAGACAGCCAGTGCCCCTGACCCCCCAGTAGGGACGGTCAGACAAGATCAGTGTACTGGGAAGAGAGCGCACCTCCAGGAAGCAGCGTAATAGCCACTGTACTGCCGTTCTCTCCAGCCACATATAGGTTGACAAACCTCAACCGGAAAAGAAATATAAAAATGGTGAGGAACTGATGACTGAGGGAGGGTGGACAAGGAATCCAATGAAAAGAGGCAGAACCTAACTAATCATGGACACAAAATGTCCTCTGTGCCACCCTGACCAGTCCCCCTAATCCTAATTGGCTAAAACTCCCGAACTACTTAACCCTAAAACTGGTTTGTGAGGCTGCAGCAATCTCTCACTCCCAATTAGTTTATATCTGCTCCTGCTTATCCAAGTGATCGCTCATCACATAAAATACAGACCATTATGAAATATATCGCTCAGTTTAGTCTCTCTTACTCTGGCTGCCATCTTGGCTTGTGCTGACCGGTAAAACTGGGTGCATTTGCCAGATGATTGATATTGCTTTCCCCGGTGTACAAAATCCAACTGTCGCTGAGGTAAACTGGTTCCTAGTGAATACTGAGGTCTCCGTTCTCATTTGTGCTGGTTCCACCATGAAAATTGCCTCCATAACTTTGTGCCCTCCTGTTATAAATGTGTGACCATTCCCTGAATACGTTCTGCTATTACCATATGCAGATAATGCTGCAGAAATGATGGCACATGTACAACGGCACAGTCTTTATCTGCGCATTGCCTGAGGAGCTTTTAATCCAGCAATTAACTGGGATTTCCAGTCAGGCGAATGAGGGCAGCTGGAGCGATGGGGATTTGACTGAACTACAAATTCTGGGATGTATTAGAAGGTGTGTTATACTCGGCATGGTCAGTAATGTGACCTGATAACGCTCAGACAAGGGACGCTTAGTTAAACACTGTAATAACGCATCTATCATGCTTAAAGTGACAGCTCAATAAACCTTTATTCCCCACTTCAGAGAGCTGGGTATTTATGTATATTGCACAGATCACCGGTAGAATGAATTATACTTTTGCTGTTTCTCTGCAGTGTTTGATACATAAACAGCGAGAGGTCACTACAATCCGCAACCGAGGCAAAACTTCAACCAACTGCCCCCCACCCCACCGCTGCCACCAATAGACACATTCCAGCCTCTCAAGTGAAAGTGTGGAGGTGGTGACTTGGAAGTTACACAGCCACCCCCTGCATTAAGAAGGAGGTCTTCCTCATAGAAATCCTTTATTTAGTGATATACAGTCGGTGTGGCCCCTTAGATCATGGTGCCCAAGGCAGCTTTACTTAAACCTTCCCTTCCTGCAGCCTAACCCTAATAACCCTACCCCCCCCGCACCCTAAACCTAACCCTCCCTTCCTGCAGCCTAACCCTACCCCCTCCCCCCCCGCAGCCTAAACCTAACCCTCCCCCCCGCAGCCTAACCCTAACCTTCCCTTCCTGCAGCCTAACCCTACCCCCCCCCCCACAGCCTAAACCCAACCCTCCCTTCCTGCAGCCTAACCCTAATAACCCTCCCCCCGCAGCCTAAACCTAACCTTCCCTTCCTGCAGCCTAACCCTACCCCCTCCCCCCCGCAGCCTAAACCTAACCCCCCCCCGCAGCCTAAACCTAACCCTCCCTTCCTGCAGCCTAACCCCCCCCCCCGCAGCCTAACCCTAACCCTCCCCCCTGCAGCCTAACCCTAATAAACCTAACCCCCCCGCAGCCTAACCCTACCCCCCCCCCGCAGCCCAAACCTAACCTTCCCTACCTGCAGCCTAACCCTAATAACCCAAACCCCCCCCCACAGCCTAAACCCAACCTTCCCTTCCTGCAGTCTAACCCTCCCTGCAGAGTTACCCTAATACCCATAACCCCCCCCACAGCCTAAACCTAACCTTCCCTTCCTGCAGCCTAAACCTAATATCCCTAACCCTCCCCCCCTGCAGCCTAACCCTAATAACCCTAACACCCCCCCCCCCCCACAGCCTTAACCCAACCTTCCCTTCCTGCAGTCTAACCCTAACCCTCCCTGCAGAGTAACCCTAATACCCATAACCCCCCACAGCCTAAACCTAACCTTCCCTTCCTGCAGCCTAAACCTAATAACCCTAACCATTCCCCTCCCTCGCAGCCTAACCCCCCCCCCCCCCGCAGCCTAAACCTAACCCTCCCTTAGTTCTTAACCATAACACCACCCTCTCGCAACCTAACCCTACCCCCCCACAGCCTAAACCTATCTGTTACCACCCCTTAATGCCTATCCTTCCCTTAACCCCACCCCCTGAAGCCTAATCCTAACCTCCCTTATGCTGCCTAAACCTAACACCTGCGCCATGTGTGAGACCAGAAGTGGAAGTTAGGTGAGGCAATAAAGTCATCTGTTGCCGGGCTCCTGCTCCCAAGGGGGCACCTCTGCAAGTTTGGATCAGTTCATTGAAAGCCGTTGATATCACTTCTGTGGCTGACTCCCCCTCCTAGCAGGAAGATAGACGTCACACTCTTTAAACATAAACATAATATACATAACATACAAGCATACATATATGTAAGGTGCTGTGTGTGCAACAGTAATATGCAATGGTATAAAAGAGAACGTTCAGGCCGCACCCAAAGACAAAAGGAGAGCGATATAGTAGAGATGAGAAAAAAAGGTTGTCTATATAATAAAACTAAGATCAGCAGCAGACCAGCAAAACACGCCAACAACCCCCCCCCCCCCCCCCCCCCCCCCGTGAAAATTGCTGTGTCTGTGAAAATTGCTTGGTGTGTATGCAATGAGCAATTTATCAGCATCGCTCCTTTTACATGCTGAGCAAATAATGCCTCAAGAGAAGGAGAAAGAGGAGGAAAAAAGTATTAAATTGAGAAAAAGCCTCAGGCAGCTCCGGGAACATCAAATAATACTGTATGTTGGCGAGCGTCACTTTTATATAACTTCTATGTGTATATTATACATTATTCTGCAAGGTGTGAAATGAAAAGATCACCTGGTACCATGGGCATTGCCACTGTGCATCCTCACATCATGCATTCAATATCGCCCATTTAAACAGTCCCTTACCAACGACCTGTTATTGTAAATGCATTCACACTCCAGATTATCTCCTGGGCAGACACAAGAAAATCAATTTTAATTAAGAACTTTTTCTTGTCTCCATATTATTGTTTAACAACCTGGGAAAGATTTCCATACAATCTGAATATTGCACAAAGACTCATCTGCTGCATATTTCCCCCAGGTACAAACGTCAGAATCATTGGCAGCGGAATAAAAGGTTTCTGCCTAATTAGCTTGAAGCTCGGCACTACCTTTCCTTGACAGAGCCTCAAATACGAAAGTCCCATCCATGGGCAGCTCTGGGTCGCCGTGCACAGCTGGTTACACCGCTGCAGCCAACGCTTATCACAGCTAATTAATAAATGTTAAATCCCCAGAGTATATGTTTAAAATGGTAAGTTGGATATAATTAGGTTTTATCCGAATTGTGATCCTGTATCAGAACAGCAGAAGGACAAAAGGTCAACATAACAAGTTGGGCCCACGAGTCCATGGATGGTAGACAGTCTGTCCCTAAGTTCTGAGTGGCTCAATGGTCATTGATTGTTGCAGTAAGAAAGTTCTATGCATGATAGAGGAGGTGGCTCAGAGGTCTGATGCCTTGGATGTGACAAACTATACACAGTGATCAGTGGTAGGATGCAAGGAAGGACTGAGGCTCTTAATGGGTTAGTTGCAGATCCTTGTTGGAGAAAGGACCTCGGATGTCACAACAGGGGGAGGAGCAGTTTCCAAACATGTAAGTCCACATGGACCTGACGAGTTGGGGAAAAACGAATAGACCTCCGACTCCATATTTCTTATAAATTATGTGATGTGATTTATTCAGACAAAGGGCGGGATGTATTAAGCGGAAAATGCGGTAACGCCCCCGGTTTACCGCATTTTCCTATGTACTAAAACCCGGCTGCACCGATACCGCCGGACAGGGTATCGCCACCCAAAGGTGGGCTTTGGGTGGCTTGTTTTAGCCACCCGCCGCCACCTCGCCGACCCCCCCTCTCTCCTGCTTACCTTCCTATAAAGGTCCTCCTGGACCCCGGAAGGTAAACCCCTCCTCTCCCTAGCAACGCAGCTGGATGTCCTTCCGGCTGCAGGGGGGAAGGAGGAGGTGCCGCTGAGCTGTCTCGGCGTGAAGGGAGCAGGAGGCGGCTGAGAGGTGACGGAGACCCCCCGCACACCATATTACAGGTTAGTACATACAGATGGGGCAGGCTACATCCTGGCTGGCGGATCGCCAGAACGTCCCCGCTGGCGATCCCCAGCAGCCTCGCCATCCATCAGACTGAGACGTGCATGCGTCTCACGCGCACGCGCGTCTCAGTCTCCGTCGACGGGGCGACGGAAACCCTGTCCATCTCCGCCTCAGGGAGACGGACAGGGTTAGGGGGGGGTGCGGGCAGGCGGCGGGGACCCTGGGTGACCGCCGACAAGCTGGCGGTGACCCGGGGGGAAGCGCCGTCGGAAGGGGGGGGGCGCGCGTCCCCTTCTCGCCATTGATATGGTGCTGGCGGGGGATGGCGGCTGGCGTCGCCAGCGCCATCCCCTGCCAAGATGGGACCTGCCCCATCTGTATGCGCTGGCATCGCGGTGGCCAGGCGGCGATGTCTATTAACACATCCCGCCCAGAGAGAGAAGCAGGGAGACATGGTGCTGAGCTTCTCTGAATTACAGGCATCTTTCAAACTGGTATCATAGCTCCTCCCAGCTCAGGTCACATGGTCTTGGTACAATGTATATATATCTTCTTTAACCTCTAGCTATGGCCACAAATAGCATGCGGGTGGTTTCATATATGGAAATATGCTAACTAACTATTCATATATGGATGTCAAGTCTTCTGTACGTTTCTTTTAAACTGTTGATGCAATGTATATCTATAGCTTGTCGTGTGTAAGTCTCTGATGGCAACAGCGGCTTGCAATAGCTATGTCACTTTAAGTCCTTGAAAACGTATGCTGAATATTGCATATATAATGTCCATTAACTTAAATGTTTATCTTGAGTGGAAATAACCATATTAACAGACCGTCACGGGTTTACTTCGCTCACCACCTGGTTACTCAGGGGCAGATTTATTAAGCTCGGTGAAGTGATAAAGTGTCTGGTTTTTATCACTGGCCAATCAGCTTCCACCTGTTATTTTTCAAACCAAGCCTGTAACTTCACAGTTAGGAGCTGATTGACCGGTGATAAAAACCAGATACTTTATCGCTTCACCGAGCTTAATAAATCTGCCTCTCAAAGCGGTAGGTGGTGGCATGGATAGTGACAGTGCAAGGCTACCACCATTGCTCCTCTCGCTGGACGTGAAAGGTCCAACTTCTGCTCTTAGTCAGCCAGAGCAAGTGTAAAGTGTCCGTAGCACACGTGTGCCATGAATCAATTGACATTTATTACACTCATTACATTTGGTGCAAGGAGAAAACTGAGTGATTGCTATAAGAAATTAGGTAGTTTAAACCTAGGATGGGGGCTGGCATGAGTGCCGATCACATGACTTAGCTGGCCTATGGTGCGTTAGGGGGTGTGCCTGTGTTGGACTTTAAAGGCTTGGACTATAGGTCTAATCCTCTTTGTTCCAGTCTAAATGTTAGTGTTCCTGGTTGATGATTGATCATTCGCTATTGTGGTGGGAAAGAATGACAGCTCCCCAGCCCAGGTGTAATCATTTATTTTGGGTGCTCTCCATTTGTTGACTAGTAGTTGACTATACCATCCTAAGGGGGGGCAGCGTCATCACCCAAATGGGTGGGTAGTCAAGTTAGAAGGTCTAGTGGGTACTTTATTGGGCTGTAATTGTGTTATAGTTACACCCTGGGGTGTTTCCCCCTACTATGCATGTTGCCAGTTGTTTTGTATTATGTATTGTGATGATTTTTAAATATTAGGTACTTGTTTCCTAGCACGGCGCCCATCGCATACCATACTTAGTGGTGTGCGATGCGATATTTATGTTAAATTAACAGGAGTGCTTGTACAATGAAATATCGCATAGCATTGCATGCAAGCAAATGGCATGTGATGTGACCCTGATGGGTGCTTACAATGTTAAATGCACCCCCATTGTCAACGCCACCCCCACTATCAACGCCAACCCGAAGCGTGGCGAGCACAGCGAGCCACCGAGCCCGAAGTGTGGTGAGGGGATACGTAATATGAGCCCGTAGCATGGCGAGCGCAGCGAACCCCGCGAGGGGACGCGGAATACATGTAAAGTCATCTGTGTGCGCTCGCCACGCTTCGGGCTCAGTGACTCGCTGCGCTTGCCACACTATCTACAATCAACTCCACGCCGACGTGTATAGTGGGGGTATGAGAAGGTCGGAGGACGCGTACTCGCTGTGCTCGCCACGCTTTGGGTTGGCATTGATAGTGGGGGTGGCGTTGCCAATGGGGGTGCATTTAACATTGAAAGCACCCATCAGGGTGCTTGTACAATTAAAAATCTAATCGCATCGCATGCCGCTATATTGCATGCAATGCGATGCGATTGTAAAAGATGTACTACGATCAAAAGATTGGGCGCCGTGCTAGGAAACAAGTACCAAATATTATTATATGATGCAGCTCTTTAACACTGCTATCGTGGAGTCAGTTCTATGCTCCTCTATTACAATCTGGATGGAGAGGCTAATGAATCTGACAAACGAAGCCTGCAAAGAGTGGTGAGGACAGCAGAGGGGATTATTGGGACGGAACTCCCCCCTGTAAGGGAACAATACTTAAGTAGGGTCAAGAAGCGACCTGGGAAGATCGTGGCGGACAAACTCCACCCTGGCCATAACTTGTTTGATATTCTCCCATCAGGAAGACGCTTCAGGTCCATTCCTGCCAAGTCGTCAAGAACCGCAAAAAGCTTCTTCCCGACAGCTATTCAGCTATAGAACAATGTACTGTAAGATACTGCTAATCTAACACCTGACTGCTCTGTCTGACCGTGCAAATCATAACACGTGAATTGTCATTTGTATGCACAACCGATGCAATGTATGTATGTCCTGTTATCCCTCTTGTACCATGCTTGAAGCTGCACTGTATCCACAAAAAATTCCTAGTATACGAGAGTATACATGGCCAATAAAGTGATTCTGATTCTGATATTTAAGTAAACAAAATATAACCTTTTTTTGGCCAAATCTGTGTCTTTATTTCATATTGATCTTTGTATTTTTATTATCATTATTAATAATAATTTGTTCTATTAATTTTATTAAGTGATTTGCATAAATGACACACCTCATCCAATAGAAGGTTTAGGAGAAAGATTTCGAACCTCCCTGTCACTACCAATTTGCTTGGTTTCATAGCCAATATCATTATCAGCGCAGACTTCCATCCGTTCTTTCCCTGGCACAGAGCAGATGCGTTGGCGGATTAGGGGTGTGGTTTGTGTGAATGAAAGGTGGGGCTTATTTTGCCTGTTGGAACTGATACATAATCTTGATTTCACTGCTGACAAGTCAAACTTGTTTGTATTCGTCAATAACTTATATAATTTTAATAGTTGTGTGTTCCCAATTTATGACCTTACTTGAACCTGTTTCTAAACTGCTTTTATTACATATCCTAAATATTGAAAGGCTAACGTTGTTCCTCATCTCTATGAGGGAATTCAAGTGCTTTGCACACCGGGGCGGCCACCCAATGCTGTGGACAGAGCAATACAGGTGTTCACCCTTTAAGGACAGTGAACATTCCCAACCTTCCCCACTCATACCCCTTTCAAACAGAAAACAAAATTCCCGGGTGAAAGCAGTTCCACCCGGGAATTTCATTAAATACATGGGTCATTTTTGTGTGTGAAAGGGTCGATCCGGATTTTAAACTCTGGGTCTCTGACCCTGCAAAGGACCAGGGTCGGAGACCCGAAGTTTAAGATCCGGGTTGACCCTTTCACACAGGCGAAAACCCTGTGAAATAGAGCAAATCTCCAGGTTTAAATTTTAGAGCCGATGTGCTCCCCTGTGTGTAGGGGGTCTGACAGCGGTGGCCGAATAACAGTGGACGGTTCAAAAGCCGGGTAATTGCCGGGTTATTCGTCCACCGCTGTGTTAAAGCGGTATCAGGGAGTAATTTCATGTTTGTACACAATGGAGCGATAATTGGAGAAGGGGCCACTATGATCCCGCTCCAGTGAGAATTATCATCTCCATAGTCTGTAGAATCGCCATTGCAGCTGCGTACAAACATGAATCAGGCCCTTGTGTAAGGGCCTGATTCAGCCTTTAGTGAAATGAAAGTAGTTTGTGACACACTGACTATGTCCCTGTCACAGAGATTGCGGCTCTTTCATCCCAAGTTTTAACCTGTACGATAATACTGAGCCGGGTTAACTGGAGTGTGACTCTCTGGATGAGCTGAGAACCCACAGATGTATTCATGTGATTTATAGCTAACGGTGCAGAAAACACTGATTACATTTGCTGCCATCGTTTTTATAATTACAGTGAAAGGATCTTTTTCTAGCCAAGCAGATTCTTACATTGTATTTCAGATGATTAGAACTTGCTGCAGTAGCCTATAACCACTTCCTGTGCTGTCTCTACTTCCATACAGTGACTGGCTGTCAGCACTATGATTGGTGGATAGCTCCAGCCATCCACCAATCAGCAAGCGGACAGCTTTACACTGTTTGGCTGCGAGGTTGGAGGCAGGCTGAGAATCCTGCACTATGATTGGTCGGTAACTCCAGCCATCCACCAATCAGCAAGCGGACTGCCTTACACTGTTTGGCTGCGAGGCTGGAGGCAGGCTGAGAATGCTGCACTATGATTGGTAGATAGCTCCAGCCAATCAGCAAGCTGACAGCTTTACACTGTTTGGCTGCGAGGCTGGAGGCAGGCTGAGAATGCTGCACTCTGATTGGTCGGTAACTCCAGCCATCCACCAATCAGCAAGCGGACTGCCTTACACTGTTTGGCTGCGAGGCTGGAGGCAGGCTGAGAATGCTGCACTATGATTGGTAGATAGCTCCAGCCAATCAGCAAGCTGACAGCTTTACACTGTTTGGCTGCGAGGCTGGAGGCAGGCTGAGAATCCTGCACTCTGATTGGTGGGTAACTCCAGCCAATCAGCAAGCTGACAGCTTTACACTGTTTGGCTGCAGGGCTGGAGGCAGGCTGAGAATGCTGCACTCTGATTGGTGGGTAACTCCAGCCATCCACCAATCAGCAAGCTGACAGCTTTACACTGTTTGGCTGCAGGGCTGGAGGCAGGCTGAGAATGCTACACTCTGATTGGTGGATATATTATATAATATATACTGTAGTGCATGCAGGATAATGAACCAGATTAATAACAGTCTAACACTCTAGCAAATACACTATAGTCCTGAGCAGTATAAGGCAGGCTTGCAGACTACAGCAGCACCTTAAGGGGCGAGATTAATCTAGCCATAATCAAGCCCCGCCCCAGTACAGCAAGTACCGCCGCGATTTGCATGTCTTTGAGCAGGGGGCAGGGCCATTCCAAGAGGGTAGGAAACCCTATAATGTATAATGATACATTATATATATTTTACCATAAGGTAAAATATATATAATGTATCATTCAAAAGCACAGTCTGGAACCTGATATGTAGAGGAGGAGGTGGGGCTTCCAGGCAGTGGTGACCTGTACCACGGTGGGCCAGTCCCACCCTCCTGGCAGCTGTACCCAGTATCCAAGCATCCATATCTTTATAGCACAGAGTGTATGTGACCTGGAACTTCTCACAGTCTCACTCTCTTACAGAAGGGAAGATTTATGCACTCGGAGGAATGGGCGCAGACACCTCCCCCCAAGCCTTGGTCAGAGTATATGAACCTACAAGAGATATCTGGCAGCAGCTCCCTCCCATGCCCACCCCTCGTTATGGCGCCTCCACTTACCTACGAGGAAACAGACTCTATGTCTTAGGTAAGTTGGGACACTTCTGTTTCTTTCATGAGTTTGAATAATTATCTTTAAGACTTCATTTATGTTAACACAGTGTTACTAATATTATTTCACTCGTCAGTGGTTGTTTGCCAAGGAAGCCCTTAGTTGCCCTTGGATACTGCACAGCTCTGCTCTGTGCGTTGGGTACACGTAACCGCAGCAACGGAACAGGTTTTATCTTGTCTTCCACAAATGGACAATTGCTATAAATGTGCAATACAATGAGTTCATGGGGCTGAGTTATTAATGAACTAGTTTTAGACATGTTCCTTTATATTGGTACGAAATGTTGTATTGACTGGATGTAAGAAAGGATGCGAGTCGGCATGGTCCATTCAGTGCCAGGAAAGGGGGCAGCCCGGCATGGTCCATTCAGTGCCAGGAAAGGGGGCAGCCCGGCATGGTCCATTCAGTGCCAGGAAAGGGGGCAGCCCGGCATGGTCCATTCAGTGCCAGGAAAGGGGGCAGCCCGGCATGGTCCATTCAGTGCCAGGAAAGGGGGCAGCCCGGCATGGTCCATTCAGTGCCAGGAAAGGGGGCGGCCCGGCAGATGCCAGAGCAGATACTTGCACATGGGCGTGATGCCCCCAAATGGCACAACACAGGATGTGGCCTAGTGGACACAAGATCATCCCACAAGTATTATTTTATAAATAACCCTAAAATGTGGTTTAACCACCAAAAGGGCGACATGCAATAGATCGACACAGACAAAAGGTTGACATGTCTAAGGTCAACATGGTTGGAAGGTCGACACATGCATTAGGTCAACAATAGCAAGGTCAACAGTAAAAAGGTCAACATCAGTTTTTCACTTCTTTGTTTGAGCCAAGTGCCAACAGGCGATATTTCATACGGGGGGGACGGGGGGGACGGACGGGATGGGGGGGACGGGGGGGGGACACAATATATAATAGCCATTAAATCCATATATTTATTTAATGAAACAACATATAAACATGGTAAACAGTTGACATTTATTAACGCTTGTATGATTTTCTTTGATAAGAGTGAGACCCCAACAGTAGCTGCCCGCCATCACATTCCTGTCCCATCTACCCCGGTACCTTTCCTCCACATTGGTGAAATCTCTCGCCTTGCTCCTCACTATAGTCGCCTAAATGAACTGCGATCTGTCCAAGTGACTGTGAGGAACGTGGACTGTTGTGCTCATAACTAAAAGTTCCAGATTAAGTAAGAACACTATGAAGATCAAAACACGTCTGCTAAGACAAGAAGGTCTAAAGCAGGCTTGTCCAACCTGCGGCCCTCCAGCTGTTGTGAAACTACACATCCCAGCATGCCTTGCCATAGTTTTAGCATTCCCTAATAGCAAAACTGTGGTAAGACCTTCTGGGATGTGTAGTTTCACAACAGCTGGAGGGCTGCAGGTTGGATGTGCCTGATCTAAAGCGTTTATGGGGAATGTTCAATTTCAGGGTATATGCAATATCTCAAAAACTAGAGACAATATGGGAAAACTAATGGCATATTTGGAATCAGTACCCTCAAATTACCCTTAATTCGTTAAAATATCCTTGACTATAGAAAAACATTTTTTTTGTTGGCCAGTGATATTCATTATGAGTATATTGAGTTTCATTTGAAGAGTTCTGGCCGAAATCGGACCAAAATCGGCTAGTTTTGATGTCCCCTCAGATCCGATGCGCAGTCCCGTGCGCATCGGATCTGCGTCGGGTGGTCGGACCTGCTGCACGTCCGACCACCCGACTTCGGACCTAGTGGGGCGGCGAGGCGGTAGAGGGAGCAGGGGGGGCTGGGGACGCTGCGGGGGACACAGGCGGCATAGAGCCGGGCAGGGGGAGCCGGCGGGAGCTGTCAGTATTGAATAAAAAAAAAAAGCCCATACAATGCATGTGCGGCCTGTGATTGGCTGAGCGCTCTCTCAGCCAGTCAGCAATTGGCTGAGAGAGCGCTCAGCCAATCACAGGCTGCCCATTCATTGTATAGGCTTTTTTTTTCTAGCACTGACAGCTCCCGCCGGCTCCCCCTGCCCGGCTCTATGCCGCCTGTGTCCCCCGCAGCGTCTGTGTCCCCCGCAGCGTCCCCAGCAGCGGGGGACACAGACGTGTCCCCCGCAGCGTCCCCAGCCCCCCTACTCCCACCAGCTCCCACCTCTGTAGCCCCCCCCCTGCTCCCCGGGTTTTTTACATGTGATAAATCGAAACGATTTATCACATGTAAAAAATGGCACATCAAGTGCCAATCTAATCAAGCTCCCCCGGGGAGCAGCCGGGGAAGCTCAGGGGGAAGTCGGGGGCGACTTGTCCTAAGGACAAGTCGCCCTAGTGTATGGGGGCCTTTACTGTACTTCATTGGGTACCCAATTATCTAAAACAAATAGAGCCAATCTGGAAAAACTAATGTCAGATTCAGAATCAGCACCCTCAAAGTACCCTGAGGCTGGTTTCACACACTCCGGCTCCTGCCGGACAGTGAAATCCCGCGCCCCACACATTAGTTGTGAATGGACACTATTGTGTCCATTCACACGGGACGGCCACGGCCCGGCCGCACGCTTGCAGCCGGATCCCGCCACTGGAAGGGACGGCTGCCGGGCTGTGGCCATCCCCTCCATGATAAACTAGTGTGTGCGGCACAGCTCCCTGGCCGTGCGGGATTTCACCGTCCGGCAGTAGCCGGAGTGTGTGAAACCAGCCTAAAGAGACTCAAAAATAAAGGACTATTTAAAGAGTGCTGACCAGTGTAATTGATAAGAAAGGTGTCGCCACAGGTGCTGGCAATCCTACATTACCAGGGAAGCCCAGGAGCAGAGCATTGTGTCCTCCTGGAGAGGGGCATGCTGGGAGGTATGGATAATGTAGGATTGCCAGCACCTGTGGGAGCTAGGTAACTGATAAGAAAGGTGTCACCACAGGTGATGCCAATCATACATTACCAGGGAAGCCCAGGAACAGAGCATTGTGTCCTCCTGGAGAGGGGCATGCTGGGAGGTATGGATAATTTATGATTGCCAGCACCTGTGGGGAGCTAGGTAACTGATAAGAAAGGTGTCACCACAGGTGCTGGCAATCATACATTACCAGGGAAGCCCAGGAGCAGAGCATTGTGTCCTCCTGGAGAGGGGCATGCTGGGAGGTATGGATAATGTATGATTGCCAGCACCTGTGAGGAGCTAGGTAACTGATAAGAAAGGTGTCACCACAGCTGCTGGCAATCATACATTACCAGGGAAGCCCAGGAACAGAGCATTGAGTCCTCCTGGAGAGGGGCATGCTGGGAGGTATGGATAATGTAGGATTGCCAGTACCTGTGGGGAGCTAGGTAACTGATAAGGAAGGTGTCACCACAGGTGCTGGCAATCATACATTACCAGGGAAGCCCAGGAACAGAGCATTGTGTCCTCCTGGAGAGGAGCATGCTGGGAGGTAAGGATAATGTATGATTAGCAGCACCTGTGGGGAGCTAGGTAACTGATAAGAAAGGTGTCACCACAGGTGCTGGCAATCATACATTACCAGGGAAGCCCAGGAACAGAGCATTGTGTCCTCCTGGAGAGGGGCATGCTGGGAGGTAAGGATAATGTATGATTAGCAGCACCTGTGGGGAGCTAGGTAACTGATAAGAAAGGTGTCACCACAGGTGCTGGCAATCATACATTACCAGGGAAGCCCAGGAACAGAGCATTGAGTCCTCCTGGAGAGGGGCATGCTGGGAGGTATGGATAATGTAGGATTGCCAGTACCTGTGGGGAGCTAGGTAACTGATAAGGAAGGTGTCACCACAGGTGCTGGCAATCATACATTACCAGGGAAGCCCAGGAACAGAGCATTGTGTCCTCCTGGAGAGGGGCATGCTGGGAGGTAAGGATAATGTATGATTAGCAGCACCTGTGGGGAGCTAGGTAACTGATAAGAAAGGTGTCACCACAGGTGCTGGCAATCATACATTACCAGGGAAGCCCAGGAACAGAGCATTGTGTCCTCCTGGAGAGGGGCATGCTGGGAGGTAAGGATAATGTATGATTAGCAGCACCTGTGGGGAGCTAGGTAACTGATAAGAAAGGTGTCACCACAGGTGCTGGCAATCATACATTACCAGGGAAGCCCAGGAACAGAGCATTGTGTCGTCCTGGAGAGGGGCATGCTGGGAGGTATGGATGATGTATGATTGCCAGCACCTGTGGGGAGCTAGGTAACTGATAAGAAAGGTGTCACCACAGGTGCTGGCAATCCTACATTACCAGGGAAGCCCAGGAACAGAGCACTGTGTCCTCCTGGAGAGGGGCATGCTGGGAGGTATGGATAATGTAGGATTGCCAGCACCTGTGGGGAGCTAGGTAACTGATAAGAAAGGTGTCACCACAGGTGCTGGCAATCATACATTACCAGGGAAGCCCAGGAACAGAGCATTGTGTCGTCCTGGAGAGGGGCATGCTGGGAGGTATGGATAATGTATGATTGCCAGCACCTGTGGGGAGCTAGGTAACTGATAAGAAAGGTGTCACTACAGGTGCTGGCAATCATACATTACCAGGGAAGCCCAGGAGCAGAGCATTGTGTCCTCCTGGAGAGGGGCATGCTGGGAGGTATGGATAATGTATGATTGCCAGCACCTGTGGGGAGCCAGGTAACTGATAAGAATGGTGTGACCACAGGTGCTGGCAATCCTACATTACCAGGGAAGCCCAGGAGCAGAGCATTGTGTCCTCCTGGAGAGGGGCATGCTGGGAGGTATGGATAATGTATGATTGCCAGCACCTGTGGGGAGCTAGGTAACTGATAAGAAAGGTGTCACCACAGGTGCTGGCAATCATACATTACCAGGGAAGCCCAGGAACAGAGCATTGTGTCCTCCTGGAGAGGGGCATGCTGGGAGGTATGGATAATGTATGATTGCCAGCACATGTGCGGAGCTGGGTAACTGATAAGAAAGGTGTCACCACAGGTGCTGGCAATCATACATTACCAGGGAAGCCCAGGAACAGAGCATTGTGTCGTCCTGGAGAGGGGCATGCTGGGAGGTATGGATAATGTATGATTGCCAGCACCTGTGGGGAGCTAGGTAACTGATAAGAAAGGTGTCACCACAGGTGCTGGCAGTCATACATTACCAGGGAAGCCCAGGAACAGAGCACTGTGTCCTCCTGGAGAGGGGCATGCTGGGAGGTATGGATAATGTATGATTGCCAGCACCTGTGGGGAGCTAGGTAACTGATAAGAAAGGTGTCACCACAGGTGCTGGCAATCCTACATTACCAGGGAAGCCCAGGAACAGAGCACTGTGTCCTCCTGGAGAGGGGCATGCTGGGAGGTATGGATAATGTAGGATTGCCAGCACCTGTGGGGAGCTAGGCAACTGATAAGAAAGGTGTCACCACAGGTGCTGGCAATCATACATTACCAGGGAAGCCCAGGAACAGAGCATTGTGTCGTCCTGGAGAGGGGCATGCTGGGAGGTATGGATAATGTATGATTGCCAGCACCTGTGGGGAGCTAGGTAACTGATAAGAAAGGTGTCACTACAGGTGCTGGCAATCATACATTACCAGGGAAGCCCAGGAGCAGAGCATTGTGTCCTCCTGGAGAGGGGCATGCTGGGAGGTATGGATAATGTATGATTGCCAGCACCTGTGGGGAGCCAGGTAACTGATAAGAAAGGTGTGACCACAGGTGCTGGCAATCCTACATTACCAGGGAAGCCCAGGAGCAGAGCATTGTGTCCTCCTGGAGAGGGGCATGCTGTGAGGTATGGATAATGTATGATTGCCAGCACCTGTGGGGAGCTAGGTAACTGATAAGAAAGGTGTCACCACAGGTGCTGGCAATCCTACATTACCAGGGAAGCCCAGGAACAGAGCACTGTGTCCTCCTGGAGAGGGGCATGCTGGGAGGTATGGATAATGTAGGATTGCCAGCACCTGTGGGGAGCTAGGTAACTGATAAGAAAGGTGTCACCACAGGTGCTGGCAATCATACATTACCAGGGAAGCCCAAGAACAGAGCATTGTGTCGTCCTGGAGAGGGGCATGCTGGGAGGTATGGATAATGTATGATTGCCAGCACCTGTGGGGAGCTAGGTAACTGATAAGAAAGGTGTCACTACAGGTGCTGGCAATCATACATTACCAGGGAAGCCCAGGAACAGAGCATTGTGTCCTCCTGGAGAGGGGCATGCTGGGAGGTATGGATAATGTATGATTGCCAGCACCTGTGGGGAGCCAGGTAACTGATAAGAAAGGTGTGACCACAGGTGCTGGCAATCCTACATTACCAGGGAAGCCCAGGAGCAGAGCATTGTGTCCTCCTGGAGAGGGGCATGCTGGGAGGTATGGATAATGTATGATTGCCAGCACCTGTGGGGAGCTAGGTAACTGATAAGAAAGGTGTCACCACAGGTGCTGGCAATCCTACATTACCAGGGAAGCCCAGGAACAGAGCACTGTGTCCTCCTGGAGAGGGGCATGCTGGGAGGTATGGATAATGTAGGATTGCCAGCACCTGTGGGGAGCTAGGTAACTGATAAGAAAGGTGTCACCACAGGTGCTGGCAATCATACATTACCAGGGAAGCCCAAGAACAGAGCATTGTGTCCTCCTGGAGAGGGGCATGCTGGGAGGTATGGATAATGTATGATTGCCAGCACCTGTGGGGAGCTAGGTAACTGATAAGAAAGGTGTCACCACAGGTGCTGGCAATCATACATTACCAGGGAAGCCCAGGAACAGAGCATTGAGTCCTCCTGGAGAGGGGCATGCTGGGAGGTATGGATAATGTATGATTGCCAGCACCTGTGGGGAGCTAGGTAACTGATAAGAAAGGTGTCACCACAGGTGCTGGCAATCATACATTACCAGGGAAGCCCAGGAACAGAGCATTGTGTCCCTGAGGAGAGGGTCAGGTAGGCAACCCTGCCCATACCCCTGTCGACATGGACCCCCGATTAGGGTAACAGGTATCCTCCCATAGCTCACCATGCTTCGGGACTTTTACTGTTCCCATTTGTAATCCACGTGGTTTGTAAAGTGTGAAAAAGTAAAAAAAAAATGGGGGAAAAACTGTGCAAAACACATGTTGACTTTTCATGTCAACCTTTTCGCTATGTCGGCATAATGCATATTGCATGTCAACCTATGGACTGGCTGTCTAGAATACTGTAGACCAGGCATGTCCAAACTATGGTCCTCCAGCTGTTGTGAAACTACATATCCCAGCATGCCTTGCCATAGTTTTAGCATTCCCTAGAAGCAAAACTGTGGCAATGCATGATGGGACTTGTAGTTTCACAACCGCTGTAGGGCCATAGTTTGGGCATGCCTGCTGCGGACCTTTCGACCACTTCCCATTAATACAAAGTATGCAATGACACAATTGTTAATGTCAAAATAAACCTTTTCTTTGTTCTAATTTCTTTGTACACATAAATGTAGTTAAACTGACTTTGAAACAACTAAGAAAAACAATAAACAAACAAACAAAACACGGCGGTTACTGTACGTGCTCTTTGTTCTCTGTGCTATTGCACCCTATGGGAGTTCATCCCAATGTATAATTATGGATAGATCAAAGTGTGCTATCGGATCATGAAAGTAATCAGTGCTGAAAGGTGGTGCAGGTTCAGCCCTGCGCTGGTATTAATGGGTCTAATGACTTCAGAGAGTTATTGTGCAGCCCTGACAGCTGTGATATATATATATATATCTAGCCTAGATGCATAACTGCTCCCTGTTATAAGCCCAGACACAAGGCTGCATCACTTTACCGCAGACCCGGCCTAATTGCTGTTTGCTTCCAATTTCTCCTACGTCTCACCATGCAACGAAGACCGATTTCACCCTCTAGTCCCACAGAGGATTCGGGGGCCATACAGCAAAGCTCCATCCAATTAAAGTGTAAAAGGTTCAAGTCAAAACGAAGCAGTCTCCTAGGTAAACATGATAAATTGCAGGCATCAGCGACCCAGAGATTTCCTATAGGGAAAACAGGCTGAGAATAAAAGACCTCATCCATGTTTATGGGATAGCTGGGATATAAGATTCTATCTTTCCCGGAGCCGCGCCGCTGTGACAGCTTAATAATGACAAAACTATTTTAGCAGTATTTGTATTGCGCTCCACTAATGTTACTTGTAATGTAGATGATCCCTATGTGATATACAGTAAGTATCTGGTCGATAGAAAAATGAAGTAAGCATTCAATGTGAACTTGGAGGGGTGCTGGACGGGGTCCCGACAGTTGGGATCCCCATCGGCATTTACCCGACTGTTGGACTTCTATACCACACCCACCTTGGAGGGCATGTTATTTGCAAGTACGACCTGTTGTAAATAACCGGCACTATTGAACATATATACACAATAGCACTGGGATGTGGAGCAGCTGAGACAGGCTTCCAGGTGGCTCAGCTACTGACTGCTGGCCCAGGACTAATTTAGGCTTTTAATTATTAGGGACAATTTATTACTGATGATAGACTTATGCAGTAGGGTAGCGACATGTGTGGTAGACTCCGCGGCGCCAGCAGGGTCTGTAGTGGGCGCCGGTGGCTGAGCTGACAGGCGACCCAGGCAGCAGTGAGCGCTGAGCAGATCCCGGCCTGTACATATCTAATGAGCAGGAACGCAGTGCATATTGAATGAGCGGGTCCCGCTCATTACATATGCACGGGATGGGTCCCGCTCATTACATATGCACGGGATGGGTCCCGCTCATATATGCACGGGAAGGGGTCCCGCTCATTACATATGCACGGGGTGGGGTCCCGCTCATTACATATGCACAGGGTGGGTCCCGCTCATTACATATGCACGGGGTGGGGTCCCACTCATTACATATGCATGGGGTGGGGTCCCGCTCATTACATATGCACGGGGTGGGTCCCGCTCATTACATATGCACGGGGTGGGTCCCGCTCATTACATATGCACAGGGTGGGTCCCCGCTCATTAGATATTAGATAAGCGGGACCATCTCAGCGCTCAATGCTGCCTGGGTTGCCTGTCAGCTCAGCCAGCAGCGCCCATAGTCCATCGCCTCACCCCTTCTTGGGGGGGGGGGGGGGGGGATTTCTAGCTACGCCACTGGTCTCACGCCCCTTTCTTTTCCTGACTCCTCCAATATTTTAGTTTATATTGTTATAATAACATACAAGTGTCCGTCATTTGGTATCATGATAGATTGACTCTAGGTCGACCACTGTTGGTTGACAGGGTCAAAAGGTTGACAGTCAGAAGGCTGACAGGGTCCAAAAGTCGAGTCAATAGGTCGACAGGGTCAGTCGGTTGACAGCCAAAAGGTCGACATGGTCAAAAGATCGACATGTAAAATGTCGACTTGAAAAAGGGTTGACATGCCTTTTTTTAACAAAATTTTGAGCCAACATGTGCCGACAGGCAGTTTTCATACCCTACCATGCACTATGGCGTGGAGGGAGAATATAATAGCGTGCCGAGCGCATCGAGGCACCGAGTCCGAAGCATGGCGAGGGACGTGGCACACTTAGACAGTGTCCATGTCGACCTATGTCGACAGACACAAAACATGAAAAAAATAATGTCGACCTTTTGACTATGTCGACCTTTTCACTGTAGACCATTTGCCCTGTCAACCATTTGAATGTCAACCTTTGGACCCTGTCAACCCTTTTACGGTCGACCTTTGGACCCTGTCGACCTTATGAATGTTGACCATTAGTGGTCGACCATATGAATGTAGACCTAGAAAACTGCTTTACCATGGTGTTTTACGGTGTTTTTATGTTAAGGAATAAGGCGACACCTCCAGGATTAGGCATCGCCCATCTCAGTACCCAGGCCCTGTTCAGCTCTAAGCAGCCCTGGCGATAGACACTAAACCCTTCTCTGTACTAGGACACGTTTGGAGGAAACATTTTTGCTTTCTCACACTGTAATTTATATTATTCTCCTCCTTTATGTACATTAGCCGGCTGTGAAACACATTGACACATATTGCTCAGTGGGTGGAATGGATTGTTCACTAGCTTCCTTCTGCAAGTGATTGACTGGTATCTAACATGTGTCTCTTGTCTTGGCAGGGGGCAGGCAGGGTAAGCTTCCGGTAACAGCCTTCGAAGCCTTGGACCTAGAGGTAAAGAGCTGGACTCGATATCCAAGCATCCCAAGTCGGCGTGCCTTTGCCAGCTGCGCCATGACAGAGACGTCGTTCTTCAGTCTTGGTGGCTTACAGCAGCCTGGACCCCATAACTTCTACTCACGGCCTCACTTTGTTAACACGGTGGAGATGTTTGACTCTGAGCAAGGTGAGTGCCACGGGGCCTTCATGTCCTCTGTCAATGTTGTCACCAATGGGATTCCCGGGATTGGCTTCCCTACTATTAAAAATCCGCCTCGGCCGCCCCGCATATTTACTTACAGATGCGTGGTGCAGCCGGGTGGGTGGGCGAGCCGCGGTAATGGAGCCCGGGCAGGTCCGCTGGTGGGCAGGTGTGCCGACAGGTCAGCTGCTGGGAGGGCGGGTCCTGGGACAGGACGGAAGCAGACAGCATGCGCAGTCTAATCCCGAAATCCCGGGATTGGAGACTCCAATCCCGGGATTGAAATCCCGGCGTTTTGGGGGCCAAATCCCGGGATCCCGCGGATCCCTATCCCGGGATTGGCCACCCTAGCCATGACCCTAGTCCCGTTCACTGCACTGTAAAGGTGCCATTGGTTGCAAGCCGGGAACAAATTCCCAGGTGGCACCTGGCTTGCGAATGTAAAAGGGGTATGAGTTTCCCCTCTGCCTCTTCTGGAGAGGAGATCTCAAAGGTAGACAAGTATGAAAGGTCTGATTCAGCAAGGCTCGCTAAGCAGCGGTCGTCCATATAACGTCAGCCGCCCATCCCTGGGCAGGCCTCGGCCCGCAGGGGAACAGCCATAGAACGCTGGGTATTTCCCTATTGCCGCCCTGTGCGCGCCCCCTCCCTACCCACGTGTGATACTCGCACAAGGGGGGCTGCATATGCACATATACACGTATGCGCAGACCCCCCACCATCAAAACGGGGCCGAATTTGGAATGAATAACCTCTGCCATCCCCTTGTTCTTAGCGGCCATACTTGTTCCTGTCTGAGGACATCTAGAGGCTTCCGCTATTTCTGCGGTAGTATCTGCGGCCAGCTGGGGTGAAACGTTCCTATGCTGTGACAATAGTCAGCATCCTGCATTAAGGCCACCTCCTCCGACACTCTCTCGTCCCGGACCCTCAGGGACAGCACAAACATCTGATGTTGCATTAAGCAGACAGTTCTGTTGCCCCGCCAGCAGCTCCTAGAGCGGACAGCTTAAGTGCCAGGATGACAAAGTGAGCTGACAAGAGTCATTGATTTTTCCGAAGTTCTGAGACACCAGGAAGAATGGGGATAAACTCTATAGCAATAATGCTGGAGGCCGCTAGATTCTAGTGGCTGACTATAACCCATGTTACATTGTCCTGGGCTACACTAATGAGTCCCAAGACAAATGCAGTTACACTGCTCAGGACTTAGAGTCTGCCGGCGGCTCAAGGCAGCATTGAAGGACTAGATGTTGGCAGGAGGATCCTCATGGGAAGGGGGGCAGTGCTGTGATCTATGAGGTCTGCAGTGCCTTCCTTCATGGATCACCCTGTTTAAGGTAAAATAGGTGATTTCTTTATAATTTGTTGATGCATCTTGGTGTAAATAGATGTACTGCGCCTGCACACAAATTGCACCTGTATTTAGGGGGCGTTTAGCACATATGAACATATATGTGATATAGGTGCTGATGGCCTTACCTAGGGATCAGCAGCCGCCCCCGACTCCTGTGAGCTCATTGGTTCACAGGATTAGGGGCCGGCTTATAAATGATGATAGACAAGCAGTGCGGTGTCTTCCGTGCATTTAAAACATGGGATATGATAAATGTCCCCACCACCAATTCCACATTTAAAAACCTCCCGCAGATTTGCTTTTGAAAATTGATGCTTCAATGGTATTAATAAGCCAGAAGCTACGCAATCACTGCAGCCCCCTGCACAGCGGTTGCTGGCGGTTCACACACCGCATGTCATTTTGCTCCAAGTCTATCATGCACTATGTATTATTGTGCTTTGAAGGTTCATACTGTGTTTGATGAGCGCACAGACTACTGCACACCCTCCAACATGACCCATTCCATTAGGTACACAATGCTCTGCTTCTGGCCTTCGCCTTTGCTGGAACACTGTTATTATCACTGAACTAGTTCAGCACAGGTGACTGCAATTATCAATTAAGAAAGAAGTCCAGAAATCGTGCATTTTGTACCTCATGGAATGGGTCATGTTGGAGGGTATGGTACCGTATTACAGTATGTGTAAATCCATTGAGATACACCTCCTTGCTAATTGGGAGCAATGACACCTGTTGATTATATCCTTCTGTCTGGATAAACCCTCATTTATCTATTTATCCTAGAGGGAGATTTGCTTTGAAAATCAGACAGATAGGCTAATTATCTGACCAATTGTCCCCTTTGAAATGTTTTACTGATTTCCTCCTCCCTGGGGTGTTCCTTGCCACACTCTGATAGTGATTATCGCATATCAAGAAATCTGGTATTTTGCTATAATTCTGTCATTGGAACTGTTTGTTTCCGTGTTAATGATCTTGGAATTGTTTATCACAATTTAGCATCTGAAATGAGATTCCGATGTGTTAATATTCAATAATATCTTATTCTCTTATTCAATTCCTAGTGAAGCAAGCAGGATACAAGGATAAAACAGGGATTATTATATTATTATTATTATTATAAGATTGATAAGGCATTGATAAATGACATAAAATTTCATAATTTTAGCCCCGCCCCTTGTACACAGCCACGAATTGTGGCATTTTACTGCTGAGGGGGGTGGGGCTTAATGAGACATGCTTCTGGTCCCACCCCCTGAACTGACTGGCTGCATCTCCTCTTCAGGCTTCTCCCAGAAGACAGGAGATTTTAAAAGTTGGCAAATAGATATTTAATGCTCCTATAGCAATAAGCTCCAGCTTTTGGTAAACTACACATTCCAGCATGCATTTGTAGTGTATTGGGCAGGGGTATTGTCAGGTTACCTCTGTTCCGGATACACCGTAGAAAGAATCACCCAGGTTCTTTGCTCTCTGTGGTTGGGAGAAACCTTCTGGGCCGACAAGACGGACCACAATATACAACTACTTCCGTTTTATTTGTTGTAGGGAAGAATACAGTGTCAAGAAAATACTTTGGTACAAATCTTAGTGCAAGAAATTCAACTTTAATGCAAATCTCTCATTAGTATTATATAACAATAGGCAGCTGAAGTACCCCAAACTGGTGCTGTGCGTCCGACTATTTGTACAAGGCTGAATGATAAATAATAACAATAATAAACGTCAGGAATGTAACCTTTGGGGAACTCGAGTACTATTATTGTTCTGTGCACAAGGTTTAGGGCAGAATAAAGGAGGTAGAATCTTGATAGGGGCCCCCTTCCTCGAGAGCAGAACATCAATTGTCAGGAACACTGATGCGGCTCTGTTACATTGGGGGTTATTCTGGTTCACTCTTTCTGACAAATTCCTTCTTAGATGGACAAAACCATGTGCACTGCGGGTGGGGCAGATGTAACTTGTGCAGAGAGAGTTAGATTTGGGTGGGGTTTTACTTCAAAGTGAGATCTATATTGCAGTGAATGGTGTGTACACACTTGTACAATGTGCATGAGATTTTGACTATATAGTCAAAATGTCATCTGGATGGAGATGAACAATGTAACCCTGTATAACAGTATGGGGATAATGCTGTAACCATAGAGATTTTGGGTGGCTTTATGTAGCTGCAGGAACCTTTCTAGTGTTTAAGGGGCAGTGACTTCTAATACCATGAGCTATTTCCCAGCTCGTCTTAACGGATAAAACATTGGTACTCCCTTATCTGGGGGTTATTTTCTGTATGCAAAGGGAACACATGAGGTTATAGAGAGAAGTTTCCAAATAATTAGAGAATTTTAAATGGAGCAACTATGGAATGACTGCACATGTGTGTGTCATATGCATCGTGCATGCACGTGAGCGATCAGCAAATAAAATGCACATGGATCGTAAAACGCAGTGATTAGAGGTGGTAACCGGCCATTTTCTGGGAGTGTATGAAAAAATGCAGACGTGCCCAGGCGTTTATGAGGAGGGTCTGCGGCAACTGCAAACACTATTAAATGGTTTGGGAATTGTGTATGGATGTGCAAGTAGAGAACAATTCTCTTGCAAATTAGTGCGGGGCCTTTTCTTTTGCTGATGGCCAGGAGGCTGTATCCTGAGCAATTAGAAGTGTCCGCCCCCCCCCCCCCCACCCCCCCCCCCACACACACACACACACACACACACACACACACACACACACACACACGTTAGCCTATGATATTAAATGGGAGGTGTCTCCTCCCTCTGGGACTGCCAGTCCAGGCTGCGATTGGTAGCAGTCCAAAGTTGGCTCTAATACCTGCAATAGTAAGTAAGTAAGTAAGTAAGTTTTATTTATATAGCGCGCTTTCTCCAACAGGACTCAAGGCGCTTTACAGACATTAAAAATAATGCACATACTGTAATACAAAGGGTTGTCAAAACGGGCAACAATGGCAGTACAGATATACATCACACATACAGATATGCACTAGATGCATTCTAATGAGGGACATGGACAACATATTTACTGAGCTGTACAGCACCCAGGCAGCCATTCGTCGGCGCCACATGGTGATTGCACCAGCCAGAAGGGTAGACAGGTAAGACAGTACAGATATAGGACACATACAGATATATACTAGATGTACTCTATTGAGCGACACGGACACATATATTTACTGAGCTATGCAGCACCCAGGCAGCCAATCAGCGGCGCCACATGGTGATTGCACCAGCCAGATAGGTAGCCAGTAACAGTACTGATATATATATATACTAGATGTATCCTGATGGGGAACATGGACATGGGGAACATATATTTACTGAGCTATGCAGCACCCAGGCAGCCATTCAGCGGCGCCACATGGTGATTGCACCAGCCAGATGGGTAGACAGGTAAACAGGTAAAACAGTACAGATATAGGACACGTACAGATATATGCTAGATGTATCCTGATGGGGGACACGGACATGGAGCACACAGTGTATGCCGCTGCTGTCAGGCTATGCACAGCAGAGGCGCAACACACGGTGCGGGATAACAGGAATAAAATTTAAGATAATACTACAGTGGCATACAAGGCAGTATTAAGACAGTGGTAAGGTCAATAAAATTATATTTCACATGTTTCAGGGAGCAGCAGATGATCTTTGTAGCAATAATGGAGCAAGGTGGTCCAGACGCCCGAGTGGATGATATAGTCAGAAGGGTATACAGAGCAAGCAGGTAGATGAATGCGATCCTTAGCAGAAGAGTTAGCTGACAGGATAGTCTCCATTGTTCGTCTGATGTTTCCCTTCTGTTAACTCCTGTATAACTCCAGCTTCGATATAACTATTGTAATATCACTTAGAATCTGATCAGCCTTGGCTTTATCAGCCTAGCACTCACTATAAGTAGGGCTGCTATCAGATGTCCACACAAAAATCACCCCACCCCCACTAGCCTTCCTCCAACAACAAAAGGTCACCAATTAAGTAAGCAAATGGTGAGAGGGCAGTCTATACAATACAGAATCAGTGATTTCCTGCCTTAATTCAAAGTTTAAAATAAGAAGGGGAAATATGCTGTAGTCAATTACCAATAAATTTCAAAGCTGGGATATACAAATTCAAAGCAATAGGGTTTGTTGGGTGTTGTAGTCAATTACCAATAAATTTCAAAGCTGGGATATACAAATTCAAAGCAATAGGGTTTGTTGGGTGTTGTAGTCAATTACCAATAAATTTCAAAGCTGGGATATACAAATTCAAAGCAATAGGGTTTGTTGGGTGTTGTAGTCAATTACCAATAAATTTCAAAGCTGGGATATACAAATTCAAAGCAATAGGGTTTGTTGGGTGTTGTAGTCAATTACCAATAAATTTCAAAGCTGGGATATACAAATTCAAAGCAATAGGGTTTGTTGGGTGTTGTAGTCAATTACCAATAAATTTCAGGTGTATCCCCAGCAGGGGGCTCATCCCTTCTTACCAAGGACACCTCCTGGCACTGAGCGCTCCCCCTGCCTGGATTAGATCTCGTGGAGCCTGGAGAATTTAAGACAGGGGGGCCCGTGGGAAGGGCCCCTGTATATAAATATATATATATATTGTATATTAATTAACATGTTCCCTATAAAATAAACTCTACTCTAAGTGGAGACTACTGTAGTTTTATTTTGTATGCACTTGTTATGCAGTCTTATTATGCCATAGGAAGGAACTTCCCGGTTTTTGGGGACGTTCCCGCATCCCTCCGCTGCGGGGGGGGGGGGGGGGCAGTTGGGAGTCCCCCCCCAATGTGACAGAATAGACGCTGTGCGCATGCGCACAGCTTCTATTCAGGGGCGCAGTGGGTGAAAATGGGGGCGCGGACTAATTTGCATAAGTCACTTCCTCATTTGCATACACCATGCCCCCTTTCCCAATTTTTCAATTGAAAACGTTGTTAGGTATGTTATGCTGCTGTGTTGTCAGGTATGTTATGCTGCTGTGTTGTCAGGTATGTTATGCTGCTGTGGTGTCAGGTATGTTATGCTGCTGTGGTGTCAGGTATGTTATGCTGCTGTGGTGTCAGGTATGTTATGCTGCTGTGTTGTCAGGTATGTTATGCTGCTGTGTTGTCAGGTATGTTATGCTGCTGTGTTGTCAGGTATGTTATGCTGCTGTGTTGTCAGGTATGTTATGCTGCTGTGTTGTTAGGTATGTTATCCTGCTGTGTTGTTAGGTATGTTATGCTGCTGTGTTGTCAGGTATGTTATGCTGCTGTGTTGTCAGGTATGTTATGCTGCTGTGTTGTCAGGTATGTTATGCTGCTGTGTTGTCAGGTATGTTATGCTGCTGTGTTGTCAGGTATGTTATGCTGCTGTGTTGTCAGGTATGTTATGCTGCTGTGTTGTCAGGTATGTTATGCTGCTGTGTTGTCAGGTATGTTATGCTGCTGTGGTGTCAGGTATGTTATGCTGCTGTGGTGTCAGGTATGTTATGCTGCTGTGGTGTCAGGTATGTTATGCTGCTGTGGTGTCAGGTATGTTATGCTGCTGTGTTGTCAGGTATGTTATGCTGCTGTGTTGTCAGGTATGTTATGCTGCTGTGTTGTCAGGTATGTTATGCTGCTGTGTTGTCAGGTATGTTATGCTGCTGTGTTGTCAGGTATGTTATGCTGCTGTGTTGTCAGGTATGTTATCCTGCTGTGTTGTCAGGTATGTTATGCTGCTGTGTTGTTAGGTATGTTATGCTGCTGTGTTGTCAGGTATGTTATGCTGCTGTGTTGTCAGGTATGTTATGCTGCTGTGTTGTCAGGTATGTTATGCTGCTGTGTTGTTAGGTATGTTATGCTGCTGTGTTGTCAGGTATGTTATGCTGCTGTGTTGTCAGGTATGTTATGCTGCTGTGTTGTCAGGTATGTTATGCTGCTGTGTTGTTAGGTATGTTATGCTGCTGTGTTGTTAGGTATGTTATGCTGCTGTGTTGTCAGGTATGTTATGCTGCTGTGTTGTCAGGTATGTTATGCTGCTGTGTTGTCAGGTATGTTATGCTGCTGTGTTGTCAGGTATGTTATGCTGCTGTGTTGTCAGGTATGTTATGCTGCTGTGTTGTCAGGTACTGTATGTTATGCTGCTGTGTTGTTAGGTATGTTATGCTGCTGTGTTGTTAGGTATGTTATGCTGCTGTGTTGTTAGGCATGTTATGCTGCTGTGTTGTCAGGTATGTTATGCTGCTGTGTTGTTAGGTATGTTATGCTGCTGTGTTGTTAGGTATGTTATGCTGCTGTGTTGTTAGGTATGTTATGCTGCTGTGTTGTTAGGTATGTTATGCTGCTGTGTTGTCAGGTATGTTATGCTGCTGTGTTGTCAGGTATGTTATGCTGCTGTGTTGTTAGGTATGTTATGCTGCTGTGTTGTCAGGTATGTTATGCTGCTGTGTTGTCAGGTATGTTATGCTGCTGTGTTGTCAGGTATGTTATGCTGCTGTGTTGTCAGGTATGTTATGCTGCTGTGGTGTTAGGTATGTTATGCTGCTGTGGTGTTAGGTATGTTATGCTGCTGTGTTGTCAGGTATGTTATGCTGCTGTGGTGTTAGGTATGTTATGCTGCTGTGTTGTCAGGTATGTTATGCTGCTGTGTTGTCAGGTATGTTATGCTGCTGTGTTGTCAGGTATGTTATGCTGCTGTGTTGTTAGGTATGTTATGCTGCTGTGTTGTTAGGTATGTTATGCTGCTGTGTTGTTAGGTATGTTATGCTGCTGTGTTGTTAGGTATGTTATGCTGCTGTGTTGTCAGGTATGTTATGCTGCTGTGTTGTCAGGTATGTTATGCTGCTGTGTTGTTAGGTATGTTATGCTGCTGTGTTGTCAGGTATGTTATGCTGCTGTGTTGTCAGGTATGTTATGCTGCTGTGTTGTCAGGTATGTTATGCTGCTGTGTTGTCAGGTATGTTATGCTGCTGTGGTGTTAGGTATGTTATGCTGCTGTGGTGTTAGGTATGTTATGCTGCTGTGTTGTCAGGTATGTTATGCTGCTGTGGTGTTAGGTATGTTATGCTGCTGTGTTGTCAGGTATGTTATGCTGCTGTGTTGTCAGGTATGTTATGCTGCTGTGTTGTCAGGTATGTTATGCTGCTGTGTGTTTAGGTAGACCAATACCCGGACAGTGCTGTAATTAGCCTGAAATTCTCTGTTAGTACCGTGAAAGGTTGATGCTGTCAGGAGAATTAATGTAAGCTAAAAAAGAAAGCTCCGCTCTCTGTACATCTCTCAGAACCCCATGTACGCCTCAGGACAATGCTGCCCGTCGCACTTATTAATAGTAACAGTCTCTCCACATCAGAATTCAATCAGTTCCAACACAATAAATTATCAGGGCCGGAGAGTAATAAATAGACACTCGTGTCTGACAAATATATTCCGCTCACTGTCTGCACGGAGGGATCATTTACTGAGCAATTTGCAGTTATATACGCACTGTAATAAATTATAGCGGAACCTTTCAGTAAACATTGGCTGTGAATAGACAGACATGTTTGATGGTTGCTACTTGTCTGTGGCTTAAATGCAGATGGAAATTCCTGGCATGTAACCTGTGTGACGAGGGAGGCAGGACTCAAGGATAAACAGTGCTGACCCCAAGCAGTGGGCAATAGAATTGAACAGGCATTGGGATCCGTGATCCCTATGACATGTACCCTCCTTCCAGGGTTAGATACTTGTATGCAGTAAGCCTTCAGTGTTGCTATGAGGATGGGTATTATTACTGTTCTCGAATAGCAGGCACCTGTTCCCATTGGGATCAGTCAACTGACATCCTAAACTATGTATGTCCTGTTTTAACGTCACCTAGGGTTGTAGTGATGGATGTTTAACCAGTGCCAACAATGGCTGGGGCCATCAAGATGGTAGGGTTGGGTACTATTGACCTGGGCCAAGAAGGGTTTGGGGTCTACAAATCCCACCACATCAGTCATGCCCCCACTTTTACTTGTCAGAAGCAGGCTGTAGTGCAGTGATGGCTAACCTTGACACTCCAGCAGTTGTTGAACTACACATCCCAGCATGCCCTGCATCAGTTTTAGCATGGCCAAATAGCAAAACTCTAGCAGGGCATGCTGGGATGTGTAGTTCAACAACATCTAGAGTGTCAAGGTTAGCCATCACTGCTGCAGTGGGTGCCAGGAGGTGTCAAGCTGATTTCCTCATCCCTAGTTTTCCCCTAGCTGTGGCACTAAAAATACTTATTCTCCCTATTTTTTCTTTTGAAGGGGGCATGGACACATCTCCCATAATTAGTCCATGCCTGAGAAGTACTCGGGCCCGTCCCAGCTGTCTATGGCCATGGGCACTGCTGAGAGGGTTCGGGGGGCAGCTGTGCCCAGTCTGTGGGGTGCCTGAGAGAATAAACTCACCATCGGGTATCCTTATGCCTACACCCTTAACACTTAACTTAACCTAACTTAACACTAAAATAAAGACACAGACACAAGTACTGGCGTTTCAAATAATGAATGTCAAATTTATTATTGACAACTGACTATAAACCATAAAATGGTGGCGGCACCAAAGAATGGTCAGATGAAAGAAAAGGGGGTAGGATCACCATAGCATTCACACACCACTGGTGATCTACTCTCCCTGCACATCCACCCGGGTCGGTGGTGGCAGCCATCCTCTGTGCAAGAAGTATGGCTCATGACAATCGATGTTGGGAAAGCGCAACCACTATCTACACGCTATTCCATCTACACAAATGACCGTTCTTTACCGCCAAGCTAGGCCCTAAGCCGCAGCACCGCCACCAAATAACCAACACGCTCAGCACCGAAACCTTAACCACACGAACAAGTCAGCCAAAAACAGAGCCACGCCTTCTGGGCTCAGATGCACGCCATCATCCCTATACAGCTGCTCTCTCTGAAAAACAATACCATCATGACGAATGACGCCTCCCCATTCGCCAGCATATAGCGTTCCACAGCTGTATTCATCTTCCAGCGTGAACTATCCATGCGAGGGCAAGACCGCGCCGACCTCCACACCCTTCTAGGTACCATTGCGGACCACACTAGCTGACATGTCGGCCAAGCCTGCACAATGATGTGGAAGTCCCTAATAATAAAGGACCGCAACTCCAAAGTTGTATACCGGCCTACACCATTTCCCCCCAGATGAATAACTAACACCCTGGGGATGCCATACCTCCTCAGGGTCCCCAGCAATTGATCTCGCAGGGCACTCCATCGCATGCCCCTCACACCTATACACCTAACCCCACTCGCTTCTGGATACATGCTCACATCGAAGGCCAAAGCCGACCTCGAGGCCCAATATAAAAAAGGAATGGTCCATGACCCATACGTTTCAGAAGAAAAAGTTTTTGGGACCATGGCCAACCAGACCTTGAGGCACAAAACACAAAAACCCCCAGAGTAAGGTACGCCATGACAAATTGTAATTAAAGCTGAATTATGCCCCCGGGGGAATGTGAAACACCTCAAGACCCCCACAGTAGGTTGACAAGTGCTTATGCTTCCAGTGAGCCATGGCCCTGCAAAGTGACAGAGAGATTCAGCCAAATGTACCTGCGAAAGACTGCGGAGTGCCATTGACTGAAACTCTGAATCAGAGCGACCCCCCACAGCAGCAGATGTAGCAGCCCCGATCCTAAAGGAATGAGACCCAAACTCCTTCAGATCGAGACACAAGGCCTCCAGCGCCCAGCCCAGAACATGACAGAACTGGTATTTAGTGAGCGTAGACCCATCCTTGTGCATCAACCATGTGTCAGGTTGGTCGGCATGTGCCTGTGCAAAGGCCGAAGCCAGCTCCACAAGACACACCCCTTCCACCGCACACGGGAGCAAAGACAGCCACAACCCCTTACCAGCCTGATCCATCTTGGACCAGCTCCCTGATCCCGAAGGCCCCATTATACGCCATTGCATATGTCAATCGGAACAGCAGTACCTCATAACGAGGGTACCATACACCCGGAGGGCACCCAACAGTGGTGGGAGCAATGTGATATCAATGGGTCGCCTCTGGTCAGTGACGACCGATGAGGCCTGATGCGATGAGAGACGACGAGATGGGTCCGGCCTCTCATACAACGAGCAAAAGAATGACACACCAGAGAGCACCCACCTCACAGCGGCAACAGAGTAACCCAACGAAAAACGATTCCAGACATATGCCAACATAGCCGCCCTAGGCGTCTTACCTGCCTGCTCAGAGGATAGCCTGAATTGTTCCTACTCATGCCACCCATCCTGGTAGCATCGTAAGGTCCTGGGCGCGATGGCCCACTTGGCTAATCCCTCCATGCCAGCCTGATCATCTGCCAAGAGGGACAGGACTCACCAACCAAGCGTGCCGCAGGGGCTAAGGCACAAAACTTTGCCCAATTGCCTCTGGAGAGCGCATCAGCTATTGAATTGTCTACCCCTGGCACATGCCTGCCAACAAACTGAATGTTAAGCAGCAAACAATGCAATACCAAAAGCGACAGCAGTCGCACCACCGGAAGGGAAGAGGACCCCTGACGATTGACCGACTGCACTACACCCACGTTGTCACACCAAAACACTGCACTGGAATCATTCAGGCTATTCCCCCACAGCTCAAGCGCTACCACAATGGGGAACAGCTCGAGCATCAGCATGTTCTTTGTGAGGCCTTCATCCACCCATTCCACCGGCCATGGTGCAGCGCACCATGACCTGTGCAAAAAGGTGCCGAGGCCAACCCCCCCAGCAGCACTGGTGAACAATTGCAGTTGACATTGCTGCGCGGAGGGGCAGGCCATATCAAGACCCCATTAAAGCACTCTAAAAAGGAAGCCCAGATTCTCAGGTCCTTTTTAGTTTGGCTGACAAACAAACAAAATGGAGAAGTGGCAAATCCCCGCCATGGATCGCTCAAGCTGTCTACAGAAAACACGACCCATGGGGATCACCCTGCAGGCAGAATGCAGCAATCCTAGCAGCAACTGCAGCTGGCGCTACCTAAGCTTCCCCGCCGCCAAAGCCACGAGACCACCCCTTGCAGCCGTACAAGCTTATCAAGGGGCAGCCTGCAGCAGCCGGCTACCATATCGATTTCGATCCCCAAGAAAGACAGGCAGGTGAATGGCCCCTCTGTCTGCTGCTATTGGAACCCAAAAAAACTCAAACAGCCTCTCCACTGTGTCCAGCAGTGCCCCATACTGTGGTGACCCAGTGGGGCCCACGCACAGGAAATCGTCCAGGTAGTGCGCCACTCCGGACTCAACTCCCTCAGCGTGCACCAGTGCAAAAAACTGCTAAATTGCTCAAAGTAGGCGCAGGAAATCGAACAGCCCATGGGCAGGCATCTATCCACATAGTAGCCAGTGGGTAGACAATAGCCCATGAACCAAAATGAGTCCGGATACAGTGGCAGCAATCAGAAAGCTGACTCCACATCAATCTTTGCTAGCAACGCCCCTGCGCTAAACCCTTATACGATCGCCAAGGCCTGCTCAAAATACTGGTACTGGACACGGCACATTTCCTCGGGAATTACGTCGTTGACCGAGGAGCCCGGCAGGTGAGACAGATGCTGGATAAGCCGGAACTTATCCACCTCTTTCTTCGGGACCACCCCGACTGGGGAGAGCTTTAGCTCCCGGATCGGGGGAGCCACGAATGGGCCCACCATCCTACCCAGGCCAACCTCCTTGGCTACTTTTTCCAGCACTATATGGGGCATGTCTATCACTGACTTAAGATTCCTGGGGGACGCAGTGGTGACCGCACCCCGAATTGGGATGTTAAAGCCAAACCGAAAGCCGTCCTCCAGGAAAGATGCAAGGGCCCTATTCAGGTAGCTGCACAGCCAACCGGCCATGCGATCCACCCGAACCGGAGAAGGGGCCCTACTGAGGAGTGACCCCGGCCACAGGCCTGGGGGGAACACCTCCTTGACTATTGTGGGGACAGTCCTTAATAGGATGGGGGCCCAACAATGCGAGCAGGCATGCTTGAACCTACAGCGTGCTCCCGGTGAGCAGCCCACTCCATTATAGCCAAAACATTGCGCCGCAGGTGTCCCACCCGCCCCACTCCGAAAGGAAGCCAGGGCCCCACAGGGGGCGGCGAGGGGGGGGGGGTGCCACTGGAGAAGAGGATGGCTTCTGCCCCATCCAAATCTCCACGTCCTTGCAACCGAAGTCAATGATCTCAGCCCCCGACTGCTTGTGCCGAAGTTCATGGCGTGAATGATATGCATGTAACGCACCATGTTCATGTGCTCTTGTGGCCTTGTCTCCAGGTAGCAGGAAGCAAACCTAAAGAGGCCCATCTGCCACCTGTGATACATGCAATAGGCCTCCTCCCCGATACCCCCTCTACGTTTTGCTGTGCGATACTCCTTCTCCGCATGCTCAGTCACGGTGAAAAAATGCACATATTTTCCTTCCTTGATTCTCTCCTGTACGCTGCACCGCCGGGGAGAGAACGTGGACCGGAGCTTCCGGCTGCGTCATCAGCTGCCGGCGTCACAGCAGGCGCTACATATGCCCGTGGAGCGCGCACCCCGGAGCCCTGGGCCCCCCCCCCAGACGCCGCAGCCCACCCCGGAACGAAGCACCGGGTAAGGCCACAGCCATCGTGGAAGCCCCAGCCACAGGTGCCGCATCCCTCCACCTGGCCGGCGGCCGTGGCACACGGGTGTGCCGGGACATTGTAAACAGGATAGCCATCGTGGAAGCCCCAGCCACAGGTGCTGCATCCCTCCACCTGGCCAGCGGCCGTGACACGCGGGTGGGCCGGGACATTGTAAACAGGATAGCCATCGTGGAAGCCCCAGCCACAGGTGCCGCATCCCTCCACCTGGCCAGCGGCCGTGACACGAGGGTGGGCCGGGACATTGTAAACAGGATAGCCATCGTGGAAGCCCCAGCCACAGGTGCCACATCCCTCCACCTGGCCAGCGGCCGTGACACGAGGGTGGGCCGGGACATTGTAAACAGGATAGCCATCGTGGAAGCCCCAGCCACAGGTGCCGCATCCCTCCACCTGGCCAGCGGCCGTGACACGAGGGTGGGCCGGGACATTGTAAACAGGATAGCAAGAGTGATAGAGGGAAATAGAAAGAACAGAGAAGGGACAGAGGAGAAAAGTCTAAAAGAAAAGAAACAACAGTTAGCACAAAAGCCTAGCAATGGGATATCAGGGAGCTGGGGAGTTTTGCCACTTCCTGAAAATTATCTAAGAGGAAGAATACACGCCTCTCAAGTCCCTCCTAGCCTGCCTAATCCTCCCCTGCATCCCATTGGCCATCACCTTCATCACACTTTGATATCCCCTCAGTACACTGTTACAACCAATGGTGTAGCAGCCAAAAACCCTTAAGTGGTTTATGTCACCTCTGGCTTAATTCAGCCCTCGGTTTTTCTGCCTGCCACTCCCCTCCCTTCTCCCAGTCTCATCTTCTGTGCAGTTAGGAAGTCATGCGTGTTAGAGGGTGTTGGCATCAGTGGCAGCTCCAGAGGTGGGGCTGCAGCACAGTTTAAAATTCAAATAGGGGAGAAACACCAACTGTCAGTGAGCCAGTTTGGAATGGCAGTTGGTGGTAGCTGGTGTGGCCTTTTTGAATTTTGAAGTCTGCTGCAGCTCCACTGTTCGGGATGCAGATTTCGTTATGCCCCCATAGTCAAACTGATCACAGGTACAAGAACCGTATGAGAATAACAATGTCAATCTAGCAAAATCTAGCACATTATTTTATATTCATAAGACAGAGGAAACATAACAACTTATTTATATAATATAACTATATATTAGCAATTCATGCTGCAATTCCAGTGAACCTGGACTTTAGTGAATCACCCCTATAAAAGTCTGTGTTCTTAGATCACTTACACCAGTGGTTCTCAACCTCGGTTCTCAGGGACCCCCCACAGTGCACGTTTTCCAGGCCTCCACACAGAATCACAGGTGAAATAATTAGCTCCACTTGTGATCTTTTAAAATGTGTCAGTGACTAATTAGTGCACCTGTGTATCTGTGAGGTGACCTGGAAAACGTGCACCATTGGGGGTCCCTTAGGACCGAGGCTGAGAACCACTGACTTACACTGTACCTATATACTGTAGATTATAAGAGGTAAAACAGGTCTCAGGAGACGACTCCGATCTATATTCATCAGTCCATTTTTCGCTGTTCTTATTTCAGCATTGAGAACCATAATTATTTGCATTTATATTGCTCTGACACAGTTGATGTGGTTATAAAGCCATCAATCATTCCTTGAACTGCGTTCCCTCCCGCCTGCTTCATCCTGCCTAAGGAGATTCATTCATTCTATACATCACATCTGGCTGCTGAATGCAGATTATTTCTTATCATTTACATTCATTAAACAGGAGGCAGGAAACACAAATAAGAGGTGGGGAACAGGCAGAGGCAGATAATAGTACACAATAGAGGATCAATAAAGCGAACAATTAATTATTACTGTATTGAATATTGCCCGATAGCAAAGGCTTCGTTTTCCTCTTTTTTTGCAGCAACGTAAAAAGCTTCATTTCAGTTATTATAACAGAATCTCTTTGTGAAGCTCCAATCCCCGGAGTCAGGAAGTCCGTGCGTGTGCCCCTTCTGCACATGCATACCACGGGCGCTGCCAGGCCACACGTACTCCGTGCCCTGCACTGGGAACCTTGCCTGGACTTGTTATTCCAATAGCAGGTTCTGTTAAATAAAAATAGATTTTTTTCATTATTTTTTTAAATATTTACTAATATTTTTTTCCTTTACTGATCCTAATATGGCATAGGACACTGAGGATACCTAGATACGGGATTGAAAAATGCACAATCCCGGTATCACCTGGATCCCAAAACTGGAGCATGGATTGCCAGTGGCAATACCAAAAAAGTTTATGGTGTCCAATTTTTACCTACATGCTAGTTGCCAGGGGTTTTATGATTGTTGCCAGGGGTTTCATGCTCATTGCCATGGGTTTCACGCTCATTGTTTCATACGTGTTGCCAGGGTTTCATGCTTGTTGCCAAGGATTTTGTGGCACGGGCATTACCGGAATCTGCCACGTCCGGGTACAGCTCCACGCTTCCTAGACGCTAGTGCTCCGTTTTGACCTCTAGTATCTGTGTAGCCCTAGATGACGACCATTTTGGAGGGATATGTTAGTTGCATAGATCATGCATTTCTATGGTGTTGGTTCCCCCAAGTGATGACTTGGGCTACAGAGGTTTTGCTATATCTGGATTGCTGTAGGGAGCAGGGAAAGTGGGTGTAGGGAGCAGTGAGGGAGGGCGGGAGTAGGGAGCAGTAAGGATGGGTTAGAGAACAGCAAGTGAGGCTGAGGGAGAAGTTAGGGAGCAGGGAGGGAGTAGGGAGCAGTGAGGGAGGGTGGGACTAGGGAGCAGTGAGGGAGGGCGGGAGTAGGGAGCAGTGAGCGAGGGCGGGAGTAGGGAGCAGTGAGGGAGGGCGGGAGTAGGGAGCAGTGAGGGAGGGCAGGAGTAGGGAGCAGTGAGGGAGGGCAGGAGTAGGGAGCAGTGAGCGAGGGTGGGAGTAGGGAGCAGTGCGGGAGGGTGGAGTAGGGAGCAGTGAGGGAGGGCGGGAGTAGGGAGCAGTGAGGGAGGGCGGGAGTAGGGAGCAGTGAGGGAGGGTGGGAGTAGGGAGCAGTGAGGGAGGGCAGGAGTAGGGAGCAGTGAGGGAGGGCGGGAGTAGGGAGCAGTGAGCGAGGGTGGGAGTAGGGAGCAGTGCGGGAGGGTGGGAGTAGGGAGCAGTGAGGGAGGGCGGGAGTAGGGAGCAGTGAGGGAGGGCGGGAGTAGGGAGCAGTGAGGGAGGTTGGGAGTAGGGAGCAGTGAGCGAGGGCGGAAGTAGGGAGCAGTGAGGGAGGGCGGGAGTAGGGAGCAGTGAGGGAGGGCAGGAGTAGGGAGCAGTGAGGGAGAGCGGGTGTAGGGAGCAGTGAGGGAGGGCAGGAGTAGGGAGCAGTGAGGGAGAGCGGGTGTAGGGAGCAGTGAGGGAGGGCGGGAGTAGGGAGCAGTGAGGGAGGGCGGGAGTAGGGAGCAGTGAGGGAGGGCAGGAGTAGGGAGCAGTGAGGGAGGGCAGGAGTAGGAAGCAGTGAGGGAGGGCGGGAGTAGGGAGCAGGGAGGGCGGGAGTAGGGAGCAGTGAGGGAGGGCGGGAGTAGAGAGCAGTGAGGGAGGGCAGGAGTAGGGAGCAGTGAGGGAGGGCAGGAGTAGGGAGCAGTGAGGGAGGGCAGGAGTAGGAGTAGGGAGCAGTGAGGGAGGGCGGGAGTAGGGAGCAGTGAGGGAGGGCGGGAGTAGAGAGCAGTGAGGGAGGGCAGGAGTAGGGAGCAGTGAGGGAGGGCGGGAGTAGGGAGCAGTGAGGGAGGGCGGGAGTAGGGAGCAGTGAGGGAGGGCGGGATTAGGGAGCAGTGAGGGAGGGCGGGATTAGGGAGCAGTGAGGGAGGGCGGGAGTAGGGAGCAGGGAGGGCGGGAGTAGGGAGCAGTGAGGGAGGGCGGGAGTAGGGAGCAGTGAGGGAGGGCGGGAGTAGGGAGCAGTGAGGGAGGGCGGGAGTAGGGAGCAGTGAGGGAGGGCAGGAGTAGGGAGCAGTGAGGGAGAGCGGGTGTAGGGAGCAGTGAGGGAGGGCAGGAGTAGGGAGCAGTGAGGGAGAGCGGGTGTAGGGAGCAGTGAGGGAGGGCAGGAGTAGGGAGCAGTGAGGGAGGGCGGGAGTAGGGAGCAGTGAGGGAGGGCAGGAGTAGGGAGCAGTGAGGGAGGGCAGGAGTAGGAAGCAGTGAGGGAGGGCGGGAGTAGGGAGCAGGGAGGGCGGGAGTAGGGAGCAGTGAGGGAGGGCGGGAGTAGAGAGCAGTGAGGGAGGGCAGGAGTAGGAGCAGTGAGGGAGGGCAGGAGTAGGGAGCAGTGAGGGAGGGCAGGAGTAGGAGTAGGGAGCAGTGAGGGAGGGCGGAGTAGGGAGCAGTGAGGGAGGGCGGGAGTAGAGAGCAGTGAGGGAGGGCAGGAGTAGGGAGCAGTGAGGGAGGGCGGGAGTAGGGAGCAGTGAGGGAGGGCGGGAGTAGGGAGCAGTGAGGGAGGGCGGGATTAGGGAGCAGTGAGGGAGGGCGGGATTAGGGAGCAGTGAGGGAGGGCGGGAGTAGGGAGCAGGGAGGGCGGGAGTAGGGAGCAGTGAGGGAGGGCGGGAGTAGGGAGCAGTGAGGGAGGGCGGGAGTAGGGAGCAGTGAGGGAGGGCAGGAGTAGGGAGCAGTGAGGGAGAGTGGGTGTAGGGAGCAGTGAGGGAGGGCAGGAGTAGGGAGCAGTGAGGGAGTGCGGGAGTAGGGAGCAGTGAGGGAGGGCAGGAGTAGGGAGCAGTGAGGGAGGATTAGTGTGAGGAGGAGCGATAGAGGGTCAGTGTAGGGAGCAGAGAGGGAGGGTCAGTGTAGGGAGCAGAGAGGGAGGGTGGGAGTAGGGAGCAGTGAGGGAGGTTCAATGTGGGAAGGAGTGATAGAGGGTCAGTGTAGGGAGAAGTGAGGGAGGATTAGTGTGAGGAGGAGCGATAGAGGGTCAGTGTAGGGAGCAGAGAGGGAGGGTCAGTGTAGGGAGCAGAGAGGGAGGGTCAGTGTAGGGAGGAGCGATAGAGGGTCAGTGTAGGGAGCAGTGAGGGAGGTTCAATGTGGGAAGGAGTGATAGAGGGTCAGTGTAGGGAGGAGTGAGGGAGGGTGGGAGTAGGGCACACTGAGGGAGAGTGGGTGTAGGGATTAGTGAGGGAGGTTCAATGTGGGAGGAGTGATAGGGGGTCAGTGCAGGGAGCAGAGAGGGAGGGTCAGTGTAGGGAGGAGTGGCTTTTAAAATGTAGTGCCGGCTGCAGCCAATTGGAGTTGGTGGTCCAATACCAATCAGGAGCTGCTGGAGACTCTTCCGTGATTGGCTGCCTGTCTGCCAACATTGATTGGCTGGCTGTTAGTGTTGCATTTGAAATGCTGCTGGTAATGTCTTGGTCTTTATGGCTACTAGCCTTAACACCATATACACCGGTGACATCCAGGCCACACACCAGGGCAGCGTCTGAGCCAAGTTCTATTAATGTTCAGCACAACCCAATCCTGTGAGTCCCACTTTGGGGCAAAATCCAGGGATCCCACTGATCCTGATCCTGGGATTGGCTTCCCTAATACCTGCAGTAGCTCAGGATTTGCTGTCCTGTCACTGCAATACTCGGTGATAATAACAGGTAAAGAGCTATTGGAGGCTTTACAATAGTCCCTGAACTCCGCTGCATGCAGACATTGAATCGGTAGCGATTCCTTGTGACGCTGCCCCGGCCAATGCATGCCCCTCCCCCCGCGCATGCATGTGCCGCAGCAGGAGAAATCACTTGATCGCTGACCACTGAATTATTTCTCCTGCCTTCGCACTATAACTCAGTGGAGACTACCGTATACTTGCGAGCAGCGGGAGGAAGACGGGGCGGACAACTGACATCATGCCCCCGGCACACCTCGTCCCACCCGCAATCCCATGGGAATGGCCAGCGTTTATGCAGCGTTTATTATGCACGTTTACCCCCAACCCCACAGCCGCACTCCCCGGCCCGCACCGCTATGTGCGAACAGCCTGGGCGACATTGTAAATCGGCATGGCCATTCGCAGTCAGGGTTTCTGACTACATAGAAATGCAAATGTGCAAACCCCAAGCATCGGGGTGAACTAGAATCGGCCCCTTACTCTTGTATCTCCAACCCTTGGGCAGAAGAGCCGCCTCTCCAATACTAATTCATTCAGGGGTATAAAGTTGTGAAACCAGTGGAGACGTTGCCTGTGGCAACCTTTCAGCTTATCAAGTACTGTACATTCTATAAACTGATACGTAGCAGCTGATTGGTTGCCATAGGTCTGCACTGGATCGCTTCTCCACTCTTTTCACTGTATTCGCAGTGTAATGATAATCAGGGCAGCCGAGAGGAATGCCGGGCCCCGGTAAAATGTTGAGGGCGTGGTCTAAGTGTGTGTGTTGTGGGAACCTCCCACACTTAGGCCAGGCCCCCAAAATGTTTAGAGGAGGGTGAAAGAAAACTCTAAAAACTGTAAACTCCGAAGCAGCACACACCTACAGCATGTGCTGTGCTGACTGCAGGCTCAGCATGAGTGTCTCACGCTGTCAGTGAGACACTCATGCTGAGCCTGCTGTCAGCACAGCACATGTTGTAGAAGTGTGTGCTACTGTTGCTACCCGGGAGAGATGGAGGGGGAAGGGAGGGGTCAGACCAGGGCCCCTGCGGGGCCCCTTCAGCAAGCCTAGGCCCGGGTAATTAGTACCCACTACCCCCCTCTCTCGGCTCCCCTGATGATAATCGCCTGCTTTGCAAATCAGGTCTGAATTGGGCCCTATACTGTGTGACCTATTATATGGCAAAGATATGTCGGCAGGACTATGTGTCGGAGAAAACACTGTGTACTCAGATCATAGTGTATCTGACCGCTACGCAGAAAGCACCAGCTGTATACAGTATTATAGGCAGTAGCACCCGGGCGGTGGCCTATGTATACAGTATATTAGGCAGTAACACCCCGGGCGCTGGCCTATGTATACAGTATTATAGGCAGTAACACCCGGGCGCTGACCTATGTATACAGTATAATAGGCAGAAACACCCGGGCGCTGACCTATGTATACCGTATAATAGGCAGTAACACCTGGGCGCTGGCCTATGTATACAGTATATTAGGCAGTAACACCCGGGCGCTGGCCTATGTATACAGTATTATAGGCAGTAACACCCGGGCGCTGACCTATGTATACAGTATAATAGGCAGAAACACCCGGGCGCTGACCTATGTATACCGTATAATAGGCAGTAACACCCGGGCGCTGGCCTATGTATACAGTATTATAGGCAGTAACACCCGGGCGCTGGCCTGTGTATACAGTAGTATACAGTCAGGGCCGGCGCTACCCGCTCAGCGCAGCCTGCAATGCAGGTAGGCGCCGGCCCTGAGAGGCGCTCCGAGTCCTGCCCGACAGCTTCCTCTAACAGCGCTGCTGCTGCCGGGTGCCGCAGTCAGCAGTGCACCTGTCAATATATATGACAGCCTCGGCGCCGGCAGCAGGCTCAGCGCGCCACGCAGGCAGCACAGCAGAGCCCTGTACCACTGTGTGAGCCGTCGCTGCTGTCAGCGTCAGAGAGTGGTCAGCGTCAGCCAGGAGAAAGCTGGTGCCAGGAAGCCACTCCTATTAATGGAGACTGGAGGTGCTGCTGAGTGCCAGGAATAAGGTAATAACCACAGACCATATAATTTTGGTGCTCCCCCCCCCCCCCCAACTATATATATATATATATATATATATATAATATATATATATATATATATATATATATATATATATATATATATATATATATATATATATATATATATATATATATATTGTCCAGTCAGATAGCACAGCAGTTCTGGATGTATTATAATATGTGTCCCTGCACTCATAAAAAAAAAACAAAAAAAACTTTTGTACTCTACAGAAAGTGGTAACCCTGCTACCTTCCAGAACACTGACAAGTAGCAGCATCAGCTCCCACCCAGATACTTCTCATTGGCAACTGTTACACGGTGCTACTACTGTCAGCAATTGGTGTGGGCGTTACACGGTGCTAGTTCTGTCGGCAGCTGGTGTGGGCGTTACACGGTGCTACTACTGTCGGCAACTGGTGTGGGCGTTACACGGTGCTACTACTGTCTGCAACTGATGTGGGCGTTACACGGTGCTACTACTGTCGGCAACTGATGTGGGCGTTACATGGTGCTTCTTCTGTCGGCAACTGGTGTGGGCGTTACACGGTGCTACTACTGTCGGCAACTGATGTGGGCGTTACATGGTGCTTCTTCTGTCGGCAGCTGGTGTGGGCGTTACACGGTGCTAGTTCTGTCGGCAGCTGGTGTGGGCGTTACACGGTGCTACTACTGTCGGCAACTGGTGTGGGCGGTACACGGTGCTACTACTGTCGGCAACTGGTGTGGGCGTTACACGGTGCTACTACTGTCGACAACTGGTGTGGGCGTTACACGGTGCTACTACTGTCGGCAGCTGGTGTGGGCGTTACACGGTGCTACTACTGTCGGCAACTGGTGTGGGCGTTACACGGTGCTACTACTGTCTGCAACTGATGTGGGCGTTACACGGTGCTACTACTGTCGGCAACTGGTGTGGGCGTTACATGGTGCTTCTTCTGTCGGCAGCTGGTGTGGGCGTTACATGGTGCTTCTTCTGTCGGCAGCTGGTGTGGGCGTTACATATACTCAGCGCTTCTAATGAGGGCAACAGTGAGCTTTATGTATTAGCAATGCTACTACTATCAGAGCTTGTGGTCCGGCAGCTTCAGTTATTGATTGGCTGTCGGACCGAGAGCTCCAATTGGCTCATGAGCTGGCGCCATATTTGAAAATGAATTCCATGCCTATGTAGGCTCTGCTGGTCTCAGGGCTAGACTGGACTTGATTACACAGCAGTACTGGGGCATTGTTTAAGGGGCACTACTCGTGGCATTATGTGTATAAGCAGAAGTACTTGGGGCATTATGCATAGCATAATGTGTAAGGTGCATCACGATGTGTGACATATCTTGTAATTGACATTACTGTGAAGCATAATGAGGAATGGCCATTATGGCATGTGGCATAATGTGTAATAACGGTGTTATTGGTACTGTTATGTGGCCATGCCCCTACATTTTTCTCTGTAGTGATGGTAGTGGGGTGGGGTCACAATTCCTTTTCTGCCACAGTTACAGCTCTGGTGCTTGTAATGAGAATAAGATTGTGCTACTGTGTCATGATTTGAACTGGGAGTACTATTGTGTGCCCATGCCCCTTCCTTGTGAGACCACACATCTTTTTTCGGTGTGCGCTGTCTCTTTGTAAAGTATGAGGGGGCGCAAATGTAAAGTTTGCAGGAGGGCGCCAAACACCCTAGCACCGGCCCTGTATACAGTATGTATACGGGCAGTAACACCCGGGCGCTGGCCTGTGTATACAGTATAATAGGCAGTAACACCCGGGCACTGGCCTATGTATACAGTAGTATACAGTATATTAGGCAGTAACACCCGGGCGCTGGCCTAAGTATACAGTAGTATACAGTATGTATACGGGCAGTAACACCCGGGCACTGGCCTATGTATACAGTAGTATACAGTATATTAGGCAGTAACACCCGGGCGCTGGCCTAAGTATACAGTATGTATACGGGCAGTAACACCCGGGCACTGGCCTGTGTATACAGTAGTATACAGTATAATAGGCAGTAACACCCGGGCACTGGCCTATGTATACAGTAGTATACAGTATATTAGGCAGTAACACCCGGGCGCTGGCCTAAGTATACAGTAGTATACAGTATGTATACGGGCAATAACACCTGGGCGCTGGCCTTAGTATACAGTATGTATACGGGCAATAACACCCGGGCGCTGGCCTAAGTATGCAGTAGTATACAGTATGTATACGGGCAGTAACACCCGGGCGCTGGCTTAAGTATACAGTAGTATACAGTATGTATACGGGCAATAACACCCGGGCGCTGGCCTGTGTATACAGTAGTATACAGTATGTATACGGGCAATAACACCCGGGCGCTGGCCTGTGTATACAGTAGTATACAGTATGTATACGGGCAATAACACCCGGGCGCTGGCCTGTGTATACAGTAGTATACAGTATGTATACAGGCAATAACACCCGGGCGCTGGCCTGTGTATACAGTAGTATACAGTATGTATACGGGCAATAACACCCGGGCGCTGGCCTAAGTATACAGTATGTATACGGGCAGTAACACCCGGGCGCTGGCCTAAGGATACAGTAGTATACAGTATGTATACGGGCAGTAACACCCGGGCACTGGCCTATGTATACAGTAGTATACAGTATATTAGGCAGTAACACCCGGGCGCTGGCCTTAGTATACAGTGGTATACAGTATGTATACGGCAGTAACACCCGGGCGCTGGCCTGTGTATACAGTAGTATACAGTATGTATACGGCCAATAACACCCGGGCGCTGGCCTAAGTATACAGTAGTATACAGTATGTATACGGGCAGTAACACCCGGGCGCTGGCCTGTGTATACAGTAGTATACAGTATGTATACGGGCAATAACACCCGGGCGCTGGCCTGTGTATACAGTAGTATACAGTATGTATACGGGCAGTAACACCCGGGCGCTGGCCTGTGTATACAGTAGTATACAGTATGTATACAGGCAATAACACCCGGGCGCTGGCCTGTGTATACAGTAGTATACAGTATGTATACGGGCAATAACACCCGGGCGCTGGCCTAAGTATACAGTATGTATACGGGCAGTAACACCCGGGCGCTGGCCTAAGTATACAGTAGTATACAGTATGTATACGGGCAGTAACACCCGGGCACTGGCCTATGTATACAGTAGTATACAGTATATTAGGCAGTAACACCCGGGCGCTGGCCTTAGTATACAGTGGTATACAGTATGTATACGGCAGTAACACCCGGGCGCTGGCCTGTGTATACAGTAGTATACAGTATGTATACGGCCAATAACACCCGGGCGCTGGCCTAAGTATACAGTAGTATACAGTATGTATACGGGCAGTAACACCCGGGCGCTGGCCTGTGTATACAGTAGTATACAGTATGTATACGGGCAATAACACCCGGGCGCTGGCCTAAGTATACAGTAGTATACAGTATGTATACGGGCAGTAACACCCGGGCGCTGGCCTGTGTATACAGTATAATAGGCAGTAACACCCGGGCACTGGCCTATGTATACAGTAGTATACAGTATATTAGGCAGTAACACCCGGGCGCTGGCCTAAGTATACAGTATGTATACGGGCAGTAACACCCGGGCACTGGCCTGTGTATACAGTAGTATACAGTATAATAGGCAGTAACACCCGGGCACTGGCCTATGTATACAGTAGTATACAGTATATTAGGCAGTAACACCCGGGCGCTGGCCTAAGTATACAGTAGTATACAGTATGTATACGGGCAATAACACCTGGGCGCTGGCCTTAGTATACAGTATGTATACGGGCAATAACACCCGGGCGCTGGCCTAAGTATGCAGTAGTATACAGTATGTATACGGGCAGTAACACCCGGGCGCTGGCTTAAGTATACAGTAGTATACAGTATGTATACGGGCAATAACACCCGGGCGCTGGCCTGTGTATACAGTAGTATACAGTATGTATACGGGCAATAACACCCGGGCGCTGGCCTGTGTATACAGTAGTATACAGTATGTATACAGGCAATAACACCCGGGCGCTGGCCTGTGTATACAGTAGTATACAGTATGTATACGGGCAATAACACCCGGGCGCTGGCCTAAGTATACAGTATGTATACGGGCAGTAACACCCGGGCGCTGGCCTAAGTATACAGTAGTATACAGTATGTATACGGGCAGTAACACCCGGGCACTGGCCTATGTATACAGTAGTATACAGTATATTAGGCAGTAACACCCGGGCGCTGGCCTTAGTATACAGTGGTATACAGTATGTATACGGCAGTAACACCCGGGCGCTGGCCTGTGTATACAGTAGTATACAGTATGTATACGGCCAATAACACCCGGGCGCTGGCCTAAGTATACAGTAGTATACAGTATGTATACGGGCAGTAACACCCGGGCGCTGGCCTGTGTATACAGTAGTATACAGTATGTATACGGGCAATAACACCCGGGCGCTGGCCTAAGTATACAGTAGTATACAGTATGTATACGGGCAGTAACACCCGGGCGCTGGCCTGTGTATACAGTATAATAGGCAGTAACACCCGGGCACTGGCCTATGTATACAGTAGTATACAGTATATTAGGCAGTAACACCCGGGCGCTGGCCTAAGTATACAGTATGTATACGGGCAGTAACACCCGGGCACTGGCCTGTGTATACAGTAGTATACAGTATAATAGGCAGTAACACCCGGGCACTGGCCTATGTATACAGTAGTATACAGTATATTAGGCAGTAACACCCGGGCGCTGGCCTAAGTATACAGTAGTATACAGTATGTATACGGGCAATAACACCTGGGCGCTGGCCTTAGTATACAGTATGTATACGGGCAATAACACCCGGGCGCTGACCTAAGTATGCAGTAGTATACAGTATGTATACGGGCAGTAACACCCGGGCGCTGGCTTAAGTATACAGTAGTATACAGTATGTATACGGGCAATAACACCCGGGCGCTGGCCTGTGTATACAGTAGTATACAGTATGTATACGGGCAATAACACCCGGGCGCTGGCCTGTGTATACAGTAGTATACAGTATGTATACGGGCAATAACACCCGGGCGCTGGCCTGTGTATACAGTAGTATACAGTATGTATACGGGCAATAACACCCGGGCGCTGGCCTGTGTATACAGTAGTATACAGTATGTATACAGGCAATAACACCCGGGCGCTGGCCTGTGTATACAGTAGTATACAGTATGTATACGGGCAATAACACCCGGGCGCTGGCCTAAGTATACAGTATGTATACGGGCAGTAACACCCGGGCGCTGGCCTAAGTATACAGTAGTATACAGTATGTATACGGGCAGTAACACCCGGGCACTGGCCTATGTATACAGTAGTATACAGTATATTAGGCAGTAACACCCGGGCGCTGGCCTTAGTATACAGTGGTATACAGTATGTATACGGCAGTAACACCCGGGCGCTGGCCTGTGTATACAGTAGTATACAGTATGTATACGGCCAATAACACCCGGGCGCTGGCCTAAGTATACAGTAGTATACAGTATGTATACGGGCAGTAACACCCGGCGCTGGCCTGTGTATACAGTAGTATACAGTATGTATACGGGCAATAACACCCGGGCGCTGGCCTGTGTATACAGTAGTATACAGTATGTATACGGGCAGTAACACTTGGGCGCTGGCCTGTGTATACAGTAGTATACAGTATGTATACGGGCAGTAACACTTGGGCGCTGGCCTGTGTATACAGTAGTATACAGTATGTATACAGGCAATAACACCCGGGCGCTGGCCTGTGTATACAGTAGTATACAGTATGTATATGGCCAATAACACCCGGGCGCTGGCCTGTGTATACAGTAGTATACAGTATGTATACGGGCAATAACACCCGGGCGCTGGCCTGTGTATACAGTAGTATACAGTATGTATACGGGCAGTAACACCCGGGCGCTGGCCTGTGTATACAGTAGTATACAGTATGTATACGGGCAGTAACACTTGGGCGCTGGCCTGTGTATACAGTAGTATACAGTATGTATACGGGCAGTAACACTTGGGCGCTGGCCTGTGTATACAGTAGTATACAGTATGTATACAGGCAATAACACCCGGGCGCTGGCCTGTGTATACAGTAGTATACAGTATGTATACGGCCAATAACACCCGGGCGCTGGCCTGTGTATACAGTAGTATACAGTATGTATACGGGCAGTAACACCCGGGCGCTGGCCTGTGTATACAGTAGTATACAGTATGTATACGGGCAGTAACACCCGGGCGCTGGCCTGTGTATACAGTATAATAGGCAGTAACACCCGGGCACTGGCCTGTGTATACAGTAGTATACAGTATATTAGGCAGTAACACCCGGGCACTGGCCTGTGTATACAGTAGTATACAGTATGTATACGGCCAATAACACCCGGGCGCTGGCCTGTGTATACAGTAGTATACAGTATGTATACGCGCAGTAACACCCGGGCGCTGGCCTGTGTATACAGTAGTATACAGTATGTATACGGGCAATAACACCCGGGCGCTGGCCTATGTATACAGTAGTATACAGTATGTATACGGGCAATAACACCCGGGCGCTGGCCTAAGTATACAGTAGTATACAGTATGTATACGGGCAGTAACACCCGGGCGCTGGCCTGTGTATACAGTATAATAGGCAGTAACACCCGGGCACTGGCCTGTGTATACAGTAGTATACAGTATGTATACGGGCAATAACACCCGGGCGCTGGCCTATGTATACAGTAGTATACAGTATGTATACGGGCAATAACACCCGGGCGCTGGCCTAAGTATACAGTAGTATACAGTATGTATACGGGCAGTAACACCCGGGCGCTGACCTGTGTATACAGTAGTATACAGTATGTATACGGGCAATAACACCCGGGCGCTGGCCTGTGTATACAGTAGTATACAGTATGTATACGGGCAATAACACCCGGGCGCTGGCCTAAGTATACAGTATGTATACGGGCAGTAACACCCGGGCGCTGGCCTATGTATACAGTAGTATACAGTATGTATACGGGCAATAACACCCGGGCGCTGGCCTAAGTATACAGTAGTATACAGTATGTATACGGGCAGTAACACCCGGGCACTGGCCTATGTATACAGTAGTATACAGTATATTAGGCAGTAACACCCGGGCGCTGGCCTTAGTATACAGTGGTATACAGTATGTATACGGCAGTAACACCCGGGCGCTGGCCTGTGTATACAGTAGTATACAGTATGTATACGGCCAATAACACCCGGGCGCTGGCCTAAGTATACAGTAGTATACAGTATGTATACGGGCAGTAACACCCGGGCGCTGGCCTGTGTATACAGTAGTATACAGTATGTATACGGGCAATAACACCCGGGCGCTGGCCTGTGTATACAGTAGTATACAGTATGTATACGGGCAATAACACCCGGGCGCTGGCCTGTGTATACAGTAGTATACAGTATGTATACGGCCAATAACACCCGGGCACTGGCCTAAGTGTACAGTAGTATACAGTATGTATACGGGCAGTAACACTTGGGCGCTGGCCTGTGTATACAGTAGTATACAGTATGTATACGGCCAATAACACCCGGGCGCTGGCCTAAGTATACAGTAGTATACAGTATGTATACGGGCAGTAACACCCGGGCGCTGGCCTGTGTATACAGTATAATAGGCAGTAACACCCGGGCACTGGCCTGTGTATACAGTAGTATACAGTATATTAGGCAGTAACACCCGGGCGCTGGCCTGTGTATACAGTAGTATACAGTATATATACGGGCAGTAACACCCGGGCGCTGGCCTGTGTATACAGTAGTATACAGTATGTATACGGCCAATAACACCCGGGCGCTGGCCTGTGTATACAGTAGTATACAGTATGTATACGGGCAGTAACACCCGGGCGCTGGCCTGTGTATACAGTAGTATACAGTATGTATACGGGCAATAACACCCGGGCGCTGGCCTATGTATACAGTAGTATACGGGCAATAACACCCGGGCGCTGGCCTAAGTATACAGTAGTATACAGTATGTATACGGGCAGTAACACCCGGGCGCTGGCCTGTGTATACAGTATAATAGGCAGTAACACCCGGGCACTGGCCTGTGTATACAGTATAATAGGCAGTAACACCCGGGCGCTGGCCTGTGTATACAGTAGTATACAGTATGTATACGGCCAATAACAACCGGGCGCTGGCCTGTGTATACAGTAGTATACAGTATGTATACGGGCAGTAACACCCGGGCGCTGGCCTGTGTATACAGTAGTATACAGTATGTATACGGGCAATAACACCCGGGCGCTGGCCTATGTATACAGTAGTATACAGTATGTATACGGGCAATAACACCCGGGCGCTGGCCTAAGTATACAGTAGTATACAGTATGTATACGGGCAGTAACACCCGGGCGCTGACCTGTGTATACAGTAGTATACAGTATGTATACGGGCAATAACACCCGGGCGCTGGCCTGTGTATACAGTAGTATACAGTATGTATACGGGCAATAACACCCGGGCGCTGGCCTGTGTATACAGTAGTATACAGTATGTATACGGGCAATAACACCCGGGCGCTGGCCTAAGTATACAGTATGTATACGGGCAGTAACACCCGGGCGCTGGCCCATGTATACAGTAGTATACAGTATGTATACGGGCAATAACACCCGGGCGCTGGCCTAAGTATACAGTAGTATACAGTATGTATACGGGCAGTAACACCCGGGCGCTGGCCTGTGTATACAGTAGTATACAGTATGTATACGGGCAATAACACCCGGGCGCTGGCCTAAGTATACAGTATGTATACGGGCAGTAACACCCGGGCGCTGGCCCATGTATACAGTAGTATACAGTATGTATACGGGCAATAACACCCGGGCGCTGGCCTAAGTATACAGTAGTATACAGTATGTATACGGGCAGTAACACCCGGGCGCTGGCCTTAGTATACAGTATGTATACGGGCAATAACACCCGGGTGCTGGCCTATGTATACAGTAGTATACAGTATGTATACGGGCAATAACACCCGGGCGCTGGCCTAAGTATACAGTAGTATACAGTATGTATACGGGCAGTAACACCCGGGCGCTGGCCTTAGTATACAGTATGTATACGGGCAATAACACCCGGGTGCTGGCCTATGTATACAGTAGTATACAGTATGTATACGGGCAATAACACCCGGGCGCTGGCCTAAGTATACAGTAGTATACAGTATGTATACGGGCCATAACACCCGGGCGCTGGCCTATGTATACAGTAGTATACAGTATGTATACGGGCAATAACACCCGGGCGCTGGCCTAAGTATACAGTAGTATACAGTATGTATACGGGCAATAACACCCGGGCGCTGACCTGTGTATACAGTAGTATACAGTATGTATACGGGCAATAACACCCGGGCGCTGGCCTAAGTATACAGTAGTATACAGTATGTATACGGGCAATAACACCCGGGCGCTGGCCTATGTATACAGTAGTATACAGTATGTATACGGGCAATAACACCCGGGCGCTGGCCTGTGTATACAGTAGTATACAGTATGTATACGGGCAATAACACCCGGGCTCTGGCCTGTGTATACAGTAGTATACAGTATGTATACGGCCAATAACACCCGGGCGCTGGCCTAAGTATACAGTAGTATACAGTATGTATACGGCAGTAACACCCGGGCGCTGGCCTGTGTATACAGTATAATACAGTATGTATACGGGCAATAACACCCGGGCGCTGGCCTGTGTATACAGTAGTATACAGTATGTATACAGGCAGTAACACCCGGGCGCTGGCCTAGTATACAGTATAATACAGTATGTATACGGGCAATAACACCCGGGCGCTGGCCTGTGTATACAGTAGTATACAGTATGTATACGGGCAGTAACACCCGGGCGCTGGCCTGTGTATACAGTAGTATACAGTATGTATACGGGCAATAACACCCGGGCGCTGGCCTGTGTATACAGTAGTATACAGTATGTATACGGGCAATAACACCCGGGCGCTGGCCTGTGTATACAGTAGTATACAGTATGTATACGGGCAATAACACCCGGGCGCTGGCCTGTGTATACAGTAGTATACAGTATGTATACGGGCAATAACACCCGGGCGCTGGCCTGTGTATACAGTAGTATACAGCATGTATACGGCAGTAACACCCGGGCGCTGGCCTGTGTATACAGTAGTATACAGTATGTATACGGGCAATAACACCCGGCCGCTGGCCTGTGTATACAGTAGTATACAGCATGTATACGGCAGTAACACCCGGGCGCTGGCCTGTGTATACAGTAGTATACAGTATGTATACGGGCAATAACACCTGGGCGCTGGCCTTAGTATACAGTATGTATACGGGCAGTAACACTTGGGCGCTGGCCTGTGTATACAGTAGTATACAGTATGTATACGGGCAGTAACACCCGGGCGCTGGCCTGTGTATACAGTATAATAGGCAGTAACACCCGGGCACTGGCCTGTGTATACAGTAGTATACAGTATATTAGGCAGTAACACCCGGGCACTGGCCTGTGTATACAGTAGTATACAGTATGTATACGGCCAATAACACCCGGGCGCTGGCCTGTGTATACAGTAGTATACAGTATGTATACGGGCAGTAACACCCGGGCGCTGGCCTGTGTATACAGTAGTATACAGTATGTATACGGGCAATAACACCCGGGCGCTGGCCTATGTATACAGTAGTATACAGTATGTATACGGGCAATAACACCCGGGCGCTGGCCTAAGTATACAGTAGTATACAGTATGTATACGGGCAGTAACACCCGGGCGCTGACCTGTGTATACAGTATAATAGGCAGTAACACCCGGGCACTGGCCTGTGTATACAGTATAATAGGCAGTAACACCCGTGCGCTGGCCTGTGTATACAGTAGTATACAGTATGTATACGGCCAATAACACCCGGGCGCTGGCCTGTGTATACAGTAGTATACAGTATGTATACGGGCAGTAACACCCGGGCGCTGGCCTGTGTATACAGTAGTATACAGTATGTATACGGGCAATAACACCCGGGCGCTGGCCTGTGTATACAGTAGTATACAGTATGTATACGGGCAATAACACCCGGGCGCTGGCCTAAGTATACAGTATGTATACGGGCAGTAACACCCGGGCGCTGGCCCATGTATACAGTAGTATACAGTATGTATACGGGCAATAACACCCGGGCGCTGGCCTAAGTATACAGTAGTATACAGTATGTATACGGGCAGTAACACCCGGGCGCTGGCCTGTGTATACAGTAGTATACAGTATGTATACGGGCAATAACACCCGGGCGCTGGCCTAAGTATACAGTATGTATACGGGCAGTAACACCCGGGCGCTGGCCCATGTATACAGTAGTATACAGTATGTATACGGGCAATAACACCCGGGCGCTGGCCTAAGTATACTGTAGTATACAGTATGTATACGGGCAGTAACACCCCGGCGCTGGCCTTAGTATACAGTATGTATACGGGCAATAACACCCGGGTGCTGGCCTATGTATACAGTAGTATACAGTATGTATACGGGCAATAACACCCGGGCGCTGGCCTAAGTATACAGTAGTATACAGTATGTATACGGGCAGTAACACCCGGGCGCTGACCTGTGTATACAGTAGTATACAGTATGTATACGGGCAATAACACCCGGGCGCTGGCCTAAGTATACAGTAGTATACAGTATGTATACGGGCAATAACACCCGGGCGCTGGCCTATGTATACAGTAGTATACAGTATGTATACGGGCAATAACACCCGGGCGCTGGCCTGTGTATACAGTAGTATACAGTATGTATACGGGCAATAACACCCGGGCGCTGGCCTATGTATACAGTAGTATACAGTATGTATACGGGCAATAACACCCGGGCGCTGGCCTGTGTATACAGTAGTATACAGTATGTATACGGGCAGTAACACCCGGGCGCTGGCCTGTGTATACAGTAGTATACAGTATGTATACGGCCAATAACACCCGGGCGCTGGCCTAAGTATACAGTAGTATACAGTATGTATACGGCAGTAACACCCGGGCGCTGGCCTGTGTATACAGTATAATACAGTATGTATACGGGCAATAACACCCGGGCGCTGGCCTGTGTATACAGTAGTATACAGTATGTATACAGGCAGTAACACCCGGGCGCTGGCCTAGTATACAGTATAATACAGTATGTATACGGGCAATAACACCCGGGCGCTGGCCTGTGTATACAGTAGTATACAGTATGTATACGGGCAGTAACACCCGGGCGCTGGCCTGTGTATACAGTAGTATACAGTATGTATACGGGCAATAACACCCGGGCGCTGGCCTGTGTATACAGTAGTATACAGTATGTATACGGGCAATAACACCCGGGCGCTGGCCTGTGTATACAGTAGTATACAGTATGTATACGGGCAATAACACCCGGGCGCTGGCCTGTGTATACAGTAGTATACAGCATGTATACGGCAGTAACACCCGGGCGCTGGCCTGTGTATACAGTAGTATACAGTATGTATACGGGCAATAACACCCGGGCGCTGGCCTGTGTATACAGTAGTATACAGCATGTATACGGCAGTAACACCCGGGCGCTGGCCTGTGTATACAGTAGTATACAGTATGTATACGGGCAATAACACCCGGGCGCTGGCCAGACTCAATTAGCACAAATAAATAGTTTTCCCTGAAAGCTGTCAATAAGAGTCACATATCCTGTACAGAGATGTAATCACTTCACACATGACCCACTTTCCGCAGATTTAATGAAATCTGAATTTTAATAGCCTTTTAGAATAACAGCCAATTTGGAGCCAATTTAATCTGTACATTCTTTTCTAAAATGAATGAAGATAAAAAGATTTAACAAAACGTCTTAACCCTCTGCCTTTTATTTGTGCCTTTGACCAGACTTACAGTAATAAGGATATTTAATGAGGTAAATTGTGTTCAAATTCAACAAAAAATCAAAATAAAAATCCAATACGAATGTTTGTGGTGCAATAAGTTGTACACTTGCGGCTGCTCCCATATTATTTTTTAAACAACTACTGTATACTGGGTGATTCATCGCATCCTACAGGCGCTCTTCACACCATCGTAAGGGCTGTGCCCCGTTAAACATAGAATAATTGTATTGTGTAAAATGTGCTTTTACCTGTAGTTAGCTGCAGGGACTGTGCAACTTCCCCAACTCCAGAAGCAAGTAGTGGGGGCAGGCAGATGGTGGGGGGGTCTCTGTACCCCAATGCAGCAATGCCCCATCACCCCGTCACATATTAGACAGCCAAAGCTACGGCTAATACATAAGTACCAAATCTCCAGGATTACAATTGTAGCAATAGCTACTAAGAGACGGATCACATGACCGGGTAATTATATATGAAATCACTGCCTAAAGAATTCCGAGCCAATACCTAAGCCTCTATATCTAATTATTGCCAGCTTGTATGTGTTAAGTGTTGTGTTTTGTTTGTCCTTTTTATATACTTTTTTATTATGAAGTGCACTTCTAGAAACATGTTATTATGAATTGTGGCATTTTAATAAATTTATCTATTTTGAGATACAAACATTTATGTATTGATTTCAACTAAATACAGCTGCGCCTCTTTAATTAGCACTAACGACTTTGTCCGATGTTGCTATTTCCCTCTACCTATGTACCATACTGGGGTACGTATGTACCATACTGGGGTACCTATGTAACATACTTGGGTATCTATGTACCATACTGGGGTACCTATGTAACATACTGGGGTACCTATGTAACATACTTGGGTATCTATGTACCATACTGGGGTACCTATGTAACATACTGGGGTACCTATGTACCATACTGGGGTATCTATGTGACATACTGGGGTACCTATGTACCATACTGGGATACCTATGTACCATACTGGGGTACCTATGTAACATACTTGGGTATCTATGTACCATACTGGGTACCTATGTAACATACTGGGGTACCTATGTACCATACTGGGGTACCTATGTGACATACTGGGGTACCTATGTACCATACTGGAATACCTATGTGACATACTGGGGTACCTATGTGACATACTGGGGTACCTATGTACCATACTGGGGTACCTATGTAAAATACTGAAGATACTGGGGCACCTATGTAACATACTGGGGTACCTATGTACCATACTGAAGTACCTATGTAACATAATGGGGTACCTATGTACCATACTGGGGTACCTATGTAACATAATGGGGTACCTATGTACCATATTGTGGTACCTATGTAACATAATGTGGTACCTATGTACCATACTGGGGTACCTATGTGAATTACTGGGGTACCTATGTACCATACTGGGTTACCTATGTACCATACTGGGGTACCTATGTACCATACTGGGGTACCTATGTAACATACTTGGGTACCTATGTGACATACTGGGGTACCTATGTACCATACTGGGGTACCTATGTAACATACTGGGGTACCTATGTGACATACTGGGGTACCTATGTACCATACTGGGGTACCTATGTACCATACTGGGGTACCTATGTAAAAAAATGAAGATAATGGGGCACCTATGTACCATACTGAAGTACCTATGTAACATAATGGGGTACCTATGTACTATACTGGGGTACCTATGTAACATAATGGGGTACCTATGTACCATACTGTGGTACCTATGTAACATAATGTGGTACCTATGTACCACACTGGGGTACCTATGTGCCAAACTGGGGTACCTATGTAACATAATGGGGTACCTATGTGCCATAATGGGGTACCTATGTACCATACTAGGGTACCTATGTAACATACTGGGGTACCTATGTAACATAGTGAAGTAGCGTAACTACTGTAACTACTGTAAGGCAGCCCTGGCACCCGCTGGACGCACGGACACTGCTGCCTGACTTGCCATTGTCCCATCCTTCTTTCCAGTGGCGTAACTACTGTAAGGCAGCCCTGACACCCGCTGGACGCACTGACATGCTGCTGCCTGACTTGCCATTGTCCCATCCTTCTTACCAGTGGCGTAACTACTGTAAGGCAGCCCTGGCACCCGCTGTACGCACTGACATGCTGTTGCCTGACTTGCCATTGTCCCATCCTTCTCGCCAGTGGCGTAACTTCTGTAAGGCAGCCCTGGCACCCGCTGGACGCACTGACATGCTGCTGCCTGACTTGCCATTGTCCCATCCTCCTCGCCAGTGGCGTAACTACTGTAAGGCAGCCCTGACACCCGCTGGACGCACTGACATGCTGCTGCCTGACTTGCCATTGTCCCATCCTTCTCGCCAGTGGCGTAACTACTGTAAGGCAGCCCTGGCACCCGCTGGACGCACTGACATGCTGCTGCCTGACTTGCCATTGTCCCATCCTTCTCGCCAGTGGCGTAACTACTGTAAGGCAGCCCTGGCACCCGCTGGATGCACTGACATGCTGCTGCCTGACTTGCCATTGTCCCATCCTTATCGCCAGTGGCGTAACTACTGTAAGGCAGCCCTGGCACCCGCTGGATGCACTGACATGCTGCTGCCTGACTTGCCATTGTCCCATCCTTCTCGCCAGTGGCGTAACTACTGTAAGGCAGCCCTGGCACCCGCTGGACGCACTGACATGCTGCTGCCTGACTTGCCATTGTCCCATCCTTCTCGCCAGTGGCGTAACTACTGTAAGGCAGCCCTGGCACCCGCTGGACGCACTGACATGCTGCTGCCTGACTTGCCATTGTCCCATCCTTCTCGCCAGTGGCGTAACTACTGTAAGGCAGCCCTGGCACCCGCTCGACGCACTGACATGCTGCTGCCTGACTTGCCATTGTCCCATCCTTCTCGCCAGTGGCGTAACTACTGTAAGGCAGCCCTGGCACCCGCTGGACGCACTGACATGCTGCTGCCTGACTTGCCATTGTCCCATCCTTCTCGCCAGTGGCGTAACTACTGTAAGGCAGCCCTGGCACCCGCTGGACGCACGGACACTGCTGCCTGACTCGCCATTGTCCCATCCTTCTCGCCAGTGGCGTAACTACTGTAAGGCAGCCCTGGCACCCGCTGGACGCACTGACATGCTGCTGCCTGACTTGCCATTGTCCCATCCTTCTCGCCAGTGGCGTAACTACTGTAAGGCAGCCCCGACACCCGCTGGACGCACTGACATGCTGCTGCCTGACTTGCCATTGTCCCATCCTTCTCGCCAGTGGCGTAACTACTGTAAGGCAGCCCTGGCACCCGCTGGACGCACTGACATGCTGCTGCCTGACTTGCCATTGTCCCATCCTTCTCGCCAGTGGCGTAACTACTGTAAGGCAGCCCTGGCACCCGCTGGACGCAGTGACATGCTGCTGCCTGACTTGCCATTGTCCCATCCTTCTCGCCAGTGGCGTAACTACTGTAAGGCAGCCCTGGCACCCGCTGGACGCACTGACATGCTGCTGCCTGACTTGCCATTGTCTCATCCTTCTCACCAGTGGCGTAACTACTGTAAGGCAGCCCTGACACCCGCTGGACGCACTGACATGCTGCTGCCTGACTTGCCATTGCCCCATCCTTCTCGCCAGTGGCGTAACTACTGTAAGGCAGCCCTGGCACCCGCTGGACGCACTGACATGCTGCTGCCTGACTTGCCATTGTCCCATCCTTCTCGCCAGTGGCGTAACTACTGTAAGGCAGCCCTGGCACCCGCTGGACGCACTGACATGCTGCTGCCTGGCTTGCCATTGTCCCATCCTCCTCGCCAGTGGCGTAACTACTGTAAGGCAGCCCTGGCACCCGCTGGACGCACTGACATGCTGCTGCCTGACTTGCCATTGTCCCATCCTTCTCGCCAGTGGCGTAACTACTGTAAGGCAGCCCTAACACCCGCTGGACGCACTGACATGCTGCTGCCTGACTTGCCATTGTCCCATCCTTCTCGCCAGTGGCGTAACTACTGTAAGGCAGCCCTGGCACCCGCTGGAAACACTGACATGCTGCTGCCTGACTTGCCATTGTCCCATCCTTCTCGCCAGTGGCGTAACTACTGTGAGGCAGCCCTGACAACCGCTGGACGCACTGACATGCTGCTGCCTGACTTGCCATTGTCTCATCCTTCTCGCCAGTGGCATAACTACTGTGAGGCAGCCCTGGCACCCGCTGGATGCACTGACATGCTGCTGCCTGACTTGCCATTGTCCCATCCTTCTCGCCAGTGGCGTAACTACTGTGAGGCAGCCCTGGCACCCGCTCGACGCACTGACATGCTGCTGCCTGACTTGCCATTGTCCCATCCTTCTCGCCAGTGGCGTAACTACTGTAAGGTAGCCCCGGCACCCGCTGTACGCACTGACATGCTGCTGCCTGGCTTGCGATTGTCCCATCCTTCTCGCCAGTGGCGTAACTACTGTAAGGCAGCCCCGGCACCCGCTGTACGCACTGACATGCTGCTGCCTGGCTTGCCATTGTCCCATCCTTCTTACCAGTGGCGTAACTACTGTAAGGCAGCCCTGGCACCCGCTGGACGCATGGACACTGCTGCCTGATTTGCCATTGTCCCATCCTTCTCGCCAGTGGCGTAACTACTGTAAGGCAGCCCTGGCGCCCGCTGGACGCACTGACATGCTGCTGCCTGACTTGCCATTGTCCCATCCTTCTCGCCAGTGGCGTAACTACTGTAAGGCAGCCCTGGCACCCGCTGGACGCACTGACATGCTGCTGCCTGACTTGCCATTGTCCCATCCTTCTCGCCAGTGGCGTAACTACTGTAAGGCAGCCCTGGCACCCGCTGGACGCACTGACATGCTGCTGCCTGACTTGCCATTGTCCCATCCTTCTCGCCAGTGGCGTAACTACTGTAAGGCAGCCCTGGCACCCGCTGGACGCACTGACATGCTGCTGCCTGACTTGCCATTGTCCCATCCTTCTCGCAAGTGGCGTAACTACTGTGAGGCAGCCCTGGCACCCGCTGGACGCACTGACATGCTGCTGCCTGACTTGCCATTGTCCCATCCTTCTCGCCAGTGGCGTAACTACTGTAAGGCAGCCCTGGCACCCGCTGGACGCACTGACATGCTGCTGCCTGACTTGCCATTGTCCCATCCTTCTCGCCAGTGGCGTAACTACTGTAAGGCAGCCCTGGCACCCGCTGGACGCACTGACATGCTGCTGCCTGACTTGCCATTGTCCCATCCTTCTCGCCAGTGGCGTAACTACTGTAAGGCAGCCCCGGCACCCGCTGTATGCACTGACATGCTGCTGCCTGGCTTGCCATTGTCCCATCCTTCTTACCAGTGGCGTAACTACTGTAAGGCAGCCCTGGCACCCGCTGGACGCATGGACACTGCTGCCTGATTTGCCATTGTCCCATCCTTCTCGCCAGTGGCGTAACTACTGTAAGGCAGCCCTGGCACCCGCTGGACGCACTGACATGCTGCTGCCTGACTTGCCATTGTCCCATCCTTCTCGCCAGTGGCGTAACTACTGTAAGGCAGCCCTGGCACCCGCTGGACGCACTGACATGCTGCTGCCTGACTTGCCATTGTCCCATCCTTCTCGCCAGTGGCGTAACTACTGTAAGGCAGCCCTGGCACCCGCTGGACGCACTGACATGCTGCTGCCTGACTTGCCATTGTCCCATCCTTCTCGCCAGTGGCGTAACTACTGTAAGGCAGCCCTGGCACCCGCTGGACGCACTGACATGCTGCTGCCTGACTTGCCATTGTCCCATCCTTCTCGCAAGTGGCGTAACTACTGTGAGGCAGCCCTGGCACCCGCTGGACGCACTGACATGCTGCTGCCTGACTTGCCATTGTCCCATCCTTCTCGCCAGTGGCGTAACTACTGTGAGGCAGCCCTGGCAACCGCTGGACGCACTGACATGCTGCTGCCTGACTTGCCATTGTCCCATCCTTCTCGCCAGTGGCGTAACTACTGTAAGGTAGCCCCGGCACCCGCTGTACGCACTGACATGCTGCTGCCTGGCTTGCCATTGTCCCATCCTTCTCGCCAGTGGCGTAACTACTGTAAGGCAGCCCCGGCACCCGCTGTACGCACTGACATGCTGCTGCCTGGCTTGCCATTGTCCCATCCTTCTTACCAGTGGCGTAACTACTGTAAGGCAGCCCCGACACCCGCTGGACGCACTGACATGCTGCTGCCTGGCTTGCCATTGTCCCATCCTTCTTACCAGTGGCGTAACTACTGTAAGGCAGCCCTGGCACCCGCTGGACGCACTGACATGCTGCTCCCTGGCTTGCCATTGTCCCATCCTTCTTGCCAGTGGCGTATCTACTGTAAGGCAGCCCTGGCACCCACTGGACGCACTGACATGCTGCTGCCTGATTTGCCATTGTCCCATCCTTCTCGCCAGTGGTGTAACTACTGTAAGGCAGCCCTGGCACCCGCTGGACGCACTGACATGCTGCTGCCTGACTTGCCATTGTCCCATCCTTCTCACCAGTGGCGTAACTACTGTAAGGCAGCCCTGGCACCCGCTGGATGAACTGACATGCTGCTGCCTGACTTGCCATTGTCCCATCCTTCTCGACAGTGGCGTAACTACTGTAAGGCAGCCCTGGCACCCGCTGGATGAACTGACATGCTGCTGCCTGACTTGCCATTGTCCCATCCTTCTCACCAGTGGCAAAACTACTGTAAGGCAGCCCAGGCACCCGTTCGACGCACTGACATGCTGCTGCCTGACTTGCCATTGTCCCATCCTTCTCGCCAGTGGCGTAACTACTGTAAGGCAGCCCTGGCACCCGCTGGACACATGGACACTGCTGCCTGGCTTGCCATTGTCCCATCCTTCTCACCAGTGGCGTAACTACGGTAAGGCAGCCCCGGCACCCGCTAGACGCACTGACATGCTGCTGCCTGGCTTGCCATTGTCCCATCCTTCTCACCAGTGGCGTAACTACTGTAAGGCAGCCCTGGCAACCGCTGGACGCACTGACATGCTGCTGCCTGACTTGCCATTGTCCCATCCTTCTCGCCAGTGGCGTAACTACTGTAAGGCAGCCCTGGCACCCGCTGGATGCACTGACATGCTGCTGCCTGGCTTGCCATTGTCCCATCCTTCTCGCCAGTGGCGTAACTACTGTAAGGCAGCCCTGGCACCAGCTGGACGCACTGACATGCTGCTGCCTGACTTGCCATTGTCTCATCCTTCTCGCCAGTGGCGTATCTACTGTAAGGCAGCCCTGGCACCCGCTGGACGCACTGACATGCTGCTGCCTGACTTGCCATTGTCCCATCCTTCTCGCCAGTGGCATAACTACTGTAAGGCAGCCCTGGCACCCGCTGGACGCACTGACATGCTGCTGCCTGACTTGCCATTGTCCCATCCTTCTCGCCAGTAGCGTAACTACTGTAAGGCAGCCCTGGCACCCGCTGGACACACTGACATGCTGCTGCCTGACTTGCCATTGTCCCATCCTCCTTGCCAGTGGCATAACTACTGTAAGGCAGCCCTGGCACCCGCTGGATGCACTGACATGCTGCTGCCTGACTTGCCATTGTCCCATCCTCCTTGCCAGTGGCATAACTACTGTAAGGCAGCCCTGGCACCCGCTGGACGCACTGACATGCTGCTGCCTGACTTGCCATTGTCCCATCCTTCTTACCAGTGGCGTAACTACTGTAAGGCAGCCCTGGCACCCGCTGGACGCACTGACATGCTGTTGCCTGACTTGCCATTGTCCCATCCTTATTGCCAGTGGCATAACTACTGTAAGGCAGCCCTGGCACCCGCTGGACGCACTGACATGCTGCTGCCTGACTTGCCATTGTCCCATCCTTCTCGCCAGTGGTGTAACTACTGTAAGGCAGCCCTGGCACCTGCTAGACGCACTGACATGCTGCTGCCTGACTTGCCATTGTCCCATCCTTCTCGCCAGTGGCGTAACTACTGTAAGGCAGCCCTGACACCCGCTCGACGCACTGACATGCTGCTGCCTGACTTGCCATTGTCCCATCCTTCTCGCCAGTGGCGTAACTACTGTGAGGCAGCCCTGGCACCCGCTCGACGCACTGACATGCTGCTGCCTGACTTGCCATTGTCCCATCCTTCTCGCCAGTGGCGTAACTACTGTGAGGCAGCCCTGGCACCCGCTGGACGCACTGACATGCTGCTGCCTGACTTGCCATTGTCCCATCCTTCTCGCCAGTGGCGTAACTACTGTAAGGCAGCCCTGGCACCCGCTGGACGCATTGACATGCTGCTGCCTGACTTGCCATTGTCCCATCCTTCTCGCCAGTGGCGTAACTACTGTGAGGCAGCCCTGGCACCCGCTGGATGCACTGACATGCTGCTGCCTGACTTGCCATTGTCCCATCCTTCTCGCCAGTGGCGTAACTACTGTGAGGCAGCCCTGGCACCCGCTGGATGCACTGACATGCTGCTGCCTGACTTGCCATTGTCCCATCCTTCTCACCAGTGGCGTAACTACTGTAAGGCAGCCCTGGCAACCGCTGGACGCACTGACATGCTGCTGCCTGACTTGCCATTGTCCCATCCTTCTCGCCAGTGGCGTAACTACTGTAAGGCAGCCCTGGCACCCGCTGGATGCACTGACATGCTGCTGCCTGGCTTGCCATTGTCCCATCCTTCTCGCCAGTGGCGTAACTACTGTAAGGCAGCCCTGGCACCAGCTGGACGCACTGACATGCTGCTGCCTGACTTGCCATTGTCTCATCCTTCTCGTCAGTGGCGTATCTACTGTAAGGCAGCCCTGGCACCCGCTGGACGCACTGACATGCTGCTGCCTGACTTGCCATTGTCCCATCCTTCTCGCCAGTGGCATAACTACTGTAAGGCAGCCCTGGCACCCGCTGGACGCACTGACATGCTGCTGCCTGACTTGCCATTGTCCCATCCTTCTCGCCAGTAGCGTAACTACTGTAAGGCAGCCCTGGCACCCGCTGGACACACTGACATGCTGCTGCCTGACTTGCCATTGTCCCATCCTCCTTGCCAGTGGCATAACTACTGTAAGGCAGCCCTGGCACCCGCTGGACGCACTGACATGCTGCTGCCTGACTTGCCATTGTCCCATCCTCCTTGCCAGTGGCATAACTACTGTAAGGCAGCCCTGGCACCCGCTGGACGCACTGACATGCTGCTGCCTGACTTGCCATTGTCCCATCCTTCTTACCAGTGGCGTAACTACTGTAAGGCAGCCCTGGCACCCGCTGGACGCACTGACATGCTGTTGCCTGACTTGCCATTGTCCCATCCTTATTGCCAGTGGCATAACTACTGTAAGGCAGCCCTGGCACCCGCTCGACGCACTGACATGCTGCTGCCTGACTTGCCATTGTCCCATCCTTCTCACCAGTGGCGTAACTACTGTAAGGCAGCCCTGGCACCCGCTCGACGCACTGACATGCTGCTGCCTGACTTGCCATTGTCCCATCCTTCTCACCAGTGGCGTAACTACTGTAAGGCAGCCCTGGCACCCGCTCGACGCACTGACATGCTGCTGCCTGGCTTGCCATTGTCTCATCCTTCTCGCCAGTGGCGTAACTACTGTGAGGCAGCCCTGGCACCCGCTGGACGCACTGACATGCTGCTGCCTGACTTGCCATTGTCCCATCCTTCTCGCCAGTGGCGTAACTACTGTGAGGCAGCCCTGGCACCCGCTGGACGCACTGACATGCTGCTGCCTGACTTGCCATTGTCCCTTCCTTATCGCCTCCGCGTTCTCCGCTCTACTACAACAGTAAATTACATATCTATTTTTAGTCATTTCAATAATCGGGTTAAGATATTTGCCCTCCTTATTTCCCCCGCTGCGGCTGACGCCTGATGCTCATACGGTGATATTGCTGGTGACTAATGGCAGGCTGATAGGCATCGGACCACACTCACTCTGTAATCTTGATGTTGTGTGACCCAGGCATGGATAGGAAACTGCAATTATCTCTGATGCACAGGCCCTGTATGGGCAGAAAATAGCTGTTACTGAACTGTAGCATTCCTGCTCGCAGCTCTAGCAATCCAGCAGCAGATCCGCCCCCAGAGGACTGAAATCAGACAACAGAAATGTTTTACTGTGTTGACGTCTTGTGTCTATAAGTATTGTGGCAAGGACAGAGGATACTGAGGATCTGGTCCAGGTTTTACAGCAGCAGTATAGCTGTGATTAGCAGCACCTGTGCTTTCCTAATATGAGGGTTTCAGGGCAGAGGGTCAGGGCTCCTGATGGTGGAATAGCAGCCCAGGTGATAGGCCAGGGAGTGGGTTACAGTAGGGACCACTGGAGCATTAGCCCTTATTCAGATCTGATCGCAGTACAAATTTGTTCTCAAAATGGGCAAAACCATGAGCACTGCAGGTGGGGCAGATGTAACATTATACAGAGTTAGATTTGTGTGAGTTATTTTGTTTCTGTGCAGGGTAAATACTGGCTGCATTATTTTTACACTGTCATTTAGATTTCAGTTTCAACACACCCCACCCAAATGTAACTCTCTCTGCACATGTTACATCTGCCCCAGCTGCAGTGCATATGGTTTTGCCCGTTTTGAGAACAACTTTGTACTGCAATCAGATCTGAATAAGGGCCATTGTGAGGAGTTTGTACGGTGCTGTGACACCTGTATGCTGCAATGCTGTAACCATGCTTGCCTATGCTGTGTACCTGCTACATAATAAAGACCAAGACTTCATCTTACCCAGTGCCTGCGATTCCTTGTCACAATATGAATGATTTTAAACGGCAATAGGGCCTGAATCAGAGGTGCATGTAATGTTGATTTTGGATGCAGTGGAGTACTACTGTTTGGGTACTTGTGCTGCGCATGTGCTAAAGCCATTATACACTCATGTGGCGATGGTCTTGCAGAAGTGCACATGCAGATGATGAATTCGCAAAGTGGGTGACTGGTAGTCAGTGCTTGGGTGGGGTAATGGGGGGTGTTAGATGGATTCCTGTGCATGCCATGGTCAGCCATTGTGCATTTGTTCACAGCAGGAAAGGACTAGGGGGCGAAGGTAGCACATTTGGTGTGAGCCAGGCTTGTTCGGAGAGATGATGGTGTCACAACATTCAAGTATTTTAGTGTTACCTGCTTGTGAAATCCTGCTGGTTCTGCTCTGTCTCATGCTGCTGAGCAGTTCTGTTAGTTTGAACACTGCAGGCTGATTGGAGCACCTGGGTGAGTCCATGCACAGTTTGCTTGAATAGATAACCTGTGAAGCTCTAGCTCAGTGCTGACAGCTGAGCTCATTAGCTCCTTATAAAAGGAACTTCCTGGCAGGTATTCCCTGCTAGAGTACAGGTTCACTAACCTGCTCCTGTGTTCCCAGTGCTTGGTCTGATATCCTGTGTTTCCAGTGTATGATTCCGGCTATTCTCCTGACTATTCCCCTGCTTGATCCTCCAGTGCCGTGTCTAGTGATTTCCAGTGTATGACCTCAGCTATCCTAGTGACTATTCTACTGTCGGCTCCTTGTGTACTACATCCGTGATATCTCGTGTATGACCTTGGCTAGTCTGGTGACCACTCTCCTGCCTGCTCCTTGTGTACCGCTTCCTGTGACATCTTGTGCATGACCCGGCTTGTACCTGACTGTTCCATGTTTGCTCCCTTGTACCAGTTCCTGACTCCTAGTGTTGACCCAGCTATGACCCAGCTACGAGAATGCCTGAGTTTACCTTGTAGGACTACCAGCGGTTACCAGCACCATGTGGGCAACCTGATCAGGGGACCGCGACCGGCGTGTTCATAGCAGTAAAGCCCATATCCCAATGGGAGGGGTCACTGGTGAAAAACTATGACACGGTAAGAATGCGCACCCCTGCATCAGGTCCAGTCAATCCCCAGCCTGGCATTCGCTATTCTGAGTCCGAGTCCGTGACAGAATACTCTGGCCCCACCAAGGAGCTATTGGCGCAACCGTTTTCTGGGGTTAGCAAGTAAGAGCTGGATCAGGCTATGATCTTTCAGTTTTTGAAGACCCTATTACAGAGGAAGAACGTTGTTCCACGTCCTTTAAACCCCATGGAACTTGGTTCAGAAACCTTAAAGAAGCTTGTGCAGCTGATCCAGCAGTGACAAGAAATCTTGACTCAAATCTTGTCCTAATTACCTGTTTGCTGGACAGCTTTTCCAGCAGCAAGATAACCTCCACTCCGGGTCCAGTGCCTGCAAGGCCCTCTGATGCCATTCCAAGCATTCCAGTGGCATCTGCATCTGTGCCCTGTAAGGACTGGTACCTGAGTTGTCCTCGTCCACAGTTATCTGATGAGGAGCACCAGCGGTGTAGGTCCCTCAACCTATGCTTTGATTGTGGAGCTCAGGATCACTTCATTGGGGATTGTTCCCTATGTGGAAACTGAAATAGAGTGGCAGATTCTGTTCCCATCCACATGGAATCCTGTGTTTTCAACTGCGGTCCTAGGAATTTCCAGGAGGGGAGTCCGAGTATCAAACCCCAAGAGGGGGTTCTGCCCAGCCAGCCCCAGGTGGGGGTCCTGTCAGTCCAGTCCAAGGTGGGGCTTCCTAGGGTGGTGCCCCAGGAGGGGCTTCCGAGTATTGTGCTCCAGCACAGTCTTCCTAGTATCTGGCCCCAGGGAGGGTCTAAGAGTACTGTACCCCGTGAAGGGTCTCAGAGTGTCATACCTCAGGATGGGTCTTGGTGTGTCGTGCTTCAGGAGGGGTCTCAGAGTACCATGCTACAGGATGGGTTTCTGAGTGTCTTACCCCAGAAGGAGTCTCTGGATGTTGAACCCAGGAGGGGTCTCTAAGCATTACATCCCAGAAGAGGTATCGGAGTGTCGTACCCCTGGAGGGGTTTCTGAGCATTGTGCAAGAAGAGCTTCCGAGTGTCTTGACCCAGGAGGGGCATCCTAGTGTCTTGCCCCATGAGGGGCTTCCTAGTGTCTTGTCCCGGCAGGGGCTTCATACTGTCTTGCCCCAGCAGGGGCTTCATAGTATTATGACCCAGGAGGGGCATCAAAGTGCTGTGCCCCAAGAGGAATTCCACAGTGTCGAGTTCCAAGAGGTGCCTCAGAATATTGTACCCCAGGAGGGGTCTCAGAGTGGTGAGCCCCAAGAAGGGTTTCAGAGTCTTTCACATCAGAAGGGGTCTCGGAGGGTCGTACCCCAGGAGGTGTCTCAGACTGTCATGTCCCAGGAGGGTTCTCAGAGTATCAAGCCCCAGGAGGTGTTTCAGAATGTCAGGCTCCTAGAGGGATCTCACAGTGCTACTCCCCTGACAGGGTTTCTGAGCATTGCATCCCAGAAGAGTCCTCTGGTAGTCACACCCCAGGAGGGGTCTCCGAGTGTGGCTCCCCAAGAAGGGTCATTGTGTACTTTGCCACAAGAAAGGGCTCTGTATGTTACCCCAGAAGGGGGGTCCATGTTTTTTTGCCCCAAAAGGGGATTCTAGTTCTGTTACTCCAGAATGGGGTTCCAACTCCATCACCCCAGGTGGGATTTCCAAGTTAGTCACCCCAGGAGATGGTTCATCTTCCCTTGGTTCCGGGCATGAGGACCCATCTGCCCTTGCCTCTGAGCATGAGGACCTATCTGCCTTTGCCTCTGAGCATGAGGACCTATCTGCCTTTGCCTCTGGGCATAAGGACCCATCTGTCCTTGCCTCTGAGCATGAGGACCTATCTGCCTTTGCCTCTGGGCATGAGGACCCATCTGCCCTTGCCTCCGAGCATGAGGACCCATCTGCCCTTGCCTACGAGCATGAGGACCCATTTGCCCTTGCCTCCGGGCATGAGAACCCGTCTGCCCTTGCCTCCGGGCATGAGGACCCATCTGCCCTTGCCTACGGGCATGAGGACCCATCTGCCCTTGCCTACGGGCATGAGGACCCATCTGCCCTTGCCTCCGGGCATGAGGGTCTATCTGCCCTTGCCTACGGGCATGAGGACCCATCTGCCCTTGCCTACGGGCATGAGGACCCATCTGCCCTTGCCTCCGGGCATGAGGGTCTATCTGCCCTTGCCTACGGGCATGAGGACCCATCTGCCCTTGCCTACGGGCATGAGGACTTGTGTGCCGTGGCCTTCGGGCCAGTCTACGTGGACTCCGGGCCTGCCTCTGTGGTCTCTGGATCTGTTTCAGTGGCCTCCGGGCCTGCTCCAATGGTCTCCAGGTCTGCTTCCATGGCCTCCTCCAGGTCTTCCTCCGTGGATTCCGGTCCTGCCTCCATGATCTCTGGGTCTGTCTCAGGGGTCTCCGGTCTGTCTCCGTGGTCTCTGTGCCTGAATCTGTTGCCCCCATGGCTCTTACACCTAACCCTGTCAGTCACAATATTTTTTTTCTAGGGTTCCAATGCCTGCCATTCAGGAAAATTCGCCTGCCGTGCCTCAAGTTCAAGAGACATCCGTTGTGTCTAAGGTCCCACCAGTGTTGGCCATGACACAGAAGCCAGCTGAGGAGTCATTGGAAGCCATCTGTTTTGATGGGAACCTTGCCCATTACTAGGCTTTAGCATAACACTACTTAGATGCCATGAACTTGGATCCGTCCTCCAGGATTAATCTGGCTAATATTGTAAAATATATGATCTTATCCTTCCGAGGAGAATCACTATAATGGGTCAATCCACTCATTGAGGCCAATCATCCTCGACTGCAAGATCTGATATCATTCTCCAGGGCCGTGATCAAGAAATTTGAATTAAAGACTCCTTCACCTTCCTTGGCTAAAAGTCTGCCCATGCCCCTTCAAGACCATGGGTCATCTAGACGGCGCGCTAGAGTTTCTAAAAATAACTTTTTTCCGAAGTTCGAATCAAGGAACTCGACAGTTAGGGGTATTCGTGTCGGCTCCTCTGTACTTCATGGTCTCGAAGATTCTCCGGGACTGGACTCAAACTCAGATTATGATTCTGAACATGACGCCGCTCCCTTTCTGGGAGGTCTAGTGTTGGCAAGAGCCCATTTTGTAGAGCGAGAAGTGTCAACTGCCTCAAAAGGATCCAAACGTCCTTTTAAAAATAAGCACCACAGGCGACATTGAAGATTTCCTTGTGGGGTGTTCGGAGCCCACCACTAGAGGGGATGGGGGTTATGTCACAACATTCAAGTATTTTAGTGATACCTACTTGTGAAATCCTGCTGGTTCTGCTCTGTCTCATGCTGCTGACCAGTTCTGTTAGTTTGAACACTGCAGGCTGATTGGAGCACCTGGGTGAGTCCATGCACAGTTTGCTTGAATAGGTAACCTGTGAAGCTCTAGCTCAGTGCTGACAGCTGAGCTCATTAGCTCCTTATAAAAGGAACTTCCTGGCAGGTATTCCCTGCTAGAGTACAGGTTCACTAACCTGCTCCTGTGTTCCCAGTGCTTGGTCTGATATCCTGTGTTTCCAGTGTATGATTCCGGCTATTCTCCTGACTATTACCCTGCTTGATCCTCCAGTGCCGTGTCTAGTGATTTCCAGTGTATGACCTCGGCTATCCTAGTGACTATTCTACTGTCGGCTCCTTGTGTACTACATCCGTGATATCTCGTGTATGACCTTGGCTAGTCCGGTGACCACTCTCCTGCTTGCTCCTTGTGTACCGCTTCCTGTGACATCTTGTGCATGACCCGGCTTGTACCTGACTGTTCCATGTTTGCTCCCTTGTACCAGTTCCTTACTCCTAGTGTTGACCCAGCTATGATGACCACGAGAATGCCTGAGTTCACCCTGTTGGACTACCAGCGGTTACCAGCACCATGTGGGGAACCTGATCAGGGGACCGCGACCGGCGTATTTATAGCAGCAAAGCCCATATCCCAATTGGAGGGGTCATTGGCAAAAACCTATGACACGGTAAGAATCCGCACCCCTGCATCAGGTCCAGACAATCCCCAGCCTGGCATTCGCTATTCTGAGCAAAAGACAGTGACAGATGGTTAGTTCGGAGGGATGATGGTTAGTTCGGAGGGATGATGGTTAGTTCGGAGGGATGATGGAAAGTTCGGAGGGATGATGGTTAGTTTGGAGGGAGGATGGAAAGTTCAGAGGGAAGATGGAAAGTTCAGAGGGAAGATGGAAAGTTCGGAGGGATGATGGAAAGTTCGGAGGGATGATGGAAAGTTCGGAGGGATGATGGTTAGTTCGGAGGGATGATGGTTAGTTTTGTGGGATGATGGTTAGTTTGGCGGGATGATGGAAAGTTGGAGGGATGATGGTTAGTTTGGAGGGATGATGGTTAGTTTGGAGGGATGATGGTTAGTTTGGAGGCATGATGGAAAGTTCGGAGGGATGATGATTAGTTTGGAGGGAGGATGGAAAGTTTGGAGGGATGATGGAAAGTTCGGAGGGATGATGGTTAGTTCGGAGGGATGATGGAAAGTTTGGAGGGATGATGGAAAGTTCGGAGGGATGATGGTTAGTTTGGAGGGATGATGGTTAGTTTGGAGGGATGATGGTTAGTTTGGAGGGCTGATGGAAAGTTTGGAGGGCTGATGGTTAGTTTGTAGGGATGATGGTTAGTTTGGAGGGAGGATGGTAACTTCGGAGGGATGATGGAAAGTTCGGAGGGATGATGGTTAGTTCGGAGGGATGATGGAAAGTTTGGAGGGATGATGGAAAGTTCGGAGGGATGATGGTTAGTTTGGAGGGATGATGGTTAGTTTGGAGGGATGATGGTTAGTTTGGAGGGCTGATGGTTAGTTCGGAGGGATGATGGTTAGTTTGGAGGGATGATGGTTAGTTTGGAGGGATGATGGAAAGTTCAGATGGATGATGGTTAGTTCGGAGGGATGATGGTTAGTTCGGAGGGATGATGGTTAGTTCGGAGGGATCATGGTTAGTTCGGAGGGATGATGATTAGTTTGGAGGGATGATGGTTAGTTTGGAGGGATGATGGAAAGTTCGGAGGGATGATGGAAAGTTCGGAGGGATGATGGTTAGTTTGGAGGGATGATAGTTAGTTTGGAGGGATGATGGTTAGTTCGGAGGGATGATGGTTAGTTTGGAGGGATGATGGTTAGTTCGGAGGGATGATGGTTAGTTTGGAGGGATGATGGTTAGTTTGGAGGGATGATGGTTAGTTTGGAGGGATGATGGAAAGTTCGGAGGGATGATGGAAAGTTCGGAGGGATGATGGTTAGTTTGGAGGGATGATAGTTAGTTTGGAGGGATGATGGTTAGTTCGGAGGGATGATGGTTAGTTCGGAGGGATGATGGTTAGTTCGGAGGGATGATGGTTAGTTCGGAGGGATGATGGTTAGTTTGGAGGGATGATGGTTAGTTTGGAGGGATGATGGTTAGTTCGGAGGGATGATGGAAAGTTCGGAGGGATGATGGTTAGTTTGGAGGGATGATGGTTAGTTTGGAGGGCTGATGGTTAGTTTGGAGGGATGATGGTTAGTTTGGAGGGATGAAGGAAAGTTCGGTGGGATGATCGTTAGTTTGGAGGGTTGATAGTTACTTTGTAGGGTTGATGGTTAGTTTGGAGGGCTGATGGTTAGTTCGGAGGGATGATGGTTAGTTTGGAGGGATGATGGTTAGTTTGGAGGGATGATGGAAAGTTCAGATGGATGATGGTTAGTTCGGAGGGATGATGGTTAGTTCGGAGGGATGATGGTTAGTTCGGAGGGATCATGGTTAGTTCGGAGGGATGATGATTAGTTTGGAGGGATGATGGAAAGTTTGGAGGGATGATGGTTAGTTTGGAGGGATGATAGTTAGTTTGGAGGGATGATGGTTAGTTTGGAGGGATGATGGTTAGTTTGGAGGGATGATGGTTAGTTCGGAGGGATGATGGAAAGTTCGGAGGGATGATGGTTAGTTTGGAGGGCTGATGGTTAGTTTGGAGGGATGATGGTTAGTTTGGAGGGATGAAGGAAAGTTCGGAGGGATGATGGTTAGTTTGGAGGGATGATGGTTAGTTCGGAGGGATGATGGTTAGTTTGGAGGGATGATGGTTAGTTTGGAGGGATGAAGGAAAGTTCGGAGGGATGATGGTTAGTTTGGAGGGATGATGGTTAGTTTGGAGGGCTGATGGTTAGTTTGGAGGGATGATGGTTAGTTTGGAGGGATGATGGTTAGTTTGGAGGGATGATGGTAAGTTCTGAGGGATGATGGAAAGTTCGGAGGGATGATGGTTAGTTTGGAGGGATGATGGTTAGTTCGGAGGGATGATGGTTAGTTCGGAGGGATGATGGTTAGTTCGGAGGGATGATGAAAAGTTCGGAGGGATGATGGTTAGTTTGGAGGGATGATGGTTAGTTCGGAGGGATGATGGTTAGTTTGGAGGGATGATGGTTAGTTTGTTTCTGATGTTTCTGGTATACATATCAGCAAGTCCTAAATACAGAACAGATTAAAAAAGTGGGTACCAATATTGCGCTCAATCTTTCCAGGTAGAGATCACATCAGCATAGATGTGCAGAACAACTGCAAGCAAATGGTTACTAATTTAGTTGCACTTCTTTGTGAAAATTGTCCAAAATGGGCGACTACTTCAATTAATTACCATTAATAGTAAAAGCTACTTCCACAATCCCAGCTAGCGAACACACAGGATCTAATTATTATAATAAGAATACTTTCCCCTACTGTGTCTTTAAAATCCTACAGAAAACATTCAAGATACAAAAGTAACTCGAGTCCTAGATCACAGGTAACAATGAAATGCGTGAGCTGGATTCCGTCAGATCTGTCATAAGACCTGCAGCACTGCATGGATATAATAGGCGGACAGATTGCTGTCGGGCTCCTGAGAGCCCAGGAACGTGCAGCACACACACACTCCATTCCCAGCAGCCCACTGACTGTGGATTCCCATATCACATGTATAAATGATATTCCAGAGTCATTTGTGCTTTAGCTTTAATCCTCCTAGCTATGGTACGGCTGCTTTATTGATTTTGACGTATTGATCCGATGCAATTGCGTTTGGCGCAGACCTTTCCCATTACCCCTTGCTCTCTCCCACCTCTCACATCTCCTCTGTGTAGAAAGCTGTTATGAACAGAAGACACTCTCCCGTCACGGATGTCTCATTCTGGAACAATGATTGTCTGTAATAATCACTCCAGCCTCGTGCGCGCACTTGATCATAGCGTTGTCTCATAAGCCTGAAGGCGCTCGCCTGGTATCTCTGACACATCTCTGCAGAGATTTCTTATTTTATGCCATGAATAAAGTCACGTACAAGGAGACAGGCTTTTACTGTGCGATCAAACATTAATTCTGCATAGATTTATACCTGATGAGTTCTTTTATAATGAGACATCCAGAGACTGACAGATCATTCACAGCAGGGCGCAGGAGGGAACAGACACTGCTCGGTCTCATCTCCGATAGTGGGGGGCTTCACATGCGAATAGGCGCTATTGCGCATGTAAAAGAAAAAGTTTCCACCTAGGTGGGAATAAACAGGCGCTATTGGGATGGGTAGTTGTGCTAGCAGCTCATAGCATAGGGGGGGTGGTCAACCCCCAAAATACTGGGACAAGAAAAAAGAAGGTTTGTGGTGGAGTGCTTGGTTATGCTGTAAATCAGTAATAATAACAGGTTATGATCAATTGGGTATAAAACTATTTATTCCAAATGATCACATAAACGTATAAAAGCAATAAATTAATTTGGGCATAAACATATGATATAAAAAATGCACTCAGTTAGATTATAAAGGACAATGGAATTACGTGTTCCTATTGCACTCTCCTCTGGTTGTTTACATGGAATCTCCGTTAGTGTCCATATTAGAACTGGTATGATGGGCATCCATATACCTGACTGGATGCCGGCCTTTATCTTGTATCCACTTGTGAGAGACAGTTTTGTTGTAGTCTCCTAATCGGGATAGGCTCCAATATTAGCAGGTGGTGGTGTCCCAATGTAGATTGTCCAGTTGATAATAACAAATAGGAATGTCCAAAAAGTGGTGGAGCTGGCCCAAGTGAGAAAGGAATTATAGTCCAATGTCCAAGAGCAGGTGCAGCCTGGCCTGACGCCTTTCATTGTACTCTGACAACTTTTTCAAAAAGTTGACTCATATGGTCAACCACTATTGGTCTACAGTCAAAAGGTCGACATGGTCAAAAGGTTGACATGAGTTTTTCATGTCTTTTTGTGTCTATGTCAACATAGGTCGACATGGACACAGTCTAAGCATACCGCGTCCCCTCACATGGCTCGCTGCTCTCGCCATGCTTCAGGCTCAGGGCCGACTATTATTTTCTCCCTCCACACTGTAGAGGATGGTAGGGGATGAAATACCGCCTGTTGCCACGTCGGCTCATAATTTTGTAACAAAAAGCATGTCGGCCTTTTCCACGTTGGCCTTTTCCATGTCAACCTTTTGACCATGTGGACCTTTTGGCTGTCGACCTTTGGACCCTGTCGACCTTTGGACCCTGTTGACCTTTTCACTATGGACCTTTGGACCCTGTTGACCTTATCACCTGGCGACCTTTGGACCCTGTTGACCTTTTCGCTATGGACCTTTGGACCCTGTTGACCTTATCACCTGGCGACCTTTGGACCCTGTTGACCTTTTCGCTATGGACCTTTGGACCCTGTTGACCTTTTCACTATGGACCTTTGGACCCTGTTGACCTTATCACCTGGCGACCTTTTGACTGTGGACCAATAGTGGTGGCTCTTATGACTGTTGACCTAGAGTCTGAGTCTGGATACTAGTGTTGATAGCAGATGAGAATATTATTGGAGCCCTCCTTAATGAATCAGCAGTAACAGCTGCGGAGCCAATTCTGTAATGACATCATTATAGTGACACCTTAGTCCCTCAGACTCTGCCCCCTGTTGCCGATCTGTAGCCTCCCAGCAGATAAGCCGGTATCCCCAACCTCTCCCGCACCTCATGCACACAAAGGCCACCTACAATCTCTTCAGTGGATCCAGTTCTAGAATCAGGCTGCCGGCTGTGCCCAGAAGCTGACGTCTAGAGGCAACAGATTTGTTCCTAGGAATACGTAACCAAATTCTAAATACTGATGATATTCTCTGTACACAGCACGCTGAATGCCATTCCAACTCCATAACATGCGGAAGATGCTTCCAACGTTCTTCTCTGGGAGATGTTATTTCCTGATGGCAAAGGACAGATGACCTATCGCCTGCTTTACGGCATTGGAACATTCTGTGGCTGTGCTGTGCTTTGGTGTACACATTGATACAGAGATTGGGTACGCTGGGATGCCCACAATTTCCCTCCATTAAGAGGAGACCCCCTTCTCCTGATGAGTGACATACCATATTACAACAATGAGACAGCACTCAGGATAAAGAGACCTCACAGATGGCGTATCGTAAAATCTGCCATACACTTGTGAGATTTTGCATGCAATCATTCCATTTCGACCACATCGGATTGTATACACATCTTGTGTACCATGCAACGCAATTCACGGGCCGCCGATCGAATGTCGCGTCTCATGATCTTATGTTCTGCACATAATATTTATCGAGTGCTGTTTTGTGCGCATTCGATTCCTGAAGATCTGCGCACTTCCTGGCCACGTCCATTCGTGAATCATGAAATCGACCTGTCTGTACATTACAAAAGTCATATTTCAGCAGGTCGAGTAAAAAGAAGAAAACAACAACTATACATCATATTTGTGAGACAGTGTATATGCTTCATAAGCAATAGGTGTAAACAGTAATTGAGTGGTTATCATTATACAAGGTGGTGATTTACACTATAATCTACAATAGACATGAGGAAAGGAACGCACAATATAGTAGGTGAATCAGAAGGGAGGTGCATTATGTTGTAGAGTTGCAAGGTTATACCAGGACGCTAACTGGACAGCTCTTCTTAGGTAAGCTTTGGGGGACAGAGGGAACCATATTGCAAAGAATTTCTTTGCTTTTGCATCTTTATTAAGTGACATTTCCAGCCAGTCCATCGGGAAAAGATAAGACATCCTGGGTAGCAATAATGTAGTGGACAATGTGTTGGATGAAATCCATTGGTTTTACGTGTTGCAGCCGCTAACTTTGCTAGGAATATCCTCTGCCCTGCCGACTGTTTAACAGTGTTAGGGGCAGGGTATATGTCCCACAGTGCCCATTCAGGGGTTGCTGTAAAAGTGATGTTATACTGTGACTTAATGTGGTTACATAGTGAATCCCAAAAGGCCCGAACCTCTGGACAACTCCACATACAATCTAAGATATCTGCATTTATAACCGCAGGAGTCAGGGGTTGTACCCATTATCATCCTGTGCTTCGGTGTGCAATAAGCGGGGTGTAATCATTTGCACTGCATTTCCATGTATGAATCAGAGATTAATGCTGATAGAAGAGAGGGTAACGTTACATTAGGCAGGTCCAAACCAACGACTAATGTATCTCATATACTGTTATACTAACATCTCTTAATAAGTATAACAAAGAGGTATCGCATGGTCTACTAGGAGTGTGTTGGATCATGACGTCCATTCCTGCGGAAATGTCTGCTGCCGGGATCCGCCTAATCTGACTAGTAACATAAAGTATACAAATAGAGGTATGGTCACCTTTGGATATCTGTCACACAGATGTTGATGGGGCAATACCGATTCGCCACCCTCATCGGCTGCTTCACAATGTTTGGCCAACCTGCTATTTTGTATTGTCTGTGTATTATTTTGAGCATTATGTCGCAGTGAGTTAAGTAACATGTCATAGATAGACAATCCCAGCCTGGAGCGTGAAGCTCGGCAGGCCGTGGTTAGTAACATGTCATAGATAGACAATCCCAGCCTGGAGCGTGAAGCTCGGCAGGTTGTGGTTAGTAACATGTCATAGATAGACAATCCCAGCCTGGAGCGTGAAGCTCGGCAGGTCGTGGTTAGTAATATGTCATAGATAGACAATCCCAGCCTGGAGCGTGAAGCTCGGCAGGTCGTGGTTAGTAACTTGTCATAGATAGACAATCCCAGCCTGGAGCGTGAAGCTCGGCAGGCCGTGGTTAGTAACATGTCATAGGTAGACAATCCCAGCCTGGAGCGTGAAGCTCGGCAGGTCGTGGTTAGTAACATGTCATAGATAGACAATCCCAGCCTGGAGCGTGAAGCTCGGCAGGTCGTGGTTAGTAACATGTCATAGATAGACAATCCCAGCCTGGAGCGTGAAGCTCGGCAGGTCGTGGTTAGTAACATGTCATAGATAGACAATCCCAGCCTGGAGCGTGAAGCTCGGCAGGTCGTGGTTAGTAACATGTCATAGATAGACAATACCAGCCTGGAGTGTGAAGCTCGGCAGGTCGTGGTTAGTAATATGTCATAGATAGACAAGCCCAGCCTGGAGCGTGAAGCTCGGCAGGTCGTGGTTAGTAACATGTCATAGATAGACAATCCCAGCCTGGAGCGTGAAGCTCGGCAGGCCGTGGTTAGTAACATGTCATAGATAGACAATCCCAGCCTGGAGCGTGATGCTCGGCAGGTCGTGGTTAGTAACATGTCATAGATAGACAATCCCAGCCTGGAGCGTGAAGCTCGGCAGGTCGTGGTTAGTAACATGTCATAGGTAGACAATCCCAGCCTGGAGCGTGAAGCTCGGCAGGTCGTGGTTAGTAACATGTCATAGATAGACAATCCCAGCCTGGAGCGTGAAGCTCGGCAGGTCGTGGTTAGTAACATGTCATAGATAGACAATCCCAGCCTGGAGCGTGAAGCTCGGCAGGTCGTGGTACATGTCATAGATAGACAATCCCAGCCTGGAGCGTGAAGCTCGGCAGGTCATGGTTAGTAACATGTCATACGTAGACAATCCCAGCCTGGAGCGTGAAGCTCGGCAGGTCGTGGTTAGTAACATGTCATAGATAGACAATCCCAGCCTGGAGCGTGAAGCTCGGCAGGTCGTGGTTAGTAATATGTCATAGATAGACAATCCCAGCCTGGAGCGTGAAGCTCGGCAGGCCGTGGTTAGTAATATGTCATAGATAGACAATCCCAGCCTGGAGCGTGAAGCTCGGCAGGTTGTGGTTAGTAAAATGTCATAGATAGACAATCCCAGCCTGGAGCGTGAAGCTCTGCAGGTTGTGGTTAGTAACATGTCATAGATAGACAATCCCAGCCTGGAGCGTGAAGCTCGGCAGGTCGTGGTTAGTAATATGTCATAGATAGACAATCCCAGCCTGGAGCGTGAAGCTCAGCAGGCCGTGGTTAGTAATATGTCATAGATAGACAATCCCAGCCTGGAGCGTGAAGCTCGGCAGGTTGTGGTTAGTAATATGTCATAGATAGACAATCCCAGCCTGGAGCGTGAAGCTCTGCAGGTCGTGGTTAGTAACATGTCATAGATAGACAATCCCAGCCTGGAGCGTGAAGCTCGGCAGGTCGTGGTTAGTAACATGTCATAGATAGACAATCCCAGCCTGGAGCGTGAAGCTCGGCAGGTCGTGGTTAGTAACATGTCATAGATAGACAATCCCAGCCTGGAGCGTGAAGCTCGGCAGGCCGTGGTTAGTAACATGTCATAGATAGACAATCCCAGCCTGGAGCGTGAAGCTCGGCAGGCCATGGTTAGTAACATGTCATAGATAGACAATCCCAGCCTGGAGCGTGAAGCTCTGCAGGTCGTGGTTAGTAACATGTCATAGATAGACAATCCCAGCCTGGAGCGTGAAGCTCGGCAGGTCGTGGTTAGTAACATGTCATAGATAGACAATCCCAGCCTGGAGCGTGAAGCTCGGCAGGTCGTGGTTAGTAACATGTCATAGATAGACAATCCCAGCCTGGAGCGTGAAGCTCGGCAGGCCGTGGTTAGTTACATGTCATAGATAGACAATCCCAGCCTGGAGCGTGAAGCTCGGCAGGCCGTGGTTAGTAACATGTCATAGATAGACAATCCCAGCCTGGAGCGTGAAGCTCAGCAGGTCGTGGTTAGTAACATGTCATAGATAGACAATCCCAGCCTGGAGCGTGAAGCTCGGCAGGTCGTGGTTAGTAACATGTCATAGATAGACAATCCCAGCCTGGAGCGTGAAGCTCAGCAGGTCGTGGTTAGTAACATGTCATAGATAGACAATCCCAGCCTGGAGCGTGAAGCTCGGCAGGTCGTGGTTAGTAACATGTCATAGATAGACAATCCCAGCCTGGAGCGTGAAGCTCGGCAGGTCGTGGTACATGTCATAGATAGACAATCCCAGCCTGGAGCGTGAAGCTCGGCAGGTCATGGTACATGTCATGGGTAGACAATCCCAGCCTGGAGCGTGAAGCTCGGCGGGTCGTGGTTAGTAATATGTCATAGATAGACAATCCCAGCCTGGAGCGTGAAGCTCTGCAGGCCGTGGTTAGTAACATGTCATAGATAGACAATCCCAGCCTGGAGCGTGAAGCTCGGCAGGTCGTGGTTAGTAACATATCATAGATAGACAATCCCAGCCTGGAGCGTGAAGCTCGGCAGGCCGTGGTTAGTAACATGTCATAGATAGACAATCCCAGCCTGGAGCATGAAGCTCGGCAGGCCGTGGTTATTAACATGTCATAGATAGACAATCCCAGCCTGGAGCGTGAAGCTCGGCAGGCCGTGGTTAGTAACATGTCATAAATCGACAATCCCAGCCTGGAGCGTGAAGCTCTGCAGGTCGTGGTTAGTAACAAGTTTCCAGTAACTTCAGAGGGATAAGTCGATGGTCACATATGTAGATGGCTAGGTAGCGGGATATAAGGGCAGGATGCTTGTTCTATGTCTAAGTTCACATAGTAATTAGTATCCAGTCAACCGCATAACGGAAATTGATCGCCAACATATAACTGTTTATGCATGGCAAATTAATGCCCCCTAGGGAGGTATGTTGGGACAATTTAAACATGGAGATTCTGGGCTTCTTCTTATCCCAAATACATGTACTAATGGCCGAATTTATAATACGTAAATCTGAATCAGTAATCAAAAGTGGGAGCATTTGGATGGCGTATAGCAGTCGGGGGAAGGAAATAATTTTAATCACCATGAACGGTGATCTGCCAACAATTTTGAGATCAATGCAGGGTAATTGGCCGAATATAATTGAGCTGGGTCAATCGGTATTGTGAGACCCAAATACAGCAAAGATCTATCAGCCCAGAGGAATGGGAACCCAGTATGCCAGTAGCTCCTTTATGTAATTCCAGAGCTTATTTATCATAAACCCCGATATCTGCTCAAATTCTGCCAATGTATTTATGAAGCTTGGAAACGCTACTTGAGGTTTAGCTAAATAGAGGAGAAGATCATCTGCATAAGCCGAGACCTTTAGCTCAGTCGTTTCATGTTGTATCCCGTGCCAATCGGTTATGTGGAACAATCTAATTAGCGCATCTATGGCCAGATCCAACAGTAATGGGGGAAGTGGGCAGCCCTGCCTAGTACCACGGGGCATTTTAAAGCTGGGAGTATTTAGAACATCTGTGGGGCTATAATATAGCCTACGGAAGAATGTTATAAATCCTTACCCAAATTGTTGAGTTTGACATATTCCTAATAAATCAGACCAGGAGACTCGGTCGAAGGCCTTGTCAGCGTCACAGCTTACCAGTAGGGATTTTCCGTCTGGCACGGAGAAAGACTTAGTTATGGCAGCTACCACTTATGTTGTGTACCTACCGAGGATCTGCCCTTGACAAAACCTGTTTTGGAGGAGTGAAGCAAGCCTGGTAACACCAATTGTAATCTGCGGGCCACAATGGTAGTTAACAACTTAAGGTCCTGATTAAGTAATGATATTGGGCGATACGAGATGACCAAGTGCGGGCCCTTACCTGAATTTGGTAATACTATTATTCTGGCATGATTAAAGTCTAAGAGATATTAGTTACCAGATAGAATAGCATTATATAAAGTCAATAGGTGTGGTTTGAGATGTTGCGCTAACATTTTATAGTAGTCAGCCCCTAGCCCGTCTTGTCCAGGGGATTTACCTTTAGGGAAGCCTATTATGGCTGATTCTGAGACATGTGCAACCAATGCATCTCCTTCAGATTGGGTCAGTGTAGGAAGCTCAGCACGTCTCAGAAAGTCCATACCTAACTAATGCTGGTTGATCTGTAGGTGCGGAATAAAGATCTGTGTAATAATCTAGAAAGGAATTTGCAATATCTGACTTTCTTGTGTGTTGCGCCTGTTCAGTTAGAAGTTTAGAGATATGAGTTTGTGGGCATTGTCCGCCGAGGCTAATAATTCGCCAGATTTATTCCCTCATCGAAAATATAGTAGTTTTTTAAAGTCTAGAGAACTTTGTGCCTTTTCTGTACACAGTGTCATACAATGCCTTAGTGTCGATATATTGTTGTCTAGAGGTTGGATTAGTATCCTGCAACATAGTCGCATATAAAGTGGATACTGCTGTGCGAAGTTCTAGAAGTAGGGCTTTGGGCTTTTAGTCTCTTTTTTAGCTGCAACATGTGCAATTATATGCCCACGTATTACAGGCTTAGATGCAGCCCAGAACAAATTAACGTCATCCATCCATGTGCTGAATGTCGTCATCTACATTGTTGCAACTCCAACCTAAAGTCGAGAGATTCGGCTACAGTAGGTATGATGGGAACTTCCAATTATATGAGTGAGTGAGGGGTGAGGGCTGGGGAAGTTCAAACCATGTGGGAGCATGGTCTGAAATCATTATTGGCTCAATTTTTGATCGGCATACCCTATTAAGTAGAGGAGTGGAGAAAAACCAATAATCAATTCTTCTTGAGGTATGGTGGGGGTGAGAATAGAAGGTGGATGCATATGGAGCCAGGGGTCCGAGAGACCCAAGGAGCTTATCAATAAACCCAGTGCAGGGGGTGGGGTGTCCCTGACTGCATTATTGGTTTTGTATAGGAACTGTTGTTGGGTCACATTGTAGTCCCCTTCCAAAACTATGTGGCCCTCCACACAGCCCTGCAGTTGTACAAATACTTCTGTGAAGAAACTTGTGTTAGGACCAGTGGGGCGTATAATGTTGCTAGTGTGATCAGCTCCCCCTCTATTTTTAGTTTTATGAACAGATATCTGCCCTCGGGGTCGTACAATTGGTCTAAAACTTCATATCTTAAAGACTTATTAACCATAATCATAACTCCCTGCCGCTTAGCTGAAAGAGAGGCCATATAAAATTCAGTGAACCAATTATCTCCCAATGTGTTGGTGTCACCGCTCTTTCAGTGTGTTTCCTGCGACATCCGGCTACGAAACCTTCCTCCTCTTAAGTGAAGTATTGAGGCATTCCACATTCCATGTCTAATACATTTCTGTGTAATAAGTGTATCAGTCGGGTCAGTAATGTACTGTACTCATATAAACCTATACCAGACTTGATGAGCTGGAATATGAAATTACAGTTTTGCGGGGTCCCCAGTCCCAGCGAGCTGGGGCACTGCCACAAACATATCTAAGCAAACCATCAACCAATAACACCATCTATAATATAATTGGATTTTAACAGTTGTAATTTTTTTGTATTATTTTTTGAACCCAGAATATAGGCCAACCAGACCCGCTGGCACTTACACATCTGCTGGCGCTTACACATCCGCTGGCGCTTACACATCCCCCCTTACCTGTACACATAATCCCCCCTTACCTGTACACATAATCCCCCCTTACCTGTAAACATAATCCCCCTTTACCTGTACACATAATCCCCTTTACCTGTACACATAATCCCCATTACCTGTACACATAATCCCCCCTTACCTGTACACATAATCCCCCCTTACCTGTACACATAATCCCCCCTTACCTGTACACATAATCCCCCCTTACCTGTACACATAATCCCCCCTTACCTGTACACATAATCCCCCCTTACCTGTACACTTAATCCCCAGTTACCTGTACACATAATCCCCCTTTACCTGTACACATAACCCCCTTACCTGTACACATAACCCCCCTTACCTGTACATATAATCCCCCCTTACCTGTACACATAATCCCCCCTTACCTGTACACATAACCCCCCTTACCTGTACACATAACCCCCCTTACCTGTACATATAATCCCCCCTTACCTGTACACATAATCCCCCCTTACCTGTACACATAATCCCCCCTTACCTGTACACATAATCCCCCTTACCTGTACACATAATCCCCCTTTACCTGTACCTGTACACATAATACCCCTTACCTGTACACATAATTCCCCTTTACCCTTACCTGTACACATAACCCCCCCTTACCTGTACACATAACCCCCCTTACCTGTACACATAACCCCCCTTACCTGTACATATAATCCCCCCTTACCTATACACATAACCCCCCTTACCTGTACATATAATCCCCCCTTACCTGTACACATAATCCCCCCTTACCTGTACACATAATCCCCCCTTACCTGTACACATAACCCCCCTTACCTGTACATATAATCCCCCCTTACCTGTACACATAATCCCCCCTTACCTGTACACATAATCCCCCCTTACCTGTACACATAATCCCCCTTTACCTGTACCTGTACACATAATCCCCCTTACCTGTACACATAATCCCCCTTTACCTGTACCTGTACACATAATGCCCCTTACCTGTACCTGTACACATAATCCCCCCTTACCTGTACACATAATCCCCCCTTACCTGTACACTTAATCCACCCTTACCTGTACACATAAGCCCCTTACCTGTACACATAACCCCCCTTACCTGTACATATAATCCCCCCTTACCTGTACACATAATCCCCCCTTACCTGTACACATAACCCCCCTTACCTGTACACATAACCCCCCTTACCTGTACATATAATCCCCCCTTACCTGTACACATAATCCCCCCTTACCTGTGTGAAGATACGAGTTTCCTCAATCACTCAGACATCGAGCAGATGAAACCAAAATATGGTTTATTTTTATCACAGCACACACATGTAGATAAAGACAGGAACAAGATTCAAATGGTAGCATAAAAACATCCAGGTAGCAAAGTCCTTGTAGCATCACAGTCCAAATAACGAAACTATCACTTATTCCACACAGCAGTGACAGCAGAAACCTGTGCGAATCCACACAGCACCGGACGCTCCACACCAGAGCTTACGTAGGATGCCCCCCCCCAGGCAAACGATGCGCTCACAAGGTCCAGTGGCAGAGTATGACCTCTTAGCCAGGATCGCGACTAACATTCTGAGCTGGCAGGTGTACAAGTCATTTTAAAAACTTCCAATTTCCTACGGGGCTTAAACTGCCAGGGGGCCGGTACTTGGTTCGGATTGGTGGACCCAAGAGTCAGACACATCCCCCCAGGTAATATCCAGCTGGCCATCTGCTGCAGCCCCCCTGCTGGGTCTGGTTCCAGAAATTCTGGAAGTGGCCAGAGATATGCAGAGAAGGGTCAACACAA